>NC_071979.1:18286399-18611238 GCF_026283585.1 Hylaeus volcanicus | reverse complement strand
GTCGGTAATATAGAGAACTCGGTCGATAATGCAGATTACTCTGTCGGCAATGCGAAGTGCTCGGTCGATAATGCAGATCACTCTGTCGGTAATGTAGCGAGCTCTGTCGGCAACGCAGAGCGCTCTGTCGGTAATGCAGATTGCTCGGCCGATAATGCAGAGCACTCTGTCGGTAATGTAGAGAACTCGGTCGATAATGCAGATTACTCTGTCGGTAATGTAGAGAACACGGTCGATAATGCAGATTACTCTATCGGCAATGTAGATAACACGGTCGATAATGCAGATTACTCTGTCGATAATGTGGAGTGCTCGGTCGATAATGGAATTATTTCGTTCTTTTCACTGCATTTTCTCATACTTTTAAGCAATTATATCTAGACCTAGTGCGTATTCATATAAATTGACTAGAAAGTATTTCATACTTTTCACTGCACCTTTTTCGAAGTCGGTTAAATTTTTTTTCCAAAAAATTATTTTATATAGACTTTGAGAATGTCCTAATGTGAAATGCCTATAGAAAGCTTGTGGATGTTGTGAAATTATCATGTTTACCTACGCATAAGACGCCTACTTGTGTTGGAATGAAAATATTTGTCTGGCTTAAGTGATATAATACCGTTTATGTCAGATGCTCCGCCTGCGTCGTTTCTCCACCCTTGAAAGCACGTGAATATTTTCCACGGTAAAATTGAAAAGATCCCAAAGCCCCAGGGTACCATATTTCCCAAATTCTCGGACCGATAACACCGTCCAATCACATTCCTTCGTTTATCGCTCCTTACTGATGATAGATCTCGAGATCTCGTTTAACCTTTTTGGTCCCGAATTTCTCTCTATGGACGAAAGAAATATCCTTTGCGTGCTATAAGCCATTTGTGTTCAATAAATTTAATGAAATTAAAGACCCGAAGACCTGAATACTGATTACCCAACATTTTCGAGTTGCTAGGGCTTCTAAAGGAAATAAATCATTCGCAGACAAATTAGATCCTGCCCATCTCTATTGATTATTCTAAATTTACACTCTTCCCTCGCCTCTCTAATATTCTTCTCACTGTTAAAATTGAGATGACGCCAGCGCCAAGGGTGTCATATTTCTAAAATTTTCAGGCCAACGACTTCTTCCAATCACTTTCTCCCGGTCGACGCTCTTTACCGTCGTCTCGAGCGTCGAGACGCCAGCGTCGTACAAATTCTTCCACCTGTTTCCAGGTCCCTTTGAAACTCTTTAACGATCCCCTCGCGCAACCCCCTAGCTTAGCGTCCACTGCAACGATGAGAAGACGTTCGTAAACATAAGACGATCCAATGGGGGTCTATAGAGAGTGATTCTGGAAATTAGGGAACGCTATAGTTCCTTTCCAAGGGAAGGTACTGTATATATAGTTCCCGGACGGGAACTAGCGACCATTAAGAGCGAGAAAATTCGATACGTCCAAAACTAGTACCGAGGTGGTCCGGTAACAACGTTGTCAGTTTTTTCTCACCAGTTTCCCTTTGAAAGCCTTTAACGATCCCTTCCTGGCGGCCCGTCCAGTGCATCGCCGAGAGAAGACATTCGTAAACACACGAGCGTCGATTCCCTCTCGTAGATCTCGTTCAGTGTCTGAAATTGTTTTTGCCTTTCCCCATCATTCAATAGAAAAACGGGTAGACTCGGTTCGCACCATATTGAAATTTACATAGATATCCAGAACTGTATACAGCGGCTTACGTGCACTCGGTTGCACGTGTACCTATACGCTTGGCCCGTGGAGCGGGAAAGGTCTTAGGGTCTCTATTGGATTACAGAACAAGCGGCTAGCACTCAAGCCTCCGTAACCCCCGCCTGGCTCCGGGTAAAGTAGTTTAGCTTTCGAGTATAGCCTTACCTATCCAGCCTTAGCTTGCCTGTCCATCCGTTACGTTATGTATCCAGGATCCACCCCAACCTTGCCTCTCCTTCTACCACCGACGGTCCCATCTTTCTTTTCTCACCGGCGTCGCTCGTCCGAGCCACATGGCCCACCTTTAGCGCTATCGTGTGCTGCATAACATTTTTCATGTGCTTCTTTGGTTATCTACCAAGTGAGACACCCTTTGTTATAATGATGAGTGATTACAATGGCTGTAATGTGTTATTTTTTACATTAATTGCATTTAGATGTTTGTTTAAGTGTTTTTCTACGGATAATCTGTTCTCGATAACACGTCACCCTCCCACGAAAGGTAAAGAAAATAAAGGAGTGGTTACTGTCACCACAATCTACACCCTCGTAATTTATACACGTGTATTGGGAAGGATACGTACCCCACTGCCTACATTTATCTTCCTTGATATTCCGTCTTCGTCGAATCGATCGCCTACGGTCCAGGTCTATTTTGAACGACGGAGGCCAAAGAGAACGCGAGAGGGTAAGAGTAAATCGGTTTCACGTTCCGTGTAAATATTTAGGCGACGTTGACTACGACGTCACCTT
Source organism: Hylaeus volcanicus (assembly GCF_026283585.1). Lineage (NCBI taxonomy): Eukaryota > Metazoa > Arthropoda > Insecta > Hymenoptera > Colletidae > Hylaeus > Hylaeus volcanicus. The sequence continues at coordinate 18,608,776 of NC_071979.1, read as the reverse complement.
GATCGCGTTTGGAGATTCAAAAAAAATATTCTATCAATTTTTAATCAGTTTTTCTGTACAATAGAATCTCAGTTCTCAATCAATATCCCTGTCCACGAATTTAATTCTCCACCAGTGTTAATCACTATTCGTATGCAGTGAAAATTTCCAGCCATTGTCAATAGATATTTCCAATTCACGGATTACTATTTCGTCGGTGTTAATCAGCTTTCGTGTGCTTTGGAATCTTCCCTTTCGTCAATGAAATTATTCCACCAGTGCTGGTTACCTTAGAATTGGAATTGAATATTGTTAGTTATAAGATAAAGATTATTCTTAAACCAGATAGAAATGTACACACAACATCTATTTAGCACTATCGATATAACTGATTCGAGACCAAACAATCGCAATTACAAATTATACCAAAACATGCGAATACATTAACAGATGTTCACACCAAGATTGAATCAAATTCTAGCCAAAGACTGCACCAAAACCCATATTCGCGCTGAATATCCACGCCGTTGAATATTCACCGACATTTCAAAATCGATTTTTCCGAAAATAGAAGCTCGAACGCGAGGAAACTTTGTCCCACGTTTTCGATCAATTTTTTCAAGAGGAATCACCTCCGCTATAGAACACCCTCTATAGTATCGCTTCATCCGAAACATGCAAGATTTATTCAACAAAAAAACTGCAGCACCACTGAACGACAGTTCCTATTAAAGCCGCGACAACTTCCTTTCCCAGGTAACAGGCCTTCAAACTCGTTCGACGTCAAACCAGCTGGGAACGAACCGAAATTCCTTGTCAAAATGTTCAATTATGAGAGTTTCCAAATAAATCCCATTAGAACTACCAGTAATACTACATACTCGTACATACGTATCCTGGTTCTCTTTGAAACTCATCTATACTAAGAATATTATGAAGAGGTAAAGTTTGTTTGTCTGTTTGTTTGTTTGTATTAGGGGATAATCTCCGGAACTACTGAACCGATTTTTAACATTTTTTCAGTAATAGAAAGCTACACAATCTCTGAGTAACATAAGCTGTTTTATTTTGATAATAATACGTTTTCAATTTGAAATCTCAAAATTAGTAAATCAAGTCGGAAGAAGAACGTTGCTTGGCTACTTTATCGGCGTACGCTGACCAAAAGGTTGGATATACGTAAAAGTAATGTAATACAGAAATATTGGTTATCAATAGATCTAAAAACAAGTAAATATAGACCTTGTAAATATAGAGCCTCTGATCAGAATTGCCAATGTTTCAAAGAAATCAGTTCCTATACACGCCGTTTGGATTCTTTGGCAACGAAAAATCCCTGGATAGATCTTCAGAAACATAAGTAGCAGGTGGGCAGAGCTTTCATATGGTATCGTATTACACCGTTAAATTAGAAGCGCTACTTTTCCGACATCGTCGGTGAGATTTACGTTTTGGAAACAGCTACGGCCAGGTCCCCAGGGCTGGTGCTCGTCGTCGACAACAAACAACGGGGCACAACTTGACCCAAATACACGGGAAATCGTTCCCGCCTGTCAGACAACTGGCTGAATGCAAGTTGTGGGACGCGCGTCACGCGGCCACCCCTATGCATAAGCGTAAATACGCGATGTGGCCGTGCACAAGAGGTAGGAGACCATGTTATTAAAGTAGTAAATTTCGTCTAGACCGAGATATGGATTAGACGTCGCGCGGTCGTATGCTAGAGTCAAAGTGTTACGGAGAGAAAGCAACGATTTCCAGCAAGACTTAAGTTTATGTCGCCTCGAAAGTTGGCGGGAAAACGGAAATGCTTGGGATAATGGCCGCTAACGCGCGTATTTAGCATCGATACAGAAACTGTCGTACTTCTCCGTACTTGAGATTTTGAAACGTTTTGTCTCCAAGACTTAAACAAGTACAGATACATGTAATTCTTAGAAGTAAAAACAGATTTAAGACATAACTAATTGCATCAAAGTAGTTTAATATGATTACCACATTTATTAAACTGCACTTTTAAAGAGTGATGCACTTTTCATGGCAACTGGAGTGCATTTCATGAGGTAAAATCGTCTATCAAGTGTGAGATTCTACAAACCGCAACTTTGTTCGAGGAATGGCTGCGAGAAACGCAAAATTTGTCATCGAATGTAGGTCAAGTTTAATATGATGTTATTAAAGTAATAAATTTCGTCCCGACTATGATATGGATTAGACTTCGCCTCTCTCGCAGCTTGAAACTCTGGAATCAGAGCAGCGTCTTATCATGTCACGGTGTAAGGGTACACTTTGTATCCAAGATTGGGGTTATGTCGTACGAAACGTACGTCTGGAAGAAATTTTGCAAAAACGTTGTAATTCGTTAGCAAATTTGCATTTGGTTCACTGCAGCATTATCAAAGTGGAAGATCTCATCCCTGCTGGAATGCAGGTCAGGCCCTGCTCGCTGGCTAAAGACTCTCGGAGTCAAATTAGCGTCTGACTGTGTCACGGTGTAGAGGACTACTTTGTAACAGGATTGAGGTTACGTCAAACGAAACATTCTTCTGGAACGAACTTACGAAAATCTTGTACTCTGTCCGTAGATATGCCTCAGGTTTAAGATAGCTTCCTTGAAGTAGACAATCTCATCTCTGCTAAGTAACACGTTAGATTCTATTTGCTTCCTTCGTGCTCCCGGAGTTAAAACAGGGTGCGATTATGTCACGGTGCAGAGGTCTATAAGGTACCTATATTGAGATTATATCATAGAAAATACATTGCTTTGGAAACAATTTACAAAAATTTGTAAACCTACAATTACTTGTAGGTTTGGTTTCCGTAGCTCCAAGTTCTCAAGGTTATCTCCTAATTAGTAAATATAGTACAAATTGAAATTATGTTTTACTTTCATTGAAATGAAAGCTCCGAAATATTTGTGATCAATGTGTAACCTTAAGAGAAGAGTAAATTTCATCTCTCCAAAGGATGTGAGCAACGTTCCGCAAGGATTTATGCGTTTGTGGTTGTCAGCCTGAAGCTCTCGGAATCAAAGTAGCTTTCCTATGTGCCACGGGGTAAGCAGGTCACGAAGATTGCAATTACATCAGCTGTAACACCTTTCGAGGAAAAGTGAAGACAATCTGCAATTTGTCGTCAGATGTTACCTTCGAGGCAGCGTTATTAAAGTAGTAAATTTCGCCTCTGTGATATGGATTAGACGCTTACTCGAGTGCTTCATACTCTGAAACTCCTCTCTCTAGGAATTAAAGTGTCGTTCTTTAAGAAGACAAAGGTTGTTGGCTTTGACACTGTTAGAGAAAAAACTACGACTCAGGAATTCGTTAGCTTTGTATTACAAGCTAGTGTAGTCTAATGGTATTCAATGTTATATCTGTAATAGTTTTATCTGTAACGAACTGTAATTTGTGAGCAATTAAATTCACAGCTATTTTAGCACTTAACCATTTGACTCAGAGGACATATATATGTATACGTCCTCAAGAAATGGACTCACAGAAATGTTTATTCGTTGAATCAATTCTTAAAAAAATATCAGTTTATAGGAGACGATGAGATGAAACGTTTTTATATTTACAGTTTATCCATAGATTTATCCATAGAATTCTTAGTTTCGAAAATAGAAATTGAAAAGTAGCTCTTTGCAAAAATTGAATTTCAGGAGAAAAGGTCTTGTAAGTTTTCAATTTTTATCTCTGAAACTAAACGTCGTCTGAATGAATTGTGAATATAAAAAAGTTTCGTTTTGTCATCCTCTACACGATGATATTTATGTTAAATCCACACCTCTACACCTCTTAGAATTTCCAGCAAAAATCGTCCAGCGGTCAAAGGTTTAATTAAAGAAACAAATGTAATTACTTTTGGGATATGAATACTAATCGTGCTGGTCCAACATACCAGTTTTGGAAGTAATCTTTCTCGTATCCGGAGTTAGAGAGTCAAAGGATCCTTAGCCTCAAAGGATCGAATACATCAGACACTGTCTAAGGACAGTCCGTTGAGATCTGCAATTCGTTATGGGATTTGCGTTAAGTTTAACACGACGTTATTAAAGCAGTAAATTCCCCCCCCCCCCCCCCCATGGAATATAGATTAGACATCTTCCGCGTGCTAGCAACTTCCAAACTCCCGAAGTCTGACTAGCAACTGGCTGTTCCACTTGAAGACCCACTTTCTGTCAAAACGGCGGACGCGTCAGCTGTGACTGTATCCAGAAAGAGGAAGAGATGACGAATGAATCAAAGAAGCATTTCAACCAATAGACGACAAAATACGTTTACCTTTATCGAACTCATGGATTTAATTGTTTAGTTGTCATATGAATTTTAAATCCGAAAAGACACTTATCCGATTCCGCTGATTACGTAGGAAAAAACCCTTGCTCGTTTAAGGGTTGTGTTCGATGGCGGTCAGAGACAATTTCAGGTCGGAACTTTCCAGCGGAGGGCAGAGCCCGAGTCGTTACATGGGAATAAGCGGAAATCGAAATTGATGCAGAATTCGTTCACGGGCAAAGTTCGTGGGAAATGGAACGCGCAGCGGATGCGACGAAACCATGTTGACGGAATAAAACGCGAAATAAAGTTACGATATTTCTGAAACCAGATTTATGGCTTTTGCTCGGGATTTGATTTACAATTGATTTTATTCGAGCCTGCCGCTGAAACGAGACTTGTCCTCGTAATGGTCGTGGTTTCGACGATATCTGGGTCAGTAAACATTTATCGACATTTTTAATTTGCCATTGCGTTAGGTTGTTTTCAATAAACGATTAATGTTTACACGATTAAATGCAATTTAGTAATTCCACCTGCGGAGAAAAATACGCAATCATCGATTCTGAGAAATGAAAATCGTTTTTAATATTCCTAGAGCACCAGTTGGAAATATATTCCCAATAATAAGCGTCCGATCTCTGTTCAGAAAACAAGGCTGAACGAACGTAGATATTTGTAGCAATCATTGCTCTACAATTACGACCTGGATAGGAAGTAATCTAGGTTTTAAAAATAGCAACGAGACAAGCTCGCTAGGCTCGTCTCGACTGACATAATTTTTTATGGATTTTTACAATTTCGTAACGTTTCGTTCGCCTTTTAAGGTTCCAAGCTTATAACAGATTGCGAGCAAAGAGAGAGCGATCAGATTGAGAAAATTGAGCAACATCAGGAGCTGGAAATGGTTAACGAGTAACTGGCGGTCGGCCAGTTAATTAAAACCAACATGCTCCTTAACTGGATTTTCCAAAGTATCATTTTAATCCACTGAGCGTATATAGATGCTCGTAATTGCGAGACTATAATTGCTTTTACATGCTAGCGCTCGCCCTCGCTCTTGGAATGGACGAGAAAATCAATCGGGACTAAATTACGACTTTAAAAGGTAGAAAAAGATTTCTTCATCCAAAATGTGAATTATGGATGTGAAAATAATGGAAACAAAACTGATACGAACACGTGTCCTATTTTACTTTATTCCCAAGTTGCAGCCTTTTTTTGTACTCAGACAATTGACGTCATCGCAGACCGAGGTAGCGTAACTGAGTTTACCAAACTGTTTGCATATAAAGTTCGACAGCTCCTTCTACTCCTTAATGAGAGAACTCAATTTAGGATAGTGATATAGTGTGGTACAAGCATGCATTTAATTATCTTTATTAATTGTTTCAACCTCGCCTTAGCATATCATGTACCTTTCGCAAAATAACTTCTACTCCTCATATTATTTTCCTCTGTTACCCAAGCCTTCTATTCAATTTCTAAGTATTTTATTTATTTCACAATACTACGCGAGTAGTCTCGAACACGTGGGCGAAACCTTTAATATAGATAATTGAACGAACACGCGCTTACACCAGACCTATTCCATTATCCTAAATTGGATTCACATCTTCCAAGCAATTATTTTCGAAATTGCATGAATTATTTGAAGGTACTCCATCAGATGTAGGTCACTTGTGATTTAGATATGATGGTGCATCTTCCCATTGGTCTAAATTAAATACATCCGTGCTACATGAACTCGCTCTGAGAAGTTTAATTAAATCAAACACCTAGTCGAATAATCAAAAGAGTTTCTAGAGAAATTTCATCAATCGGTTTGAAAGAAAATGTTCGATCACTTCTGTCGACACATATTCTCATACAATTCTAACACATCGAGGCATCAAATCAGCACAGTTTACATACAATTAGAATTCATTTTTAAAGTAAATCAATTCGTGTTAAATTTCTAAGCGGAAATATTCATTAGAGTGATAATATTTCGTTGATACGAATTTAACTCTTCCATCCGATTTCTTCCACGCATGTACAATAGCGTTTCCTGCCCCTAATGCATATGCCAATAACTGTTGCTGTAGCCGCTTCGACTCGTTCGATCGAATACTTTTTTTTTCCCGGTGGCTCTGTTTTTTCTACCTTTTCCACGGTTAATGGTTCCTGTAGCCAGGTTACGTTTTGCGCGAACGTTAAAATTGCACCTCCGAATTTCCAACGGTGTCGAGAACAGGCTGCACGCCCTCTCTCTTTCGTTTCCAGCGGTTATCACGTGACACTTGACCCAATGTACCTACACGGACGGCCTAAAGGTACGCCGTGTCGAGAAACAAAGGGTAAAGCCGAACGAAACTTGGCAAAAGTACGGAACGCGTTCGCGGTCGTTTGAGTTCCAATCGCTGGAAACGGTCACTGGAAGACATTCGCATGAAAACTACTTGATGGTCCGTGGTATAAAAATTCTTCGAAGAAGCGACTTTCCATAAAAACACGTATGGAAATTTTGAAAGCCAATGTCAATATACATATGCTGTTGCTTTCACGCTTATCCTATTTTCGCGTGATAGTGACGAGATAAGAGGTGATCGTGCGATTTGCAATTTTTAGTTGTCTCCTTAAAATCAGAACAGGAGAATATTGTAAACTTTGCTGCTTCATACTTATTGTTAGACAAAATTGGAGGATTAATGGAAAGTAGGGTTGATTTGTTCTGTTTCTGTAAGACTCATTCGTGGTGGAGATAAACAAGCTACTTTTCTAGCGACATAATAACACTGTGTGGTGTGAACGTTGTTTACAACAATTCGCGATGATTTAGAATAGTGGCGAGGAATAAAAAAATGTATGACCGTACAATTCCGTCGCCTATAAATGGAAAACCGCAATGCATGTTTAATAGAGGGACATGTGAGGTTACACGAATTATTCAACCTGAATGTCTGAGAGGAAACTATTCGTAGGTATAGGAATAAAATATAAAACAAGAGACTAATTTAAGGTTGTAGTGGCCTATTCTAAAGTAATACCCGAGGAAATCAAAACACAACTCCTAGAGGTACCGCTACTGTTAGAACCATCTTCCCAGTGTCGATGCTGTGATTCTTCAAGGTTACCTAAATTCAAAGAAGATTGCTCTCAAAATCAAGCTCGTCGCTCACGTAAACAAAACACCGCCAACACTTTCCGCTTGCTCTCCGACCCTACCCAGTGCTCCGACTTCGCTCGAACGCGACCTCATCATCTCAAACGACGAGACTCTTCACCGAATAATATTCCCTCGACCTGCTCGCGGCAGCAGCAAAGATCAATGCTCCCACAAGTCTCAGGTGCGCCGATTCTCGCACTCTTCTGGGCGAGGAAGAGACGTCAGGTCTCGACTTCGGTTCTTGAACGGATAGCAGCTTCCTGGTGGCAGGCAACGGGACTCGTTCGGGCGTTGCTCGTAATTGGAAACTGCCGCATAATTATCCGAGCCGCCGGGGCAGCGCTTCTTGTCCAGCCGTACACACACGTCGTGCGGATTCTCGCGCGGCTGCCGGCAAAACACCGTCATTAACGTGCCTCGCTCGTCAGCCTGTGAACGATGCTTCGAGTGTCTTCGCCCCACTTGCACAGGGAAACTCCGGCGCTGCTCCACGTGCATTCGGAGCCAAAAGCGCCTTTGCGGTACGGACACGGCATAATCGTTGCCACCGAAATCCGATTGCGGTTGTTCCGCCGGATTAAACGGCAGCGGTTCGCTTGATCGCCCTGTACCGCCGCGGGCTGGAATCGGTTGCATTCTTAAGAGGATGCAACCAGAGGCAGCAAAATTCTCACCTGGATTAAAAATGAATTGAAACGAATCGAAGATGAATAATTCGGGGGAAATGATACGAGGGTCATTCGAATATAAACCGGATTTTTTTTTTTACACAGCTTATTGAGAATAGATTAAAGTACAAATGGATTGCCTTATTTTTCTACGTTTGGTAGAAAATTTCTTACGTAGGTTCCTTCAATAGAAATACATTTTTTCCAGTAGATAGGAAGCTTTCTGATCCCACCATAGAAAATAAAATATAGCTGCCCCAGTAGTTAATTACGGATGTAATGGGAGATCTAATTCTCTACATACAATCAAAGAAACTTTACCTCTCTATATACTATCTATATTAGTATGGACGACCCTCGTAGATTCGATAAAGTGCTTGGAGATTGCAATGAGTTAAGATGATGAATCGATTACTCAGAAAGAAGTTTCACAGTTTTAGTAACTCTATGTATTTCATACACCCTTTCCAGCTAAGTATCTTTAAAAATCCATCTCGCGAAGCATCGTCCAATGCTAAAGGCCATTTCTATCATAATTCATTGGGTACATGGAGCATAAGACCTCAACCATTAAGAAAATTTACGAAAAAATTGATTTGTTTCGGGAGAGACGTAGGAAAACCTCTTTAACGTACCGTACCAAGACTGAAAAAAAATCTGAGCACCCGCTCTTGCGCGCCTTTCACGCGTCGAGGAGTCGAATCGCGACGGCCGTGGACCGTTTGTTCGTTGAACGCCGTTAGCTCGCCGGGTCGAAAGCAATCCCCACTGACCCGAATACGATTCTGCCTGGTTTTCCACGTTGAGTTTCGGCTCTCTGCGGATGTCTTTGGACAGAATGACTTTCGTCGGAGGAAAGATTGAGGGAACGGCGTATTTATGCGGAGAGAGAAGAGGGAAGAAAATGGCGTGCCGACATGATGGCGCAGAGGCTTTCAATATTACTGAACCATGAACCCCTTTGAGAGTCTAGTGAGCGGATGCCATCTTAGGAAAATATATTTAAGCGAGTGAAATGAAATACATGGTCATAGATTGCATCGAACGAGGACAAAGTACCTCGCGGAAACACACGTATCTTGTACAGGTTTTTCCAGAGTGCATCTTGAGATACCGGACTTACTTTAGTTATGCATTGGGGGCATTAGAATAATCGATGAATATCGTATTTTACAACAAAATGTTGGAAGCAACTCGTGCAACAAGTAACTTCCAAATTACTTTCATTGTCAGTAGATTGTGGTAGTTTAATAAGAATTAGTGCGATTCAGAGTGTTCGATTGAAGTTTCCTTGACGCTCTTAAAACACTTTGGAAATATTATGTGACATTTATTTATACCTCCGGTGACCTAGTTCAGAAGTTTCACCACCTTCATCAATAAACTTTTCCACGAGTCTTGGTCGAATGCTGAACTTCCCTCAGGCGGGAAAAAGGTGTCAATTGGCGTTAAGGAATTTGATTCTTTCCGTGGTAATCAAAACTTTTTGTACATGTCGCCTTAATTGGCTTCAAATACACGGTTAGCAGTACCTACAACTAAACGTTAATCGATATAAATACTTGAAATAATTTTTGTTTTCACATTCTTACTTTCTATCTGTTCCATATATTCACATCTCAATTTATAGATTGCTTATTCGAATAAGATTCTGCCTGATTTCCGAAAACACGCATAATTTCGGCAAGCCAGCTGCCACGTCGATTCGTTGCAGTTAGCGATGAGATTTTTACAAACGAGCGCAGAGAAATTTTATTCGCTGCAATGGATTCGCTTATTCGTTTTACAATTATATCTGCCAAAGACTGAAATAAAATTTCTCGCGTCGCTCGACAACTATGGAGCAATCCATTTCAACGTATAAAATCTCTTTGTAGAAAGAGGAAGAGAAATCGTGGACGAAACCTTTTACCGTCTTTTGCTCTGTTACTCGCATTTGTTAACTATTTCCATGTATTGCTTAACCCCTTAACCTACGATTTACGTTCCAACAGCCTGAGTACGAAACGTAAACAAAATCACCCAGCCTTCGAGCCATTACATGTACATGTAAGTACATGTGTAAGATACAACTGGTTTAATTTTGTGAAATATTTGATAAGTAATTATAATTACTTATCAAGGTTGTATACTATCTGATGTAATAATTGTGATAGATATACAACAAAATGTTTATTATCTATCAATAAAATATAACATAAATCAATAACATCTATCTCCAATGCCTGAATAAATTAGCAATTCACATAATTAGTGTGATATTACAAATCGCGACCATCGTGCCACGGGCCATGACCGTGATATTTACATTTGGCCCGAATATAAGGCCACATGTCTCACAATTGATTCTAACCAGAATTAATATTCTTATCAAATCGGCGGCATTTACAATAGTTTTCGAATTCATATTTCAAAAAAAACTGTTCACTGCACAAATTGGCCAAATCTAATAGAAAATAATTAAAAAATTAAGTGATAAAATAATCGATATCATACATGGTTCCGAACCATTATCACAGAACATCAATTCATTATTGAATTTTATAGCGAACGTTTAATTCAGGTATAACGCAATTGCAATTTGTGATTTAAACATAATTGAATTTATGCTCTGCCTCGGTTCGACCGAGAAGCTAGAATCTATGTGTATTGGCGGTTCCCTGATAAATGGATAGAATGGGACGATCAGTTGCTTGGTCTGCGCACTCCAGGTCTGAATCCACTCCATTATTAATTACAGAGGTATCTAAAGTCCATCATTCGCGCAGCATCCGCTAATAACATTGAAATGCCTCGCCAATGCATTACGCACTATTAGAGACAATGCTGAAAAATTCGTTGTGATTATTCTCACGCTGCTCGTTATGAAAATATTTTATTATTTTCTTAAAATATTACCAGAAACTTTTGCAAATATCTCGGAAACTAAAACCGACCGCCACATACATACAATATTCTCTACAGTACTCTCACTTACAATTAGATTAATAATTTTACCAATTTCATCGATAAGATTTTCCTTCTTCACAGCCAAAAATGACCAACTGTCGAGATTCAAAGCTGTTCTGCCTTGTGATTATAATAAAAATGATCGCATCAGTCTATAACGCGTTCCCATTTGTAACTCTTTCACGAAACCAACACGCTATCCCCGAACTGATCATTTCGAGGATCTTCCGATCAGTTTCAGATAATCCTCCATAGAATCCGCTCTTCTCTAATAGGTCTACCCTATCTAGTGTTCTCTCAAACCATTCCAGAATTCCCTTCGATTTCGTCAATGCCCCACTCGAGACCAGTCGATTCCCTGCACGTCTTAAAATATTTTCAACGTTTCAACATCATTTTCTAACATTATTAGTAAGAAACATCACGCAAGCCACACGATCTTCCCTCGCCAATACCTTCCTCCAATTGTTGTTCGACCATTTTCAGATAATCCGTCATCGAACTCTCCTATCTCCGTAACAGGAACTGCCTGTCTACGGTTCTATCAAATCACTCTAGTAGTCACTCTAGTAGTCACTTTGATTTCGTCAATGCTCCAGATCAATCGACGTCCTTTATATCTGATGACCATGATCCGGTTTGACGAGTATGCCGCTACAATACAACAACGCGTTGGTTCATTGTGCCAAAGTGACAATCAATTTCCTCAAAGGAAATCCAGCTGAATTGGTCATCTGTCCGCTATACAGACCTGACACTCGTCCTACATCATCGAGGATCTTTTTAATATTACATCGCATCAATCTCTAATATTCACCTTTTTCCAAGCCACTGTTGTCACTTGCCTCGGATCGTGGCACTATCGAGCTGAAAGGGAAGCAGCGAAACGGGGCTAGGTTCCGGCCTCTATCTGTATTCGAACGACGCGCGACGATGACCACCCTCTAAAAACGTTTGAACACGTCCGACGCTGGAATTCCCCGTGAAGTTTCACAGTTCCTCGCCCACCCTCCTCCCACGCGATGGATTCTATCTTTTCCTGGATCTTCCTCTGGTTCCCTCCCCTCTGACCGATATCCACGCCGCGCAGTCGTTATTTCAGGGCTGAGGGACTAGGCTGTAGGACAGAGGACGGAAAAAATTCGCCCTTTCCTATGTCCCTTTCGTCGACGCTCCTCGCTGGCCATTAATTCTATTGTCCTTCGGATCACGGAATCTATAGTCGAGCTTTGTTCGCCGAGGGCCTCACGAAAAAGTGGCGACCGAGGAATTCATTCGCGGAGCGGACGGCTCCGCCACGAGATAATAAATCGTTGGGCTCTGCAGCTTCTCTGCCAGGTGGAAAAAACTGGGCAACCCCTGCGGTTTTAGTCAACGAGAGCTTTGGTTGTAGTCTAGGCGTAGTCAATGGGGATGATCATGGTGGAGGCTAAGAAGTAACAGCTTTTGATGCCGAGTTTGGCTCGTGTCTCTTGAAATAGGGCGTGAAATGGACATTTAATGGTGGCAATGAATCGCACAAAGAGGAATGTAAGTTGACGTTAAATTGTTCTGGGAGCCAGAGTCAATAAACATTTGAATAGACTTAATCATTTGAATTCGATCAGAGTTGACTTTAAAAGTTTAATGCCCGCTCACACAACATGTGATGCTACCGCCAAAAATTATTGGCCGGTACCACACTCTCTGTGTGATGATTGATGAACATACACAAGTGTGGATGTCGCTATTGGCTTCGTATTTCATCGTTACGTTTTTCATTTCAGGTAATTATTGTTTTATTGCCTGTTATTAAACTTAGACTTTTTAAATACACACTATGTCGACCGGGTTCACTACAGTGGTGTACCACGAAAATTATGGAGCAAATGCCGGAGGCTCTACGTTGGTGTCGTGTGTTGCTTGTTTTCTGTTTAAATAATGATAAGTTAAGTTTTGTGTTTCTATAACAAATTGTGCCATGGCGTTGGTGTTGTGTGCAAAGTTACTGCACAAGCGCTAGTATTACTTGTGTTTCGTTCAAGCAACAATAAGTAACGCGGATGTTGAATTATTACATGAATTTACATAACATTTTTCTAATTAATTCTATCAGAATATTGCTGGCCCTTGACGACGTTTGACTGCGTAGACGTGCGGCCATTTAAAGTGTTTAGAGAAGTGATATAAAAGCATGCCTTAAGTTCGTAATACAACAAAACACAAACCAATCCCAATTATTTCTCATTTTAGTCAATTCTATGAATGGTAATACAGTGGTATTACATTTCGAGGTACTTCATCCTCCCAAATGCAGGATATTTCTCTCTTTGTTCGACTGTCATCGTTGTTGCGATTCTATCGCCATTGTGACCCGAGGATATCATCCATTAGAGCGGAATATTGTGCGTCGAATTACGCGTTATTCTTCGTCGTCGGCATGCCGCTGCACGAAATGTTCAATGAACCAGCGACTGTGAATATCATGAGCAATCTCAAGAAGTCTGCAAATACCGCATTCTACTCTGGTAAATGTAGTCGGCGCGTGGCATGCTGTCGTTGACCCTAATTTCGCGCGCAAACCTGTAGTCTGATGGGTTGTTCTCACTGTACTCGGATAAACAATGCAAATGAGAAACTGATACATTAAACATGAGAATATTCCTTAACCCCTTGCACTCGGATGTCCCCTATGAGGGGACATCGTTTTCTTTCTGAAATTGCAGGAGAAAGCAAACCAAAATATGGTGTATATACAGAGATTTAGAGAAAAATATATCAGCAGGCGTTACGTGGAAAGAAGTATGAGATAAAGGGTCTCCTGAAAAAGGTTTCGGTGTTTTATTTTTAAGAATAAAATATGCCTGTCAACGTGGCGTAGTGAACACTTACAATTATGCTTAATTACAGTCATGTGTACTTTATTTAAAATATTTAACACATTGATTAATTGAATATATTTAATATATGTATACTACAATATACAAGGGTGTTTTGTTTGCAACGAGATGGCGCAGACGTGGAAAGCATTAAAGATAAAGTTCGCTATCAAAGTTGAAAAAAAGGGGCAAATTGAATTGGACGTTCGAGATTATTAATCAATATTCAAGAGAAGTAATGATCTAGATTATAAAATTTAAAGTATCAACGTGCAATTCTTTAAAGACTGCGTTCATGAAAATTGCATTGCGAGCTGACCCTTTTAATTCCTCCATCGGAGCAGGTTCAGACACGGAGCGCCACGATACTCGTTTAAATAATAAAGGTTCCCAAGGGAGCTACCATTTTCATTCTCCTCAATTAAGCCGATCCACTCGTCGCGGCAGCGAATAGAAAGGGTCCTCTCGCATTAATTCCTAGGATGTCTTCGATGAATCGTCGATCCCTTAAATATTGACATTGCGTTCTAGAGGGAAGGAAGATCGCGGTACGCATTGGATCTACAATGAAACCCCGAAGGGAAGTCGTCTTTCCAGTAATTCTTCCTTCCACCGTCCGCTCCTCCCCTCCTCACTCCGTTTCACTGCTCACTAAACGCACGTCGATTTAATTCCAATTGGCCGTCTTCTAATTAATACGAACGTGCTTTTTCCAATCGAAGGGTGGCCGAAGCGACTGGAAAGTGCGACCTCCGGCAGACACTCTCCTCCGTATGCATTATTAAACGCGCGACCAAAGATAAAATCGCGTCATCGATTGGAACGTTGTCGAGCTGCTTCGCTCCGAGCGTGAAGGAGGAGTTCATGCTCGAAAATGAAGCTGTTGCTGGGCAAAATCGTGTTTTCTGTTATGGGAGGGCTTCGTTATCCACGGTCAATTCTATGAGAATACATGGAACAAACCCAGAATGTTTTATTACAGGTGACCTTCTTTTTAAGATGTGATTATGCTTGAAATTAAATCGTGGAGGGAGTAGTCGTAGCAAGGGGATTTATACAATACACTGCAGTATTTGGAAAAGCTATAATGATGGGAACAACAAAACGAAACTTGATAAATTCTGGCCATGTACCAGGATATATGAAACAATCCAACATGGAATACCTGGATGTAATGTATTTGCTAACATAGACTGACTACATAGACAGACATAACAATACTGCAAAAAACGTACATCAACAGTCATGGAAAATAATTGGCATTCTCAATGGGAAAACATTCTACGGCGCGTACAGGCCACAACAAGCATGAGAAAACTGAACACATCAAATATACCCTGGTCGTAAAATCTTCTCTTAGGAAAACGTAGTTGCAAACAGATATTATCATTTTTGCTAAAAATGGAAATCGATATCGTATTTGTTGAAATAACATAAACCAAAACCAACAGATCACATACAACCTCATTCATAAACATGAACTTGAACTTTTTTGAAATAAACATATAATTTTTGTACGCCTATCTGTTAGAGGACTTCACGACGAATACAATGACCTAGGTTGAAGGTCATTCACAATTACACAGGCTGACTCTAATAGAAAATAAATTCTTCTAAGGCACTCTGCAAATATTTCATTAGTGTTCTTATTTGCGTATTTACTACTACAGCAAGTGTTCAAAAGCTGATGAAAACATTTTCGATCGGACTGCTAATAACAGTAATATCTCTACTGATCATATCTATTAGGGAAGTGTCCACATACTTCCGTGCGGCAGAGTATGCGAAAAAAATCAACAAATATTTGGGAGCAGCAAACATATCATCCTTTCGCCAATACCGTACCAGTGCGCCAAGCGTCATCGTCATCGAAAATTGCCAAGAAGTCGCTCCAAGTCGAACAACAAAACAACGACTCGGATCCCGACCCAGTAACGGAGCTCGGCATCTGGAACTGTCATCTCGTATCTGGTAACAAGTCGTATGGCTTCATCGATCTCCAGCTACTCTCTTCCCTGTCCTCTCGTCGTTTGATCCGCTCGGGGGTTTAGCAATTATCCGGATTTAATCGCGGTCATAATGAACTTTTTCCGTTCCGTCATTCGGCTCTTTGTCCCCGGGCCGCTTGAATATTTATCGAAGTTAAACCGAGACGAATTTAATAAATACGTTATGATTTAATCGGGAGCACCGGCGGGAAGCCAGGTCGAGGGGTTCGAGATTGCGCGCCCCAGGGAAAAGCTGAGTCGGAGGATGAGGCGCGGAACAACCGCAGGATATAAAAAGAACGAAACAAATCCTGGTTAAAAAGCTGATGAAGGATCCAGAGGCGACGGGGGGTAGGTCCACGCGACCGGAGGAAGGATCAGAATTACGGTATCGCTTAAATTCAGCTGTCTTCCGCGTGAAATTAAAAGAACAACTCGTCCCACCTCCGGTGTCTCCCTTCTCTTTTTCCTTCGCGGCCTCTATTCAGCTCCTTCTGTGAAATCGCGCGTTATTTTCATAACGCCGAGCCGACACGCGCACACGGAAAAGCAGCGACGGGAGAGTATTCTCTTCCAGTGGCTTATTTAAAATCAACCATCTCGTAACTCCAGGAGCTGTTTATCTCGAACGTGTTTACATTAAGCAGAGCTTCTCGTTCGCGATAGAAAACCTCTGGCGAAGACACTGCTCCCGCGGCGCGATCTTTCACGATGCGTCTTTAATATCCGTCTTGGTGGTCCAGGACACGGATCCAGAGCATGGATCGAGACTGTCAGTCGAAATTCGCGAAAACATCAAGTTTCACTGGATTTTTATTGTCTTTGGGTTTAATTTATTATTCCTATAATATTGTTCTGAATCCAGCCAAGTGAGCCATTCCACTTTAACCCTTATGGGCACATATAACTTTCAGGTCACGTGCTAATACGCATATAAATCTGTTTCCCTTTTCTAGTACATTTTTCATTCATTCCATTCTTTCACCCGAATCACTAGTTAGCTGTTCCATGCTTTCATCCATACACTCTCTTCTTTCTTCCTTCATCCGATATCTAGTTGCCGCCCCTTCGTTCCCTAATCTGTATCTGACATACGGTCATATGATTAATTTTTAACACATTCGCGACCGCTGACGTGAATTCACTTCACTTCAAATTCTATTCTTGGTTACGAAAAAATTATGAGAACCTTGTTATTTTACACACTACATATTTAAATCATTATTACTTCAAAACATATTTTGTAATTTTTATCTTCGCCGTAACGATACAAAATTAGGATGTCCAATTTCAAAATTTTATTATTTTCGTCAGTACTCGGTATTAGAAACGTAAAATATCTGCCGGTCACGAATGTGTTAATTAAAGAATAATCAAGTGAAGTTTTGTTAAAATCCTACATTTAATAAATTAATGAAACAACTACCTTAAACTAACATTGCATTATTCCAGAAAGGTACTAGAATAGGTTAGTCAGAGAGGACGTTACTCCTTATCGAGAAATGATTCAAATTTCTATGCGAGGACCACAATAGCGCACGATTCTTTATCTCACCATTTCGCGACGCTAGTAAGGAAATCTCGCGGCGTCCTAGCAAGAATCATGGACGTCATTGAAGTCGTCCTACGGTCTTAAAAGTTGAAACGATAATTGTTCACAGCGAAACGGTTCGAGTTTCCTTGGTCGCGAGACAATATCCTTTATCTCGGTACACTTTCCTCGGTTATCAGGAGCAAACGTACGCGGTAACTGCGGCACGGCCAGAGGTTTCTACCTAGACCACGGCCAGCTACGCGGAAAACATTTTCACAAAAGAAAACTGGTGGCGCGGATGAACGTCGAACAGCGAATCCTCGGTACCCGAGATAATGTTAATATCCGCCTCGGTTTTGTAATTGCCAATTATTTCAGCTTATTCCACGCTTTGTTCCCTGACGTTATCCTGACGACGATGGTCGGGATTCCACAAAGAACCTACGAACGTTACCATTGCCTACAATCGCCTACTAAGTCCCAGTCTGACGTCCATTTGCGTGTGATTTCAAAGGAATGGTCAATGAACATGTGGTCGACAGCTTTTCCATTTGATGAAGGGCTTTACTTCCTTGGTTAAATTCAAGATCAAATTCTGATTTAACGATCTTCTCACTTTAAGAAGAATTCTGTTGTATTTCTGTTTGTTATTGTATTGGTTGTCTTTTCTGAAGCATCCAGCATTTTCTTGTTTCAAAGACTTTTCCAAGAATTAGTAGGATTGCTTTTCAATTCTGTTGGGATAAGATTTCTAGTCGCCGACTCGACTTTCACATGAGGATCAGATTCTCGACCGTTGACCGTCCTCTCTGGGGACAGTGTAGTATTGCCGCGATTTTATAAGCGTCCGCTTCCTCTGGCCTTCTCCGGTACTTCTAGACCAGCCTTAGCGAATTGAATTCGTGCAACGTGGATTGGAGAAAGTGAGTCTGCTCTACAGGTCGATCAGAAACACTAAAGCGGTGTTTACCAACCTTTTTTGTCCTATGCCTCACCTAAGCTTTTCTAAAATGCTTATGTCCCCCTCCTCTCTAGTATAACATAATTTTGAGTATTTTAAAATGGAAATGTTTGCTAAAGAAACTTAAATGATAGGGTCTAGGAAGAAATCACTAGGAAATTATTCAGCAAACACAGTAAGTAAATTTCCAAAACATGAATGGAGAGCTGAAATTCAAGTACAAAATAATTTTACTGAAAGAGTTTTCTATATTATTTTATATTTTTTAAAACAACGAGACATTTACAACAATTTAACGGACCCTTACTTCAAATTAACACCAACGAACAATTCCGAGCGTTATTAACGTTAGGTTATTAACGTAACGGAAAGAAGTTAAATATACTCGAGGTTTAATCAGCTCAAATAACAGCTGCGAATCGCTATACGGCTAATTTAAACTCTGGACGAGTCCATCTTCAGACTGTCCCTTTTACCAATCGAATTGTACCCCTGTAGGACGTGGACCCCACGTTGGGAAACACTGCACTAAAGGATAAATCCTACTTTCAAGTGAAAAGTCGCAAACTTGGACAACTCTTGGAGTTTTTAACCCCTTGCACTCGAGAGGTGATTCCCGGTCACCACTAGGTTTGACGCAGTAAAACGACGAACAAAAATGTTTGTTTAGGGTTAATTTCTTTGGAAGTCGAAGTGTCGATAAAATAATTGTCGGCGAGATAAAGGTGACCTGATTAAGCTTAGCATTCGCGACAACAGAATGTTAAGAAAGCATCTCGAGTTGCTAGTAGATACCAGGAAGAAAAGCCTCGAGTGCGAAGAGTTAATAATATTCGACACCAGAACTTCCCAATGACCCCGGTGGTAGAGGTCTAAAGACTCTCTAGTGACCTCCATCTGTCCCTCGTTCACCGCGACACGTCCGGTCCTTCAAGTCTACGGTCTCTCCCAACGATTATTCGGTGAAGCAACCTTCGTCGAATTTTTTTCCTCAGCCTTTTTTAAAACAGCCATCCCTCCGCGTGCGGTCACGAGCAACGCGAGACCCGTCGGAATTTCTGCTCGGTCACGCGATAACCCAACCGTCGCTATTTTTTTGCCATGTTAAAGAATGATCGTCCATTCGTGGCCGACAAAGCGGGTGAAATCCCCTGGACGAGGCGAAGGGGCCAGATTAAACGCGATAACACGCCGTCCCGATATCTTTTTGGCTGAAACCGATGCACCGGGGGTCATTCTCCCTGATCCCGCCTCCGCGCTTCTCGCTATCCATTTTCCCTGGACCAGGCAACGTTTAGTGCATTCCCCGGTCCACGCCAGTCGCAAGCCCGGCTCCACAAATTTTGCAAAACACCGATATAAATCGTTTGATAACGCGCCTGGCCCTGGGCGTCGATATACACCGCGACTGGGATGGTGGGACGCGGAAAAGCGGGTCGAAAAAGTCGAAAAGAGGGTAGGAGAGGGATGGAGCGGGGGAAAAAAGTGACGGAGGGAGGGCTGGAGATAGAGAGGCGAGAGCTGTGGAAATTTGGCGAAACGCCAGGCGCGAGGCGACGCCGTTGGAAGGTGCGCATAAACAACGCCGCATATACCGCTCGATCACGAGCGTGTCGGGTTACGCAGCTGATATCGCTAATTGCAAAAACTACCCTGGCCAGCGTCATCCTGGCAGCTTTGTGGAAACTTTTTAACGCGTCGACGAAGAGAGCTGGTGTCATCCATTTTCTCGTTTGCTCTCCTTTGACCGGAGATTGCCTAAAATGTTCGAAAACGAATATGTTTGCGGGGATCTTTTGTGTTTTAGATTGATGACTGTTCTGTCGTAGGAAGAAGCGAAAGTGATATCAAAGGTTATTATTTTCGTCAGTACTCGGTATTAGAAACGTAATATATCTCTACCGATCGCGAATGTGTTAACAGACTCTTGCAACCACAAAAGGTTAGATCGTAATATTCCAGGCAATTTTCAAATTCATATTTGGAATTTCACTTTATGGTGCTCCAGCGATTAAAGTACAAAGGGCAGATTTAAAAGCACTCGCGTAATGATGTCGACAGAAATGTGTAATTTGTAGCTCGAATACGATGAGGTTCGTAGACAAAAGCGTAATCGTAATGTAGGTTAATGCATCTGGAGTGATCCAGGATAACAACTCGAAAGTGTCAAATGAAATTTGTTTGCGTGACACTTTAGAGAAAACCACCTTCAGTTTTTGAATATACGGGGTGGGCCACCCTGTATAACGATGGGATAGAGTGGAATTAGCTGAGAACTTGGTCGATAACATAAAATAAACTGCTGGTAAATCGTGATAATGTGAAACGTCACTGAGTACAGAATGTTTACAGAATGTTCTACGTTAACTGCAACGTGAACTGTTTTACCAGCCAAGTGTTTTACATTATTCAAGCTTGCCAACAGAATACTTTACATTGCCCACTTGGTATCACCCACATCCTCAATATTTCTAGAACTCTTTACTTGGTAATTTTTACTAATTTAATATGCACATGCTCGTTCATATGTAATTATGCACAAACAACTACAGAAAACAAGGTTACAGCGATTGCTTCTGTATCTGCTGACCCGGGAGGTAAAGTGCCTTGGGAGGTTACATTCGCAGAACTTTCTGAAGGGATCGTCGGAATTTCCAAAGTAAAATTTTCCTTTGTGATTAGCTGCTCTACTCCGTGCTTGCTCTGCATCGCTCTACATTGTTCCCTTTAGAGTAAGATTCGTGGTGGGAATGCAACTATTGATTTCCTGTATACCTAAGGAAGTTATCCTTTGCTGCATCGTGTTGGGCTAATACGTATTATTTATATAATATTGTAGGAGTCTCATTAGTAAATTTAAAAAATGAAGTATTTAAAAGCGTTGGGAACTGCTGGTAATGAAATTGAAATATCAGTCTAAGAAAATTGAATTGGTGAAACTCGATGTGACCACAGGCTTAAGGTTTCGTTACCAAAGGCTCGGTGGCTCGAATTTTCCTTTTTCCCTTTCTTGGCGAGTTCGCAGTCTCTTGTACGTCTGCGGACCTCTCCCCTCGTCCTGGATACGTTCTTCCTTCCTTCCTTCTGACACAGCCCGCAGCGCCCTGGGCTACGTCGCAGCTTACAGTCCCGCTGTTTGTCTTCGGCTGTGAGCTTTTGTGTTTGCGCAAGCTCTGCTATGGCCGCGACCGCCGCGTATCCAAGGGTCCGCAGCTGGGTCCGAGCAGACTCTTCACGCCGGACGTCCTGTATTTATTTAATTTTTTACTGGCAGTTTGCGGACCCTGCGCAAGCCAGATGCTTAATTATCGTGCGCCTCGCGCATCGTTGGCTGCCTTTTGAAAATGTTTCCTCAAGGAGAAACTGCATCAGGATTTCTGCCCCGCAGCGGGGACGTTGTTTTCTTTACGCATACCAGTGGCACGGTTTTACCGCAGTAAATCATATTGTCGGCGTTCCATTCTGCTCCCTGTGCTGTTCCAGCGTTTCAAGAATAAAGAACGGGCGAATATCGATTCAACGGTGGAACCGCGACAACGACGTTCGCGAGATTGGGAGCAAGAATCCGCTTGTTTTGCGGTCAAAGATGGGAATAGTGGTATCGCCTTTGTTGAACTATTCGAATGGAAGGTACATAAACTGAGCGCTGTAGAAAACTCGAGTCGCGGTACTGTTATCCCTAATCTGTGTTGGTATAGTGCAGAGTAGTCATATTACCAAGGGAACATATTCAATGGGCACACGCCGATTTTAATCAAATTTATGTGGGAGGTAGCTCACAAAAAATTTTTTTTGTGAAAACCATGTTTTTTAAATAACTTGAAAACTAGAGGAGCTAGAACGACAATTTTTTTTAAATTATACGTTTTGAATGGGTAATTTACTCGTGCCAGAAGAAATTGTTTATTTATTTATTTAAACAATTTATTTTTTGAGAAAATGTCTTTTTTTTGTCTATTTATTTTACTAAATGATGTTTCTCATTCGTAAAAATGTATATGAATTTGAAATCTTACACACGTCTCTAGTATTATTTTAGTATGATGTACAAATTTTTATGGAAAGATTACATAAAAATATAAATGTTACGCCAAGTTAACCGTGACGCCGCAATGGAAACATTGGAATTGTTGAAATCAGTCAACCAGGGCAATGTTTTCATTGGGGCGTCATAGTCAACAGGCCGTAACATTTATATTTTTAGGTAAATATTTCCATAAAACTTTGTACGTCATACTATAATAATACTAGAGACGTGTATACAATTTCAAATTAAAAGCTTGCATATTTAAAAAAAAAAAATGATAAAGGATAGAAACTTTCAATGCATATCTGTAACTATTTCATATATTATCGCACATTAGGATAGAATAGAATGGTATTAAATATTTATTTTTGGCATAAGTATGTTTCCCGATATCTTTAGATTCCTGTATTCTCAGCTACTCTTGCAGTAAATTTTGTACATAAGTTACATTATTTATTACACAAGTCGTGTTCTGTTCGCCACCTACATTCCGTGACAAAATAACTCCGAGTGCAGACGGTTAAATGACAAGTGTTGTGGTACGTTATTCTACAATTTATAATGCAGTGTGGTCTTGCAGTGCTGCCATAAAATCTGGGCGTTCTTTAAGTTCGATGAACGACACGTTGGAACTTTTGTGGTAGTTCAGTTCCCAGTTGGAAAGATTCCCTGTACTATTTCTACGTCGAAACAGAAGTGTTGCGGAGTAAGGATTTCCTTTCACGATAAAGTGGGCTACTTTTCGGTCGCATCTGTTGAACGACGGATTGTTATGATTATGGGAAAAGCATCGTGCAAGTTGGCACAGCTGACGTTGCGCCTCTGTTTACCGATTATCCAGTGTATGACAGATCCTTACATCTTTGCATGGATTTTCGAAAGGATTATTCTTTTAACGATTTTTTTTTTAAAAAAAGATACATGCTACCGTTTGAGGTCAAACGGTAAGTTTAAGTTTATACTTACGCAGTGAAAGCCGTAAAAAGTTTGTTCATACGTATTATCTGATATTATACTTTACGAGCTCACTTTACACGGAAATTTCCTAGAAAAGAAAATTGAGAAACTAAAATTGTAAATCAGATCTTGCGGAATATAAATTTACAACGTACTCTGAAATTGAACAATTTGATAAATTACACTCGCAGAGCGATATAGAATTTTTATGTGTACGTGAAGGCTTCATGTATTATAGGACCCTTGGGTAAAATAAATACATAATAATAAAAGTAAACTTTGCGGAAGTAAAGGCAATATCAGATTTCACAGGTTAGGATGGGTTGAACAAACTTAAAGGTAAATTGTGGATTATAGAAACATTCACGAATGCAGTCACTTATGAAGTTGCTGTTATTACGATAAATTTTACTTTTATCATCGAGTCCTATCAGTGAGGAGCAATCACGCTTTATCCAATAAAAAATATATGAATATTCGATATTTAAGATGCATTTAAATCACGGAGTCATTCGAATACGCCCATTCCGCTTTCGTTGAGCATTCTCCGTTTAAAGTATTTACTTGCGCACGAAGGGAGACGCATTTTTCGCAGAAAAGAAGCTGACTGGATCCGTATCGTTCCGCACGGTGGCACAGAGACGTGGATATCCGATGCGAGGCGAAACGTTAACGGGATGCATCGCGTTTTTATGAATGAAACGACTTTCCTCTATAGATTCCCGGGATTTTTCACGGCTAGTGTAACCTAAGCGCCTTTGATCGTTCAACGTTGATAGCGGCAATAGCTGCAATAGCGGCGATATCAGCGATATTCGATTTTCTGCTAGAATGGTCGTCAGGTTTCCCGTCGTTTCGAAAAAAAACATGCATCACCCTCCGTCGCCAGGAGGGGGGGTTTTGCTCGATGTAAGAGCGAACAGGTGGGTGGATCGCACAATCGATCGGATCGTCATCGAGACACGTGGTCAAAGCTTGCAGAATATTTCAGCAATAGAATAATAAAAGCCACAAATACATAAAAGTATACTACTGGCTTGTTTAAAGACGAAGTCAATTTTTTTATCTCCAAGCGAAGCGCTGCTCTTAATTTGAAAAATGTATAGCGTTGAAAATATTTCTTCGCCAAGGTTCTGTTGTAACGTCGACGGAATCGTGAATTGTTTACAATGTAAAGCGAGTACAATTTGTTGTTGCTATTATACTAAAATGAAAGTTCACTCCGATCGCTTCAACGAGCCGACTTAATCGTTGCGCGCTTGTTTGTTTTTATAAGCCCCTCCATAATGTGCGGTTGAACTCGACGGAACTAAACCGCTTATGGGAACCATTACAGAGATGTTTTCATTGGAATAGTGCAGTAACCTGGGGTCAAAGTAGCGCGACTTTTTTGATGGGTTGTAACTGGAGCATAATTATCATAGTATTAAGAAAACTTTCAGGTTAATGCGCTACGTTTCGTTAACTCACCTATTGTTCTTGGCACCGGAGAGGTCGACGATTGTTCTGAAACAAAAATCGACACGTTAGACTTGGAAACATTCAGTACAAGTTGTAATAAAATTTACATTTATACGCATAAATTCGAATTTCAGTTATTTACTTTACAGCTGATCGTACGAAATATATCATAGAATATCTCACTTCAAAATAGAATCGCTCTTCTTTTTCGTATATAACGTTCAACGAGATTTGAATGAAATAAATTATTTTCTGAAGCATCATTTTCATAATACCAAAACTGATGCAGTTATTCACGCCAGTAATTTGTAGCGGCACAACCTGTACGAAGTCTTTGATAGATCGCAACACTTTGAACAGTTCTTACGCGGCGTGCGAGACTTTGGTCGATTCATCGGTAGATTAGAACAGTTTAAAGCTGACCAGGGATAATTTATTGCGCCTAATCCAGCTCCGCCACTTAACTCGCAACTAGGTTAGTGGACGCGAACTCATCATCCACGGGAAACCATTTACTTTCCAACTACGTGACATAACTCAATTTGCGATACTTCCTCGCTGAAAACCCGTTGCGTTCATAATTAACCGAATTAACGAATCCGCATCGCGCACTGCAGCTGCTCGTTTGACCAATCGTTCGCCGTGAAATGTGCAAATCTATGACTACCCAGGGCTGTCTATGTAACGGCCGACCCTTTGGAAGTAGCTACTAGTAGAATTATCGAGTCCAGTTTTATCGTTGACCTGTACCACTGAATCAGTAGTGTAACGTGTAATAAATGCGCCTCCGTAAGAATTGTGATCTATAGGAAATTAATTCGTGGTCATAAAAACGTATTTTTATTCAAATAAAACATAGCCCGTTAGGGATAGTGTAGCTTTCTATTACTGAAATAATTTTTAAAATCGATTCGGTAGTTCCGGAGATTACCTCTACATTTCAAACTGTCGCGCGGTTCTAATACTCTTTTTTCACGCCTCAGGTTCTCGTCGTTCATGCATTCGTCGAATTCGTTCTCGTATTCTGCACCCAACCACCACCATTTGACCTCGAATGTCACTAAAATCATACTCTAAAATAGTTAACGGTGTCTAAGCGTAATGGTGAGGATAGCCCCTCGCAGTGTCCTCAGCAGCCAATTATTGTCGCTCCAACATTTCGACGTTAACCCCTTCAACGGTAGATTTGAGAGTTCAGGTACTCATCAGCGCTACGACCGAGCTAACAATAAACTTTTACAATCAGCCAAATTAATCGCCGCCCAAAGGGGTTAACAAACTGCGCGGATATAATTAGCGAACACGTATGTGCATAGGGATCAACAGCTAGCCCGTTACAGGCTAATTGCCGGTCAATTAGTCACACGTAAATATTTCGCGGGAGCCGAATGGCGCGCGGCGATTATCTGTCGTCGAGTCATTAATCGCATCAAACATTCAGCGCAGAGCTAGCGTTCGGTTCCGTGGAACTTACAGTTCGATGAAAACACGGACAGATGAAAGAAACCGATAATTTCTTTTTGCTGGCCCCGCGCTGGCGTTCTGAACGATTATCCATCGAATTTATCGCGCGCATATCTCGTGGGTTGCCGCGAGCGTGTATAATTTATTGTCACTTCGCGTTCCGAAAAATGCCTTTAGTGATTCATTCGCAGACGCATAAAAACGACGCGGCCATACGTTACGCCAGTGTTCCTCAACTTTATTCCTTCGTGAACACCTCTTTTGCACCATCAATTAGCCCTTTCCGGCCGTATGAAATTTAGACATGGGCATCGTACTGCTCGGAATTAATTTCCGAAGAACGAGCTGTCATACATGATATGCAAGATTATGAAGGATAAACAAGATTTATTCTATGTCTTTGGAAAATTTAACATGTAGATATTTCACCCACTGGTTCGTATCTTCTTGTATAACTTATAATTACTAAAGTTCTAATCACATATTTTAGATCACATTCTATTAATCCATTATTACACTAATATCTTAGAATCTATTACTGTTATCTAATGGCTGAAATCTTTTCAGTCTGCGGAATACAATATAAGATTAGTATGGTTCTTTGCTGTGATAGCTGAGAGCAGACATACGACCGCAAAAGTTTAATTTGATAAATACGGAACAAACTTTCGGATTAAAAAAATTCAAATTTCCGTTCAATTCAATAGATTTGACGCGCCGCTTTGCTCGCAAGAGCACGTTAGATTAGAGGAAGAGGCGGAAAGTTCAACAAAGAGCTTAATAGTTGCGGATAGACAAGGGTCTACCGTGAGTCTAGGCAATGTGCTCGAAAGGCAGTCCACCTTCGTCCCAGATTGGAGCTATTCCTCCACTTCGTGGGCGAAGTCCTTGGAACTCGACGAAAGATAGGAGACAGGATACTGTTTTCTCGCTATCTAAACGTAACTGCGGGTAACTGTTCTGGTGAAAGAGGTACGGGGGTTTCACTCGACCATTACCCAGACGTCAAACCAGCGAAACGGTTAGCGTTCCACGGGAGTGGAAGTTTGAACGAACCTCTCACGGAAATAACACTCGGTGCGCGCACGAATAGAAAGAAAAAAGAAAGTTGAGTGTACCAGTAGTTGAGCATTTAAGAGGACGTTGTCGCAAAAGCTTAGGTATCCTTTTTATTTCTTGTGGAACGAAACTTTCATCGAATAAATTTTAATTTGGGCTTTAGATGGTTAAGGTTTGAATTACGTCAAAGGAAACATTTCAGATAATTCTTCAATTCCTCGAATAGATGCCACTAAGGATCTTCGTTTTTCGATGTCTCTTTTACTACCCGATGTTTATCCAGGCACTTGAACTTTACAACGGGGAGCGAAACGGGTACTGTAGATTATTAGTGACGTGAAACGGTAATCGTTGTTTGAATCGCGGCTCGACTCACGCAAAATACGTAATCATCGTGAAATGCGCTTTAAAGTAAATCGCGATCCCCGCGGGGGAGATACTCGACGTTATCGTTGAACGTGGTACACAAAGTAAGACTTTTCCGCGGGGCACTTTAGACGTTTCCGCTACGCCGGGTATAAAGCTATTTATGCACCCCTCCCATTCTAGTG
This sequence comes from Hylaeus volcanicus, assembly GCF_026283585.1. NCBI lineage: Eukaryota > Metazoa > Arthropoda > Insecta > Hymenoptera > Colletidae > Hylaeus > Hylaeus volcanicus. The sequence goes on along the minus strand of NC_071979.1, from coordinate 18,580,895 downwards.
AAAGTAATTTTTTTCTCCCGTAAACATAACGTCAAACCTTCGAGCCTTGAAGAGACGCTCAAGAAATCCGTAATGGGGGCCTTCACAATGAAGTGGCCTTGCCGCGGTATCGTTAAGACCCCGAGTGCAATAAAATTAACAACTGACGTGGAGGACGCTTCGCTAACTTCTCTACGTGAACTTTTCTCTGAATGTATTCATGACGGTAAGATTGCGTTATTTAAGTTACCGCTTTGACTGCTGGAGTTGCGCGTAAAACGGACATTTTTTAAAACCCGCTCCCGAGACGACGAAAAGGGACATGAGCCAGAAATTCTGTTAATGTTGCAGACTGAAGGGAAATTTGTAAGTTTTGCCATGTGGATAAGTTTAAGTGGTTTGCTTTGAAGAGAGACGTTTACTTTTGTAAATAGGTTTGCTATTGGCAATTGTTCGCACGTGTTATAAATGAGTTTTTATGTAGCTGAATATTATGGATGAAGAATGAAAGATAAACGACAGAATTTAATATTAATTATGATTTAAACTAGCAAATGAAATCATATTATACGTCATGGTAAAAGGGCGTAAACGAGCATCTGTTTTATGAATTGAACGTAGCGAATGTATCGCCGTATGGTGTCATTATTTGTCATCTATTATATAAAACAAATTTGATTGTCTGATGCATATGCAATTATTGCCAGTTGACAGATCGCGTCCTGGCTATATTAGGATTCAAATACCCGTAGAATAAATAATATTCTATCGACAGGAGATACCTGTTATATCGGTTCTATCGATGGGCATGTGGAATGAACGGCAAATTGTCCGAAAACGACTGTGATAACATATAATATAAGCCGAATACTGTGTATAAGTTTCGTAGGATGTAATAATGCATGGTTTCATTGGAATAACTGCTATAATACCACAGTCACAGGTAAGTTACGATTCGCTTGAATATGAGATTAAAGTGGAGTAGTACATACCGAATGTGGTCAGACGTACATCCACGAGAATACCCTGTATCGTTGCAATTTCTGTTACGCGCACCATTTTGCGAATTCTCTATTCCTCTAATTCTCTACTCCTATTTTCTAATTTCTACTTTATGCTTATCCAATCCCATTTCCTGTTTTGTATTTCCAATCTTCTATGTTCGCTCTCCGCGTTCTCCTTCCTGTGAAACTCCTGTTATGTCATCAGCTTTAATAAGTGATTACAAACTTCTATAACCAAGTTAATTCACGCGATAGCAGCACCATTTTCCGACGAACAGCGTACAACTCGAGTTAAATATATCAGATTTCCATTTCCCATGTTCCAAATTATGTTGCGCACTTTTCCTCACTTCTACCCCCGTGTCCATTTCCCATTTTCCGTTTTTATTCCAACATTCTATTTCTCTCTTCAAGTTCTCAATTTTAATAATAAAAAAAAAAAATAAACTATTTAGAATGAAATGACAATATCAAATAACAAAGCTCGTCCGCATCGCAGTAGTGCCATTTTATGACAAACAATGCACAAAAGAAATTCATATATCGTTACGATCCGTCGTTACCTTTACAAGGGATACGAGTCGACGCGACAAATAAAACGCGGGCAGACCCATTTTTCAAATTTTTTTCCCTCAAACCCCTGTATCCGTGTCGATGCAAATTGGATGTTCTAGCGCGTTGAATAATCGACAGGGTTTTGTCGCCGTGGCACCGCCCGAGGTGCTATTCACTAACAAGATGTCAATGCTTCGAGTACGCACACGTCGCTACACAGCTGCGCTAGAAACAGAAACGCGAGAACGAGTTCCAGTCTTTTCTCCTAACCCGTCTATTGGATTATGAGAACGCGATATGCAACACGCGCCAGCGTACACTCTAATAAATACCGGTTCCAACTGTTTCGAGTATCGTCGAATTCTGCGACGTTTCACATTAACATTATGAATACCGGAATTTAATCTCGGCGCATAATTCCCTGGGAAAAACTTTTCACAACGAAGCAGACGTTGTTGGTTACAATACGCTTCCTTCGTTAAAACCGTTTTGCACGCGGAAATGCTATACTCCGTATACACAATTAACTCCAACGAATCTCGGTTTTTCGGTTGGAAAAGTTTAAAGGATTTCTACAAGCCAATCACAATTTTTTTTTTTTTTTATGTACGTTACTTATACAAAAAGTAACCGACACTTGGATATTAGAAAATACAAATGCTATAAAACTCAAATGAAAACATGCGAGTTGAACGTTTTACTCTACAAACTATACGTAATAGAGTAATGATACCATTATTTTATTGTTTCTCCATAACAGAGTTACGATGTTTCGGTTCAGGGGATCGTAAATTGCCAGGTGATGTTTCGTTTTACCTGCTTGACAAGATATTCGAACAAGACAAACGACATCCAGCCGCGCGCACAGCCCTTTTCCCGCTCGCGTAGCATTACCGCGGTGAATCACGCCAGACCGACAATTAATTGGGTCAAAATCATTATCTAGCCCTTCCCTCGGGTTTAATGATCTCGACCATGGCCGTTCAACTTGAATTACCGCCGCCAGGGCGCATTCGTTGTCGCATCTCTCAGATATCCGCGTGTATGCACGCACACGGCCGACCTGTTCGGGCTGGGACGCGGCGAGATAATACGTCAACAAGATCGAGTCGAATTGATATAGGATGCGCTTACGCGTGAACCGTTAATTTTGCCTGTAACGACACCTCGGCCAGACCCCAGCGAATCGCGGTTTAGAAATTTGCGGCTTTGGGAAAATTTCGAAATTCTAATTCGGAATGAAAACATTTAATATAGTTGACTTCGAATGGTTCCTTTTGAGTATAACTTGCATTTCCAGTTGAGACATGTCGATTTTTTGATCGAGCTATAATCGAGCAAAGCCAGCTATAGCGTTGCTAAATTTGTATTTTCCACTTTGTTGAAATAAAACTGGAAGCAACGTTCCAGTAATCTGATCGCCCAGATGAGAACCGATCTTTCTAATCGTTCATCCACGACGCTGTCGACGACCTGGACGTCCGCTCATTAACGATTCAATTTTATGGGCGATGCGTCGATGAATAATTTTTCCGCTCAATGCCGACCACGCGCCTGCGAATCGCTTTCGTTCGACTCTCGTTATCGATTCCTATATTATACCGTCTGCCAGTCGTTGATCGGCTGGAATTTCATTACGAATTGGTAAAACGATTGAGTTTGCGATACCGATGCAACTGTTTCGCTTCTTTTTTTGAGAGGATTGAATATTTTACCAAAAGTATCATTTTTTTCAAGTCAATTCATCATTGAAATATATATTTAATGGAAAGGTATGACTCTAACGAAAAATCAAGTGTTCAAAACCATCTGGAGGTACGTGGTTTCCAACCAGTGGACCTAGAATAACGCACTCTACATACTTTAGTCAATTGAAATTCCCTGAGACTAGGGATAAGTCAACCGAGAGCAACAGGCTGTAGTGACTGAAGAGCAACTGGGCTCTGCACAAGCAATTATCCAACAGCAACGGGCTCTTAATTTATTACAGTCGGAAACAGTTGTTCCTAATCTTTTTAAGCTCACGACATAATTTAGAGAGGAAAACATCAAGAAATAGTTGAACAAAATAATACCTACATCGATCAATAAATGTAGGTGTTTTCTATATCTTCAGTTACCATTTAAATTTGATATCCAATGCGAGCCTTCAGCTCAAACCGCAGCATTTGAGTAAAAATAAAGTAATACTCCGAATTCACCTTTTATTTATGTTTTTAATACCTCGAGTAAACATGGACAATACCAATCGTATTTATATCTGTTTGATTTTTATCCCAGAAACTAAACGAACTTCGCGAACGACCTAATACGTCAGCTCTAATTCCAGTTAAATAAATTTATTGCTGTGGCAAAGTGTTTTGGGTGGTACTTCGGACTTTTCGGACCACAGCATCGGGCTATAAAATACGCCTGACCGCGCGCGATTATTGCGGAATCGTAGTCGAGGTCAAAACAATTTTTGTGCGATTTTTTTCAACGATCGCATATTAGCCGTTACCAAACAATCAACCAGCGATCCGTTCGATTTCTGTCGAGCGTGGCCTGGCACGGAAACATTTTGTTTGCAATGAAAATAAAAAACAACTATTCAAAATAACATTTCGGTCTTTTACATCATAGCTACGTTATTTCGGAATAACCGAAATATCGATTTAACGGAGACAAGAGGCTCTTGAAATAAATGTTTAAATAGTGGGTACATCGAATAAGCTTCGAAACAACATGATGTTGTCCATGTTTGTGTTTGGGGAGAATTAGTTTGTCAGCTAACAAGCATTTTATTCTATGTATTCGATCGACATCAATGTTTATCGTCGGTTGTATTTTCTACTCAATTAAAACGGATAATTCGCCAACACTTGCGCAAGTAGAATTAGCCTGCTACGGTCAGACGCACCGTCGGATCGAATCGCACGCGTGGACCAAGGATTTTCAAGATCACATATTTCCAAGATTACATTTTCTATTCACATTTACATAAACAGTCACAGCCTCTCTAGTAGTACCACAAATACTTAGTCACTTTTAAGTATATATCTATTTATCAACTTGAGATCCAAAGTATGGTTGACTAGTAACAAAAATAAATTCAATTTATCTGTCTGCTTCTCCCTCGTGATTACTGAACCGATAAAAAAGCAAAAAACAATATCTGTACCAAACATATTTATTTAAAGCTGTAGTCCAAATAATTCGTCTCGATCAGGATAAAACGCATTCATCAAAGATTTTGTTTGAAACAGCGTATCAAATAACGTTATTTGAAAAGTGCCCAGATCTAGGCGTAACAAAGGTGGGCGGTATTGGTCCAGGGTTTACGTGCACGGATTTTCGCGGGGTGCGTTACCCAATAGCGTGCTAAACGACCAAAACCCGCGTGGTGAGGACAAAAGACACGCGTAAATAGCTCGATCGCGTGTGCACTGGACAGATTTACTAGCGTTAATCGTCCGCGAGCATTAATGAATGTGTCGGGTTATTGTTTCCAACGGCGACTTTCGGGGCCGCATTCATCGAGGATAATCGCCCGAAGGACCAATGTACCGGTACACCGATATCGTTCGAATTAATTCGGTTTATCGACGGGGAGGAACGTAACGCGTTTGTGCATGGGCCAGCATTGAGTAAAAATGGAACGACGATGCGCTAATATGATCACGCGCCGGCTCGACCAGAGAGAATAATCCTGGTGTACAATTTATCGCAAGAGAAAAGAGATCATTTATTCTCTGATAAAACTGTCGAATTATAGGTAAAGGGAACGATTCGATTGACATTGGTAGGCGTTTGAATACACTGATTACAGGACTTTTGTTACGCGTGCGTTACGTAGATTTAATTTTCGATGTAAATTTTAATTCACGTTTTGCATTAATTAATGGCCTGCCGCAGGGTATGCTGAAGTCCTACGAACATATTACAAACAATGGAATCTATCAATATAATGGGTATAATGCACGGAAATTCTATCGACAGCTCATCGCACACGCATTGTGTGTTCTATAGCTGATATAGACTCACAACATTATAAATTTTCCATCCAAGATAAAAATCGTCAGAGACGACATTAGAGACTAATGTACTTTTAAATAAATAGAAGACCGCAACGAATGTCCTCAGCAATTATATCTAGAGCTGCTGAATTCATATAAATTATTATTATTCATATAACTTAACAGGAAATGATTTCATACTTTTTACTGCAGTTTTAATGTTTCTCGAAGTCGGTTATATTTTTTTCCTAAAAAGTAATTTATCTCAAAGATTAGCTTCAAAAATATATCTAGCAGAGGATTTTAATGAATTTGGAAAGTAACGAATATAGGAACGTCTAAAGAGAACGGTAACCGCTACGACGTTATCATCTGCAGTTCATTTGGATACTGCACGTTAAATTCTTTGCAGTTCTTACTACAATTTCTTTATAAAAATTCCTTATAGATTAATAAGAAAAATCTTTAAAAATACCTAAAAATTGACGCTCTAGACTAGAATACCACGTTATACCCATTCGTAAAGTGTACCATTCTTAAAAAACAAATTCATGCTCCAATACTATACATAACATACAATGAAAACGATTCGTCATAGAGGGTGATACATACGTAAACGCTTTCCCTCTGTGAACGTAATTATCGCTAAACGGTCGTCGCTAATAAATTCTTCTCGGGGCAACGTCTTCTCCCTCGGCCCCGATAAACCTCGACAGCGAGGGGCCACGGATACACTTACGCGTACCGTCGAGATCATCAATTTTAAAGTTACGCGGCGGAAGTTTATTCCCGCGCAGCAAAGGCGGCGGCCATTGTGAAGTTGTTCAAGTTGTCGGGAACCAAGGCAGACTTGTCCCATCCCCAGCGGCGGCGGTTCTACGTTCCCCGCACTGCGGCCCCTAGTCGTGACCGAAACCGCACATTCGCGTACACTTCGTTCGAGCGAAATGCGACGGTGGCCTGGTTTAAAGGATGCCTGCAAAGGAACCCATTCGGGACGGGAGGTTGCGCCACGTTCCCGTTGAAACACTGGTCGCCTTCGTTCGGGACCATTCACTCTCTCCACGTACCGATACAGCTACGGTAATACCTCGCTTAAAGATAGATTTTTAGCACCGAATCAAGGGAACCGTGGAACAGGTAAAAATGATCCTTAAGACCATTCCTTGTGGCTTTATAATGTCGATTCTTAGCTTGCATGGTAATAGATCGCTTAGGGGGGTATTCTAATTTAAAGTGTCCATTTTTAGTCATTTTTAAGGATTTTCTTTGTAAATCTATAAAGAATTTTTATAATAGATCTCTATAATAGAAGTCGGATATTTATTCAGGGAATGGTTCAATTCGAAAAAGTTGTAAAGAATTAAATTAACCATAACCTTTTCCAGTGACAATCACCATCATTGCTTTCGTTATTCGAAATCAAACCTCCTAATCCAGTTCTAATCATATCTTGCCGTGTACATCATGCTTGTAATATTCCACCAATAGCAAGAATAATCGAAGTTACAATTATCAGCGAAATTCAAGCAGAAGTACGGTTAATGAACACGGTGAATCATCATCAGACACATGTCGCACCGGTAAATGTAGTTAGCCATTATCGAGCCCACATTACATCTAGGACACAACCAGCTATCATTTAGGACACATCGCATAGCCAGTACAGTTATAATCAAAAACACATCAGAGAGAACGCAATCATTATACGCGCGAGTGAAACGATCGATGATAAACTGACTATAGCAACATTCGACGTAAACATTCTTAACTTAGGCAGAACTTTGTATAAAATGTAACTTATTTTTCTAATTAAAAGTATGCATGTTATACAAACATGAACATTTATATTCTTATGTAATGTCTGCTTGGATATGAGACATGTGTATTTGTTAAACTATTGTTCTAAAGGTAGAGCTTCAAATTACCCGAAAACATGAAAATATCAATTTATATTTCTTCTCACCAACGCTCAAAAATATTTAATTTTCCACCGACGATTTTAGAGTGTGACCAACAGAGGACGCGTGCGAAAGTTGTTGGGAAAATCCCGAAGGAGCCATCGTCCTCTGGTGTACAGCGAGATAAGAATATCTCGACGTATCGTATTCGCGAGTCTTCGCCTCTGGAGGAGACAATCTCGTGCGCACGACAGGTTGTCGGGGTAACAGATCAGCGAGTAATCTCCATTATCGTCGCCGTGCATACGAGAACCTCCAGCTGGCCAGCAGTCTACCGAAGATACGATTACGAGTATCGTACAACCACAGCGCTTGAAATCTCGAGGAACACTCGACCAACAAAGAGATTTTGTACGCGCGACTGTAAACTGCTGGACGACCAGAAAATTTGAAAACCCAGACAGGGACGCTCAAAGTTCTGATCTAATGGCGTGTCCACATCTACTACCCTACAGAATTGAACTCTTGTCAATCACGCTTCGAATAGTTTAAATGGCACGTAACAACGTCATTTTTAGATCGTTCTCAATCGAAATCGCAATTCAATCAGGACCAGTCTATCTCTCCTGCAACGTCCTAGATAGTTGTCGTTCACTTTTAACGGGTGAATTCATTCACTTTCGCAGTGGCTGCTATACAAGGACAGCTCCAATTAACTAACGTCAATCTGACTACTATTTTCGTTACCTACGTGTCTCCTAACACTTGTTACCCAGTGTTCGTTGACCCACGTGCCGGATACTCGATGCGCTTAACGGGAGAATAAACAGGACTGTGTTTGTATTTCTCCCTGATACGTGCGTGTGTGAGTGTACGCTGCATTGAAGCTACAATTGAAGTTTTAAGAGCCTCATGAATTTTCGTTTCCATGGAATTACACCACCAACGCCATACACTTTTTAGGAATATTTATATTCATTTTTTTTCTACTGTTCTGTTTATCGTGGGAAGAATATTCTTTCATTAGATTCTGATGATGATTTTTGTTGAATTAAATTTGCATAAAATTTTAAGAGAAAAGTTAAAGTATTTCATTCTATGTTCCAAGCCATTAAACTAAAAATATATTATTTGTCAATATTTCGCTTTCCATTTAAAATATTGTTTCAGCTATATACCTTCCACGATTGAAAATAGTGTTTGAAATATTTTTGTTTTGATGGAAGTTTTCATGGAAGCAGAAAAAGTTGCCGTGTAAACGACACATAACGCTAACGAAATCGAGAATGAACAGGTATCGCATCGGTTGTCAGACGCGCTGGAAATTGCTGGGAAATTTCTTGCACTACGAATTAAATATCTGAAACGAAGGTACCAGCGTTGAATGGAAATTACGTTTGCTAGACAGAGCGTTGACGTTTACGGTCGGTGTATTTTTGCATGTAACAGGAAACAGGATTTATCGCGCTGTGGCTGTACCCGAGCGTTTCGCAGCTTCTATTCTTCGCCTTTTCGCTCGAAGCTCTCGCGACTGAATGTGTTTTATGAGACGTTTACGAAGCCACTGCACTCGAGCGTCGTCTTAAGCGATCGAATTTTACTGGAAGAGAGGAATAAGAAAAAGACGAACCAGCACGAGAGGATTAGCAGCATCGGGTGCAAATAAACCGAGCGATAAATTACGATTAACGTTTCGACCGTACCGAGGACCCTCTTCCGTATCACAATTTATCGAGTTCAGTAGAAAAATATTAGTTCATACCGCAGGTTCAAAACCAGAATTTTGCTGAATTATAAGAAGTCTCGTTGTAATATTTAAGAAGATACGAAGAAAATGAATTAACATTTCAGTGATAAGCGAATTATGAATTCAAATGATTGATATTATAAATTGGACTAAAATGTTTAAAGGGCATTTAATTGTTATTCATAAGGAGCTATTATCGTTATCCTTGACCATTAATATCGATGATATTAATGTCCTATTTTAGAATTTGTTCAGAGGAATTAAATTTAATCAGAGTAATAAAAAATTCATTCCGCTAAGTAATAGAAATCATTTATCCAAAGACATTTCTATTTTTCGTCCAAGCGATTTGCACGATTCTACGAAGGACGTGGAGTAGCGTGCAACGTCTGTGCGAAACGCACTCATTCAGCCGTTACGTGCTTAAAAGTATTCCTGATAATTACCCAAACAACCCGAGAACACGTACCCCTTACTTAACTTTATTGCTCGAGCAGCACCCGGTGATTTTGTTGAAGTAAAACTTCGCTTTTATTTACGGCATCTAGTACGTTCGCGAAACATGACGGGGGAAAAAAGTCGCGTTAACGCGATTCCCTGTTACTTCGCTCTTCAACGACCCGTATAATTAAATACGAATATAATTACAGAGAGATAAAAAAATATGGGACAATTTAGAAACGACTGGGGAAACCGAATTTAAGAAAGAGGGCGCTCCTTTTGACTTTGCGTCCTTAATGGAGTTTGAAAATTAACGAAATACCAAGGTCCGTCTGTCAAAGCAATGTTGTATACGTTTGACACCGACTCTAAAATTGCATCAAAACTTTTCGCACAATCTAATGGAAATTTTTCTGGAATGTTGCATATAGTCTGCAATTCATGTTAACGGGTTCGCAATTTTTATCAAAGAACTCAGGCTTCTGTATTCAAATTGTCGTGTGTTGGACAGTATTCTAGGATTAACATGTTGACAAAGAAATTATTCCTTTGTTATTTATATACTTGCAAATTAATTATTACGTAGGTTAAGTTCTGTAAAATTTCCTCAGCTGAATAATAAAATAAAATAACGTTGAACTATTCAATGCAATAAACGTTGAAAATAAAACATCATCCATTATTCCAGTTCTGAACTTGCTATACAGATGCTAGAGGAAGAGGAATCGTCCATTTTAAATGCGCGACGCGAAACAGAAAACGAGCACTCCTGATCCCACTATAATGCATCAACTCTACCTACCTAGCCAAATATTTTCCTTTGAAACAAATACTTCCCGAAACTTTTCCCGCGACATCCTAACTTCGCGTCACTGAATCACGCCCAAGTACAATGTTGTAAACCTTCCCCTGTCGCATCGTCCTCGCTCCACTCCCACGGAACTCCTTAAAAATCCGAGCAACTCTCGCGACTGTGTGTTCGGTACTGAGTTGCCAAGTCAGAGCCAGCACGTTTTTATCGAAGGCTGTTTTGATAAATGTCTTGATCAAAAACGGACTGTTTGTACAGGTTTGAACTGTCGACTTCAAATAAAAACGGGTGGTGGGTAAGCACACAACTAAAATGAAATTTACTAACATAAGTTATTAACATTCAAAGTATTTGGTCATCCCATAAGTTCGTGCTGCAGTCTATGTCAATCTTGACTAATATTATAAAGTTTGTTTTGGGTGAAACCGTGGGGCGCAGCTGGTATTTAATAAAAAATCTACATACATTTTATAGTGACGATATAATGACTATGTCATAAAAGTGGGAAAATATTGTAAAATAAAAGAAATTACCTGCTTTTAAATATAACACCTAAGGACATGTTTCTCATATTAATTTGAGTAGCAGAAGAATAAGTGGCATGAACTTGTGAGACGACCTAATATTTCAACAATTTAGAACGCTACCCTTCGTACTGTTAAAGAGTGCAACCCTTGGTAAACGCAGAGTCACAGCGAACAACCCTAAGCTAGTCGCGTGACTGATCTCCGTTAGATCCTCGACGCCGCCTGTTCAGCGATCCAAGCCATGAAGAAAACTTTCGTCGTCGAATTAATTCCCCGCTGAAGATTAAACGTATCCCGGAACGAGGAGGGTCCCCCGCCAGTACGTAAACAAAACATACGCCCACGCGAGCGAGAAATTCAACGGAGGTAGCTCGCTCCTGCGCGTCTGTCTTAAGTTGGCCTCGTCCCGAGTTTGCCTCGAAGCCCGAGATAATTGTCGGTGAGTAACGTCAGACTCGCCTAAGTAAGATTTAACTCGGTGCAACGCAGTATGATTTGGTTATAACTCGATATTAACTGTAACGAAGCACGTCTTGCCTACTCCAGCGGGCTTAAGCACCATCGGGTTAACGAAGAACCTATGTGCGTCTATACCGTGTTATGCTCGACCTGCTCGTTGCCCTGCACACGTACACCTGCGTGTGCACACGTGTTGTGGGAAACACAGACGGTAAACGCGAATGTTGAGAGAGAGCGAGAGAGTAACAGTTACGGTATACGGTAACGCGCCAGTATTGACAAACGTCTTCATTAGCTGCCGGCGCTGCTTGTGCGCTATCTGCCTACAAACTTCCTATATAAACCCGCAGACCCGATCCACCTAAGCGTACCTGCATTCCTACGATCGACCAGACACGCCACCGATCCTGGGATTGCCTTTTGATATGAATTTAAACGACACGTGTACCATCATCCTACATCCTGATCGTTGCTGGCGCCACGGGTGAGCTGTAATGTAGACTTTAACAGTTTCTGTTTACCACACCTGACTGATTCGATCATATTTAACCCTTAAATTCATTATGTCTCCGCAATTAATTATTTTCGTGGCTCACGATAGAGTTATCGAAAGTATTTTTGCCTGAGAATCCTTTGTTCTTGCAAATGACTGGCAATGTGGTTTGGGGGCAGCGAGGACTGACCTAACTCGATCGTCTGAGCGGTGAATATCCTTTGTTTCGACTGCTAGAATCCAGGAAAGAGGAGTGCTGGCCGAGTTGCACTGTATTAATCCTCTATAGAGGGGCCAGAGAACTTCTGAAGAGAAAAAGGATCTTTTTCATCAAGAGCCCTTCCAAGCCAATTAACGCGGAAAAGAAAAATTTGAATATTAGTTATAATTGCAATTACCTTCCAGAACTATTTAAAAAGTTCCAGCATTTCAAGGTTAATTACCTTTTCTCCATTCGTTACGTTCGATATTAACACGTCCATCTTTTATCATACAATAACCAAGTTACGGCTGACTCGTTCTCTTTAAAAGCGAAGAATAGCAAGGATATATTGGATATGGGAATAAGTTTCCGCCCTTTTGAAAGGGGTGTCGTTGGCGATACTATTTTTGTGTTCACTCAAGTACTGTACTTGTGATTTGAAGGTATATGTGTGAGATTGCAGTAGTTGACATTCGTTACAAGCGTAAACATCGTTTTTTATCTGGCGTCAAAAATGTCTACATTTGTCCCGAAAAAGTAGCTTTTGCGTGTAGTTGTTTCATTATTACATTTCAAAGAAAAATGCCGCTGAATCGTATCGTATATATTAAGCAATATTTATATGGTTATATATGGTGATCACGCTAATACAACTTCCGTCTAATACAACATGTAAAGAATGGTTTCGACAATTCCAAAGTAGCGATTTTGACGTGAGTGATAAAGAACGCGAAAGGGCACCAAAAAAATTAAAAATGCACAGCTGCAAGAATTATTGGATGAAGATACATGTCGAAGCCTAGATGACGTATCTAAAGAGTTGGCTGTTGACGGGTCAACCGTCGGTAGACGTTTGCACGCCATGGGAATGGGACAGTAGACACGATGAACTCATTTTGCTGCATGACAACGCTAGGCCACACGTTACTCAACCTGCCAAAAAATATTTGGAAGGAGTGAATTAGGAAATCTTACGAGCGGTTCACTTCTTACGAAATTATCGAAAAATGGCTCAATGAATGGATCGAGTCGAAAGAACTTGATTTTTTTCTCTGAGGAATCCGTATGCTGACTAAAAGATGGAGAAAAGTTGTCGCTTCCAATGATGTATACTACGCATAATACAATTTATATACGTCATTGTTTAAATAAATATTAACTCTGATTGGAAAAAAGCGGAAACTTATTCCCATAGCCAATAAATTGAAGAATAAGTAAAGGGAAAAAGCTTTCCTCATCTGTAAATAGAATACGTAGTTCCTCCATCAAAAGTATTTTCTGTACAATCACACATACGACGTTATAGTGACAGAAATTTGCGTGTTCAGATCTTGATGTAAAATAACACAATGTCGAAGTTGGAACAATAGTTGGTACATTTTCTTGGAAGGGTGAAGAGGAGGAGATTGTAACGACGTCGACGTAGCTTACGAACGCTAGGGGTAGGCTAAGTCACCGAATTGTCCACATTCGAAAAGGGGATTAAAGTACGCGGGTAAGTAATGAGCGAGAAGCTGTGCCATTTAACGAGCCCTTAATTTGCAGACTTCGTGAGCCTGTTTCCAAAGTCTTCACCCCTCGGGGCGAAGTAAAACAATCGCGCCGAAACCTGTAAGCTAATGAAGTTTCGTTGTCGATACCATGGTATAAAACGAGGCGCACGCTCTTGGGAGCCATCTGGAAGGGGAGGAATTTCTTCAAGAATTTCGCCAAACGAGAACTTCCGAAACGACTACCTCGAGCAACGAAAAAATATTTTGTTTCTCTTTTATGGCTGAATCCTGCACAGGCAAATTCCAGCTTCTCCTATTCGAATTCTCGCGAGATATTAGCGTGCTGAAAATTTCGCGAAATATCTGGGATATTGAACGTTCGATGTTCGTTAATTAAACTGCATGTATACCTAAAAGTGTAGCGAAATGTGACGTCAATTTCGTATAGGAATGCGTCGGGCTTGATTTTAGAGATGAATTCGACACATGGAAATAGTAACGAGTTATTTACACCCATATGTATTTCTTGGAACTAGTCTTTTTCCAAGTTATAAATGGCTTTCTTTAATAATTATTAGCTAGTAATCGACAATATTTTTGTTCCATCTAATAATACAGTACTTTAATTCATATTTCTCTGGAGCATCCCAGATGCTTTTAAGAAAAGCATTAAATTATTATCTCCTCTTGCAAGAACTTTCTATGGGATACAATAAATACCCAGAATCTACGTGGATTCGAGAAAAAATAAATCTGAAGATGCACAAATTTTCTGAACTCCCAGAGAGATCATTTCAAACGGTAAATTGATTCATGTGTACATCGTGTCAAAAGACGGAAAGTGGATTTCAGTATACTCTACATAGGCTACTCGAAGTGTATTTTCGTGACGATTTACGAGTTGAAGTTTCGCTGAACGTCGAGTGCGTGATTACACTCATGCTATGATTAGAAATTAAATCAGGACGATCTGAACTGTGACGTCCATCTTTAAATATACACAAGACTATGAGTCAACGAATTTAGAAATTCCAACGAGGATCATTAGCGAGCAATCACGGCCAATTAAGAAGTTCCATTGCGCTGATTACTATTTTCATGTTCAGTCCGTGTATTTTTATAATCAGTACAAATTTACTTAGAAGAAGTAAGAAATAGAACAAGAGTTCGGAATGATTCTTGAATAACTGAAACTAATATACAGGGCGTCACATCTAAACCGGGCCACAGGAATATCTCTTCCGATTGTGATGATAGAACAAATATTTACAATATCATTACAATCGGAAAAGATAGTCGGTTTAGGCGTGGCAACCTGTATATCACAGTTCTTTTTATTCTTGTAATTTCAATGTAATTAGTTAGGTAATGTAATAGCTTTCAATGGATATGTTTCCACAGAGTCAGGACTGAAAAAAGAATTTCCACAAAAGTCGTATCCATTGATCAACTTCTATTATGCTTCAACTTCTGTATCGGAATAACTATTCCAATTTCTGTAGTAATCAAAACGCTCTCCATCGTATACAATACCGATTTTTTAACCTATTGTCAGTTTTACAAACTCGATTCGGAAATGTTCCGGCGGCATTGAGCCTGCTCGACCAACGTGTTTCCAGTGGCTTCGTTTGTTTTGAAAAAAAAAAAGAAAATAAAATTACTCAAATACTGAATAAAAATGGCCATTAATTGGGAAAAGTTTGACCGAATGGGCGCAGTATTTGGTAAAATTCTATGCCTCGATTGACTCGCAAATTTCCTCGGTGTGCGTGGTACATGGCCGAGGGTTGTTCGAAAAAATGGTTAGTGACGCTGATTGCCTTTTCGATTTTTCACAAAAAATGTTCAATTATACCTGTATCACTTTTTTCTCGTGTATTTTCCATAACCGATAACGTATTGTACAGTACAGCTGCTACCATACTCTTATCGCGTTCATTCAACGATGGTTATAGCATTGGTCCTAAATATTATCATATTACCATACTACTGTACTATCATATAAAGTAACGACAATGTAAAACAAAGAAAACTTCAGGTCTAGTCTATATAGATTTCCTCGAGCATAAAATGTTAGCAAAGCATTAAAAAATTAACCAATAGTTGCGTCGGTCTGTTATCTTTTGCGTGTTACACAGTGTTTATTATTCACGTCAAATCAATATTTACTTCAGCATCGTAATTGACTCATAAATTATATTCCCTGCCTCAAATTTAATTGATGGAAACGTTTAAACGCTATTCTATTCGAGATACATATTAATATTATAAGCGTAAAATTATTAATCGATACATGCATAATGTTGAACGCTTCTGTCACCCTGCCTCAAGCCAATGTACGATACAATGTAAAACCGAAATTAAAATATCATATTAATCATGCAACCAGGTTCAAAGGGTTTTGAAATGAAATAAATGCTCTGCGTTTATAGCCATGCATCCTCTTCTCTTTTATACCATAGTCTAATAGTTTATAATATTCAACTATAACTGTGAGTAAGTTTCTAATCTCCCTTCACATTAATGTTAATTCTCAACTATCACATATCCCTTAATCCTTCACCCCAAATCAATTTATTAATTCATGCCTGTGCCAGAAATGATTTCGAAGGGCGTCAGAAACGTTGAGCACCGTGCTTCCACTGACCAATAATTTACCGCTCATAAAGTGTAAAGCGAGCAACAATGTTTCCAGCTCCGATATTAATATTACGTTCCATACACATCGATCCATAAATGATGAAATGCTTCATTTTCGGTTGAGCTAATATCCCCTTGTTCGTCGACGAGTAAACAGTCATGCAAAATTCACGAAAAAGTGGTAGCTATAGGACCGGTCGAAAATTTAATCCATCCCCATCATTGACGGTCCCAATGGAGCGCAGGATACAAGGGAAGTAATAACGACAACATTAACGAAAACCAACCGAGTGGCGAATGTAGGAGTCGTCGGAACGGTAGTTGCGATGCAAAGAGGTAATGGTCATAATCCAGTTACCAATTCCATTTGTCGAAACAAACGAACTCCGACCGGTACGTGCCGGCGTCGCGCATATCTACCCCATTGTCACTAATACAGTTTCTATCCCTCTTCGAATTGGTCCAGTTCTATTGTCGGTAATTAGAATGCTGCTGCATGCTGCTACGCCACCGTCAGTCTTCACCAACCTCCTGCGTCAAAGTAGACGTCTATTGCGCTGGACTGGCGAAACTTGCGATTCGTTTCTTGGTACAGAATCAGTTTTTCAGGTAAGAAATGTATGGTAGGAATGTACGAGTCGTATGACGCTTCGAGTCAAGCTTTCTAGGGGGTAGTCAAGCTTAAGGATCTAAAAACTGGGGCTTTCTTTTATTTTTTATTGCTGGGAAAGGAGTTGGTATGTTCAAGTGAAATGTAGGCATTTTTGGTGAATGTTTTCTTACAATTGGTTTAGAGCAAGAAATATTGAAGGTGCTCGAATAAAAAGGAAATTCCCAATATATTTATTTAGGTAGAGATAATATTGGCCCAAGTTTTCAAAGTATTTGCGTGTTGAGACGGGGATGTTGTGGTTCTTCTGTGGGTTCAAGTTGTTAAAGTGCATAAATAGGATGCGTGTACTGTTGGAGCATGTTTGATCTATGAGACTACCCTTAATGAGAAAACTTTCTTGATCGACACTTTAGGAATTTACTGCACATAAAGCTCCATCGCTTCCACCTACAGTGCTACGTGAACTTCGATACATAAACCCAATGAACTGACAATTTTGAAACAATGTATTTTAAGTAGTCTCAATCGAATGTTTAAATTCAAATTCAACATAAAATACTATAGGACTAACGAAACTTTCCAATTACAACAAAAATAAGACTCGAGATCTTAAAACCCTCACTTTTATCAATCATTAAAAGATATTAGAACAATTAACCCGAATAGAACAAAGTCGAACAATGTACCTTTTTAAAAGTAGGCCACGAACCGAAATGGATGAAAGCTTACCACTCGAGGAAGACAAAAACCAGCTTAATGCGCCCCATTCCCTGAAGGAATGATCTATACGGATCTATCGACACGATAGACGCCACATGCAGGTGAAAGTGGCCTATCCGAGAGAGTGTTCAGCCGACAAGACTAGGCTACTCAGTTCAGATAGGATGCCGTGGATAGATGTGTGCTCGCGCGCGACCATGCCATTATTTCCGAGAATAGAATCATTTTCAATGCTATTATCCTGAGTACACCCGCACTGCAGTTCAACAGATAGACACAATGGTGATGTTTGCGCCGCACTGGCGTGCCATAGCTAGGCGGGTAGATTAGGCTGATAGGTGGTGCGCAGGCTGGGACTGCCCGGCCACGATATGCTTACTAGATTGATAATACTGGTGGGGATCGAATGACCAATAGATAAGTAGAAGCCCCGTATGAATGATGCTCTAACTCGGCCATATACCACTGGCCATCTAATTGTTCGTAAATGACGGATCGCGATGTCACGTGAAGCAGTCGAATCTACTTGATAAACCATCCTCTCATTTCTCCTTCTCTAACCACTTTACCCTCTATGCTACTTACTACAGAAAGTCAAAATTCTTTGCTAGACGTAGGAAAATTAATTAGAAATAATGCAATTTTATGAGCAATCACAACTGACATCAGCTATTCATTATTTATCGTTTGAAAAAATGCTAGTGATCCATTCACCCTCTCCAACCATTTATGCTCCCCCTTCTTCTTCCCCCTCCGACTTTGGACGTCACTGGCCAATGCTCCCCGTGTCCAAGTCTCCGCCCTTGATCCTCCTATCAGCGCTGAGATCTATCCGGATTTCGAACCGATTTTCTCTTTGATGATCTCGGATCTCTCTGTCGCAGTCACAGCTAGAATTCGAAGGTAGGTCAACCCATACGTCCCAGGTCGGTTATTTCTGGCGCGGGAAACGTCGAAAGTTCATAAAGAAAACATAAAGATCGAAGTCGGTGATATAGGTCGGATGGAACTACATACAATACAATGTTATTTCTGAAACGCGAGGACTAGGTTCGCGTTGCTGCTAATGGATTGTGTAGACCAGGTTGGAAGTGGTATTTCTCGAAACACGAAATGGATTGAATATTCTGTCGGTAAAATTCGATAAGGTGAGGTAAGGCAGAATATTTTATCGGTAAGAATCGGTAATGTAGAGCACTCAGTCGATGAGACAGATATGTACGATCTGTTGATAATCAAATTCGCTATATTATCGATTGTATACTCTACCTTATCGATAACGTGCGTAAGATTTAAAGTCAGTCTGGCACCTCAGTATCCAGGTTTGTGTAATTTAGCATCCAACAGGAAACGCGCAGAGCGGTCAGTGTATAACAGGGGTGGAAATTTTACGGACACTTCTAAAGGGGAGTTTTTCACTTTTACGGCGTACAGCTGCATAGAAATGCACTCTACGACAGGAATATTGCGCGCGCATTTCGAGGCTGTCTGACCATGGATAACGCGATAAACTTTACGAGGCGGAGCTCGCCGCTCGTAATGGATTTGCAATATGTTGCAAACGGAGGAGGCCGCGTGAAAAGTGCGACGGCTTCCCATCGACGGGATTAATATGGATAAAACCGTGTCCGTCAGAATTTAGAGGTCATAAACGGAATGAACGGCGTTGTCCTCGCGAGAAGTTTTTGCCTTGACGTCGAGGAAACGATGCCGTGACTAGATCGAGCTCCCTGGGCTTGATTTTTGAGTTTTCAAGATATTCTAAATTTGTTTTAAATTTATTTGAAACTCTTACTATTCTCGGTCGATCTACACGTAATTTTTGAATAGTCTCTCTTTACATTCTGATGGAAAGCGCTAATACGAGCATGAATTTTATGTTTCCAGTCAAACCGAGCATTCGATGTATATACAGGGTAAATCATGAATAGTGATTAGTGGAGATTACTCTGTTTTCATCCGCTTTTGCATGGTTTCAAGACACTTTTAACGTGATTAAAAAAAATTATTTATCGACTATTTTTTTGTATGTTTTTTTCAAGATTACCTTGAAGTTTTGTCAAATAAACAGGTTTCAGGGCAGTCTTCAAATCATTTACTGTTATAACAAGTGTTCAAAATGATGACTTTGAACTGCGATGCATTTTTCTAAAACATGTTAATATAGACTTACTTTGAGCAGTAGGAATTGAAGAGCAAAGAGCATCTTGAAACCGAAATTCTCAAGGAACGAAGATAGCTTAGATAACGAAGTGTCTGTGGTAGGCGTAAGACGAGGAAATATCGAGGCGTTTGATTGATGTATCGCTAGATTATGAACGCTTTATGCGTTTGTCGTCGCGACGTGGTCGAATTTCGAGAACCTTCTTGTATCCTTGGGCCGTGAATCGAATCCATCTATCAAGTTCAGCCATCGCGATTGGTGCTTAAGGTCGGTTTGTATCCCGGCTTAGAACAAGATACGTTGATTGAATAGCGGTTGATATACGAGCGCCGATACCGAAAAAGACCATATCAATGGTCTGTGGGTACGCAGAAATAAAAAAAAAAAAAGGAACGAGAGAAATTCAGAGATAAATAACCTTTAACGAGCAGCGCGGGCGTCGGCGTGCCCAGCGGTATGTAACATCTTTAATTCCGACGCTACGTTCCGGGAATTTCGTTGCGAATTTATCCGTCGTTTTTATTTCCCCCAGTTACGGCCCGCTGGCTCTTAAGTCACTGAATAAAATACGGCACCGAGTCGATTTTCGTTCTTTCAATTATTTCCTGGCCGCGGTGAAAAATTCATTGGACGCGCAAGCTTTGTCGTGGCTCGTGACTAATTCAGCAGCCGAGTCGATCTTCGAAAATTCGATGAAAATCAGGCTCCACTTGCACGTGGAACGATGTTCTTTTTTTTTTTTAATAAAATTTAAATCGCGCAAACGTGACAGAACTAGCCGAATGCGAAACAATTTATTTTAACAATTTATTAATTACGTTTCGACGTTTTGAAATGTAAGTATTTCACTGTTTGGCGATATAACGATATTTAGGTGAAGTACAAAGCGATTTTTAAATAGAAAAATACAGCGGACAATGATTGAATAGAAAATTATACAGCTTTTTACTTACGTGTGTTACGGAAGTGAAGAGATATCAAAAACCTACACTTTTCAAGTACTCTCCACCGCCAACGCATACAGTTGTGTATATAAAAAAGATAAATGTTGGTTACGTGTTCTTTATGGCTGGATCCATTATCTATCAAGTTTCCGCAGCTATTTCTAGTAGATTGTACAACAGACATACCGCGAAGCTCTAATTGAAATTAAACCTGCATTATTTTACTCGCAAGTTTTCGAAATATTAATAACTCTGAAATGAAGTTAAACTCCTTTGCGGCTTTCAGAGTGGAAAAATTCTAAGAACCGTGGAGGAGTTTAATTTTATTCCGGAGTTATTAATTTTGTTAAGTCTGTGATGATGGCTGTTCCGTAAACGAGATTTTTCTCCTTTGGTCGCTGTATCATCATCCACTCGACTTATTAAGTTTGTTTAAGTTCGAATCTTATCTCGTATGTTCATTACGGTATTCACGTTTATGGTTCCTCATAGTAATAACTCCAGCATACTCGTTTACCTCATTTTCGTATCTCAGAATGCTGTCTGACGTCGTTCATTTCAAATCGCTCAGCGCTACATTTACAGAAACACGTTTCAGTACGTTGTAAATTCGGGCAAGGGGAATCGCATATTACTCGGTTATATCGACTGAGCTCTGTAAGAATTAATTTAAATCTATATTCACGAGAATTTAAATATAAAATACACCAATACGTCTATAAAAAGAAAGTAGCAGATATTTTTGTGTAACATTGCTCTTCAAAGTGACGACTGTAAAACGTTGTGTCGATAATTGATCTATCAAAATTAACTTGTTTCGATATCCGTACTATACGAGAACACGATGCTGGGGAATTGGTACGATTAATTATTAATGAGAATGTCATTGAACTCGTCGCATTCATAGCCTTCAGCGTTTTTGGGGCATGTGACGATGCTTTAGAGATCGATGATACATAGTTTCTCATTCGCAAATTGCTCGTCGCAGTCAAGCGTAATGATTTGATATTCATCTAGATTTCGAATGAAATAGTCGAATTACTTCGCGGACCCGTTCAAATAAGACTGATTAAATTCGTTACTTGACGTACGTCACTCTCCTCGTGGAGTTAAACTAGATCCCCATGAAATTCTTTTTCTTCTTTCCAGCGCTCGTATCACTCACTGTCGTATCCTGCAATGAATTATTGACTACAAACTGCAAATCGAATCGGAGAACTACTTCGGTCGTCGTTTTCCGAGGAAGCTCGTACTTCGAGACAGCGATCGACATCGATTAACTAAGAGTGCGATTGGTCTGTATCAAATTTCATTACATACTTGTTAATGAAAAAATTTGCGATATCCACGAAATGTTAGTTAGTCTATGTAATAATTATAAAATATTTTCAACCTCTATAGTTGGGTTATCTTCGTGTACTTCATAGTTACGTGTCTAGAGGGACGATTCGTTTGTTTTTTTCTTGTTTTTCATGCAATGCAAATCAAAAGAAAATATTTCCCTATTCTTTCAGGTTATTCCAAGATCAATTTTTACGTTACGAACGAACTGTATTTTCAAGTTCCAATTAATACCACGAAAGTAGAAAATGAAGCAAATTCGATGAGCCCTTATAACGTTACATTGGGTTTCAATTGTCTTAGGAGAAGCTTCTATTTTTCGAACCCTTTTCACGCTAAATTACCTCGGTAGCATCGTATCTGTTTCCCTCGATGCTCGACTCCGCCACGATAGCTGCGATTGGATGTAATGGTTGTCCGATTCACACTCGATCGGGTTTACGTTAATCGAAAGAGTCTAAGAGATTAAACTGAGAACAACTAGTCTTCCTAAACAATTGTGCTTCAGGATACACTATGTAGAATATACTTCAACTTTCGTTTCTGTTCTTCATTTATTCATGTAAAAATAAGAATTTACATAAACATAACACAAGTATGTTTTGCAAATTAATTTCAATAACAGAACAATAAGTGGCATGAACTTGTGGGACGATTTAATATGGATGGCCGCTATGGAATTCCAAAATGAATAGTGTAGTACTCTCTCAAAAATTAAACTCACCTCCATTTAACCCATTCACTGTCAGCAGCATTTGAAGCACTTTCCCTTGGGCGCCAACATAAATTTATTTTTTCTTTTTCTTCGTAATAAAGGAGGTCTAACATGTTTTTAGTACCGTGTAAAAATTTCATGAACCTTCAAATAAAATTGACCGAAACATACATTTTTGTTTACAATCATGCATCTTTGCTAAAAATTGTCTGGCATTTTTTGGATCTGTACGAACATTTCCTCTGGCACTCAAAAAAGGTTAAATTTGGTGCTTTAAAAAGAAAATTTACGATCTTTGTTTGGAATAATTCGTGACTCAAAAGGCTATAAACTTATCCCTTGAGTAATTGCAATCAATGTAAACTATGAGACGTCTCGTAGTTGACAGTGAATAGGTTAACGTGACATCGAAATACCAACAAACCTAGAGTTCTACCGCAATAGCTAAATTATCCACAGGAGCGACTCGATAAAAAAGGAATCGAGAATGTTCCTTCGTCGGCGGTGGCTGATGTAGGTGTCCTAAAATCGTAACGCAAGCCTTATCGGGTCGAGGTCGTCTTGCAGGCGCATGTCGCGTGTACTTAGCGGTCGTGTGCAGAATATATATTGCATCGATGAACACCGGCTGGACGTTTCACTAGGGTTACCGGCGGTCCGAGCGCCGTGCAAGGCAAGTTGAGGCAATTGTCTGTAAATGATGAATGTCTCCTAGGCGGGTACGAACCGCGGATGCTACATATATACCCGGGAGTTACCGGGATCAAATGACAATTACCACCGCAGAACGCCCGTTGGACAATGACGTATGTACCGCTTCGTGACCGGCCGGAGGGCAAGAGCCGCTCACATTCTATCCTGGAACAAAGGATAATGCATGCTCTTCGCGCTAGTAACAGGACCCCGAGCGTCGACGCCGACGGCTACGACGGAAGCGATTCGTGGTTGGAAAATGCCGCATCGTTTCAAGAGGTTTTCACCTAGGCGGAGAACGAAACGCTTGTGGCTGGCAATCGTTGCGTCGACGGGGAAATAGAGGACTCTCGGTAAGCTGAATTATAGCGGAGGATAAACTTGAGAATCGTAACCAAGCGTTTCTATTCTTTAAATTAAAATCATTCAAAACAAAATAAATGTAACAGCATTGGTTATTAAATGGCTTGTCTATTTTTGTATTTCGTATGATGGTCACAAATTGTGGAATTGAAATATTAATAGAAGCTTAGTCAATACTTTAAAATTTGTCTTTCTTCTTACACCCACTATTTAATAGTTATAGTTATTTTCTACCGCTAAAGGTAATCGAATTCTTCAGGTGGCCTGTTTTAAATGCTTCACTCTGTATATGTACATTAATAACAAGCACAGTTCGGAATAAGTATTCGTTAAACACATTAATTCTAACAAATTTTTCGATTTTTTCATATCTATTGAATAGAAGAACTAAAAATTAATTTCTGACAACAGTTAAATTAATTATTGGCTAACCTTATAGACAACGATTTCAAAATAAAAATGTTCAAGTTACTAGTGGCATTACAAAGTGAACGACAAATGCACCTATCCAAAGTATCGCTAATGAAAAACGTTTGCTATGAATCCGTATGTATCTCCGTATATCTCGACTGCAGCGAGCACTCGGAAACATAGAGAGCAACCTGCGCTACTAGACAGGAGGTATCAACGCTATCAGAAATTACGTGTGCTAATGCTCCTTATAACTTACACGTCACCGTGGCTGGGATTCGCGCGAAGCATAACAAGGTTTGCATATTGCGCTAATTAATTCAACGCTACATAAATAAATAAGCCGTCCATTATTCATGCGACCCGAGCCAGCGCAGGATATACCTTTATTATTCAAAATCGAAGCAACAACTTTGTTTTCGGAGCTATGCGCTGGCCCATTTTCTCCCGCAGGAATAATAGACCATCGTGCTCTTCTCGTCGACTGTTTTGATTTGGTGTTACTTTTTTGTTGCTGGGTACGTTACGGAAATATCCAGCTGCGCTCTGTTAAGCGATTAGTTTATATTCAGAGAGGAACTCAACGATGATTAAATTAAATTCTATTACCTTTTAACACACGCGATCAGGGTGTAATCCTAAGACGGACAGCGAGGCTTCTAGGACTGATTTAGCCCGCAGTTTAGATCAACCGATCCCCGGCATGAACACGGACAATTAGTATGGCAGCGATTCGGTCTGCCATCAAAGATAATTACGCTATTGAGGGTCGTGGTTCAGAATGCCACTGTAGCATACATTTCACCGGATCTGGCTTATGAGATGTCGGACATCCGTGCCAATTTCGAACGGAGATGCAAGCATTTCTGCGAGGAGTTCGATTCGATTGTTCGGCATTTCCAGAATTAACTCGGTATCGAGATCTTCCTAAGAGGTATGCGCGTTTCCACGAAAACGACCTCCATCTAACAAACATAAAGATGGGTCGATAAACATCCTCTCATGCCTGTGTACGAATCAATCAACATTAACATTACGAAATGTGGTTTTGTTGCAACTTAAGTCTACTTCTAGATTATATAAAATGGAACGCTTTATCTACCGTTGTTACAGGGAGATGCACAAGGGTAATTCAAACTGCATGTGATATTCATGTCTGCGACAAAATCTTCATCACGAGTCAAACTCGTCAAAGTACGTAAGGGCTTAAACTTGTGAAACGCTTTGAAGGAGAAGGGGAGCAAAAAAGAAACAAAAATCCCATGCGTTACGCTCCGTACAATGGTCTGAAAGAGAATGAGACAGTGGTCAGACACACTACGCGTATCGTTACAGCTATGCATACGACAGGGAGGCAAGCAGTTTCAACAATTTTGTAATTGATATCATAAAATTTTCCTTAAAAGTATTCTGTTTATTATTTCTTAAACGATATATAGACATTGTTTACAAACACGCGCTGTGTCAACATATTGAACCTCGATGGATTTATTTTTTTATTAGCTATTAGACTGTGTAGTGAAAATATGCAGTCCCTGTCTTTGCCTATCCTTATCCTGCTAGATCCTTTAACATGTAAGTATGTAATATACAATAAGAATAGTATTACATGCGGGTGAAACCGCGGGGCACAGCTAGTCACCGATAAAGTTGTGTACAAAATTCCGGTTTATATTTGAATGATCCTCGTATTTATAACATTAATGTCTACATCCTTGAATCTCTTTGTCTCACATTGTAGTGTGAATTCGATCTTCTGTCGCTTCTACTATCGACGTAATGTTCCCACTGTTGTAATGTTCGGTTTGTACCAGAGAAGAAGAGTGATTTGTTTGCACCAAAGAACAAGCAGCGATTCGGTTTTTGTGGCTGGGAGGGAGTACCAAGCGCTGAGATCCATCGAATGCCATCAGCACGGTGTAGAAACAATCGACGTCCACTGTCGATAACATTGAACGAGTCGGTGAAGAGCAAGAAAAGCAGTGCCCACTGTTTGTGGTTAGACTTCAATATACTTGGCTTCAATTTTTAAACATAGCTAGAGAAGGAAACTTTTCGTCGCTTCGGAAGTACCTTGAAACTGAAATCTTTGAGAAGTCTTGGGAGTCTCGCTGTCTTGAGAATGTTGAACCTGCTGGAAACTCTATAGTGACAATGCTTCTTGTTAGTTCAATATTAACACTGTGTGTAGTCTGACTCTAGGAGACACAACTTTAAATATTTTAATCTAATTCTCCATTGTTCTCATAATAAATGCTTTCAGTGTGTCAAGAGGCTTGCATTCCAGATTTTTTTTTTCACAAACTCGTCGTTTAATTTTGGGCCAGCGTTTGTCGCTGCTTGTCGTATTCCCGTCGCGGAACAACGTCCCCGACCGTGTTCGAGAAGTTATTAAAGCAGAGGAACCTCCGAGGTTCTGTCAACGGTCTATTTCATAAAGCTGTTAATTAAGGACAAGGTCCATGGTCACGTTGCGCGTTAGTCGGAATATCTTGAAACGCCTTATGAATATTTATCTCCCTGTTGCAAGAAGACGATGATAATTATTTTGAAACTTGTCTCCGGTACCATTTACCGTTTACGACCGCCTAGTATTCCTTCCTTGTCATTCTCATTAATTCATCGCTAAAAAAAAAAAATGTTAATTATGAACATTATCAAGAAAACTTTTCGATATTGAAAATTTCATGCAAAAGGGTTTTGTTTCGTCAAGCTTTTGGTTACAGATTCGATTCGACAGCGAGCTCTATTAATTTTCCATTTTCTCGTCCCACCGTCCCGACAGTTATCGCGAGGGACAATTCGTGGAACAAAAAACGTTTCGCGCAAATTTTCCTCTTGCAACAAATTTCAACGAAGAACAGGAGAAACGGAGGAGATTGAAATGCGTGATTTTAAAGTCACGATTACGCTCTTTGATGATATTGAGACCATGTACCCACAGCGTGAATATTTCTGGATCACCGTTTTGGGCACTGAAGCTATTGGAAGCCACGAAAAATTAAAATTTCGGAGTGCATCGAATGAGAATAATTCCCAAGTGAAAGATTAATTAATTTTTACGAAATTATTGTATCAAGTTTGCGGAACCACGTGTCACAAGCATTTCGCTAACCGATGTTTACTTTCCTCTTACATGGGAAATTTTCAAACTGGAAGAAGTGGAAGAAAGCGCGTGGTTTCTGTGGGAAATATTCGCTTGGCGCATCACCAGTCGGTTGCCATAGATCTGAAGTACTACTCGAAGACGGTAGTCTAAATCTACTGCGGTTCTGCCGTGAATCTCGGAGGTAACATACCGAGAAACTCTGTTTACGCGAGGCCAAAGCCTCAGGATCGCGAAATCCAGAATTCCCGTTTCCTCAACATCGACCACGCCGCGCGTAAAGGATGATTTAATGACTTTGCCGGAGCAGTAGAACGTATATGTTTCCTGTGTCTAATATACTACCGACGAGATTGGAAATTTCCTCCAGTAAATCGA
Source organism: Hylaeus volcanicus (assembly GCF_026283585.1). NCBI lineage: Eukaryota > Metazoa > Arthropoda > Insecta > Hymenoptera > Colletidae > Hylaeus > Hylaeus volcanicus. Next base: position 18,553,200 of record NC_071979.1, on the reverse strand, counting down.
TCTATAAGTAATTGGGAATCTGTGAATTACGAAAAAGTGAGGACAAAAATAGAGTATTTCAACGTTTAACAAAGAACTGAGATTGTTAGTTATTAGCATCACGTTTGGTGCCTCTCAAAATCAAGCAACTCTTGTTCGACACATTTTTTGCTATCGTTAAAAGTAAGCGAATTATTCAGGTGGCCTGTTATAAATGCCTCACCCTATATATATTTTTTCATTTAGTAATATTTTAGAATGAAATATAGTATTTTGCACCCGATTTTACTGTAATGTCGGCTCGTAGGAAAATAGCGTTTTATTTTATTTGGGCCACTAGTGAAAATAGCTGCGCGTCATTGATTTAGACAGTAGGATCTGCCTTTCTCAGGTTTTGAGCGGGTAAAACATTTGGCGCGGGATCAAAACGTATTGGCGAACGGTTCTCGGCGCGATGGGGTCGCATTCACACGTTACATCGGCCAGGAAATGTTTCACATTTTAGCCAAAGTGTAAACAGCGATAGAGGATGACGGGGCGCATCTGGACGTGTTTGGACCGGCCGGTGCTTCAGCACGAAGTCATAAGTCACCCATTCAGCGCTCTCGATACCGTCCAAACAACAACGTGCGACGCTGAATTTCAATCTCGGAGCTTTCGGGAAGCTCCCTTCACTTGTCGCTTAATTCTCTGTATATTGGAAAATGAGGGCGTTAAGCATCCGAGGCCTTGGTACCTCGCTGCATTTCGCAAACTTCGATAGTGGGTCACATTAATTCACATTTGCATACGTTCATCGTCAATCCAAACTTTTCATATCAATTACAGATGACTGAAAAGAATGATAAAACTGGTTTCGATCTTGCAAACAAATTATTCTATATTTACTGGCACTATAAAATTATAAATAATGTATATACGAAATTAGTTTCACATCTGCAGTAAGAAATAATATACAGGATGTCCCAGAATAAGTGTAAGAACCGGAAATGAGAGGTAGCTGAGACGATTCTGGTCTACAATTTCCTTTACAAAAATGTCGGATGATGCTCCGTTAATAATTCAAAAACGAAGCAGCATCCGGCATTTTTCCAATGGAAATTGTGGTTTAGAATCGTCTAGCTACTCCCTATTTCGGGTTCTTACACTGATCCTTGGACACCTTGTATATGACAACAATAGAAGAAATCAATAGTCGAAAATGGAAATTAACAGGGATTGGTCAAAAGTTTAAATGTATCAAGAAACTTTTCGTTTCAAGGAGTTTTCATATTGTCAGAGAGTTGATAAATTTGCAAGCTCGAGATTCAAGCACCTATAATTAACTGTATCACGAGAAGAACTATGGCAAATGGTGAGGCCATTAGTACGAGTCTTTGCTATAGTACTTCCTGAGCCACTGCAGTTCAGGGTTGGAGCTACTTACGCATTACATCATGTTTGTACGGTGTGCGCACATATATCACATCAGTTAAGATTTCCGTACATGGTAACGGAGCCGTGGAAGGAGAAGCTACGTAAGCTCCAGAGCTTATGTTGAACAGTGTCGTTCAACATAAGGCAGTGCTGCCTAGAATCATCTTATAGTAAGCATGAGACATAGTTCGCGTTTATTTCTAATCAGATTTCATTTGACGATTCGAAAGATGCTACTTAAACCTGTTGAGAAAACATGTTAGCTTTCCAGAATTTTTATGTATTTATTTTAAAATATACTAAAGATTATAAGATACAATATAATGAAGATGAATAAAATGGCTCAAATTACAAATATCATTTACCAACAAGGACACTTTCCACAGTTTTTTTTACAGTGGATAACAGTGTGACTATTTTGAACATGGTGGTACGACTCGTGATGCGATGAATCGTTACGTCTACGGCCTCTATTAGACTCGAAAAGACGCGCTGCTACGTCATCGACCGCGAAAGTGCTAATAGAAGTTAGCAATGTCGGTCATCGCTGACCACCCCCGACCTAAATGAAAAGTTCAGCATTCACACCGACGGCCGACACCACGAACGTGTCGACCATCATCGAAACTCCGACAAGCCTTTTGGAAACCCCCGCAGCACATTGTTCCGTATTTACGTCCATCCGTGTGCAGCCAGTCGAAGAAACTTCGCAGCAAAACCGAGCGCTATCTCCAGCTCCCGTCCGCTGGTGCTCCCTCCGCCCCAATTAACGACTAAATCGTTCCACAAATTTGATCGAGGCGATAAATTTTCACGTCATCCTGGTTTACGGAAGGGTCGATCAATTATTAATCAGCTCGAATGGTGGAATTCTGAATTTAACAATGCTAGAAATGGGTACTTAAATAGTACTTACAGGTTGCATATATAAGATAACTGAAATATGATTTATTAATTGGGTTATTCTTATTAAAAGATTACACCACTTTGGTCGTTTCAATAAATCGAATTTTTTTTGTTGCTTATGGAACATGGTTTTTTTATGGAATATTTTTTGTGCAACTTTAAGTAACGTAATTTTAGGCTAAATTTGTACATTTTACTTTGGAACGATACCAATTTATCAAAAATGTATATTTTTAAATACGGCTACGTGTCTCACTTTCCTTTGGACCAAGGAATCTAATTAATTTTGTCTCGCTTTTCTGGCTTGAACCTGGCGTGAGTTATTGGTGTGAGTTAGTACTAAATCGTCTGCCAAACCACCATTTTTGTAAAAATTAAAAGAATAAAAAATGATTTTTTAATTGAATACATGTACAATACATTAATGTGCTGCAATGTAAACAAAATCTTGTTATCGCTTCAATAAAAATTCTTGAAAAAATCTGAAAACACGGGTGGCCAATGTGGCGTAACCTCTTAATTTAAAAGTCAAGTCAAATTATTGAGTAGTTTTTCACGAATAAATTCTTAAAGCAGTTTTTTCCACGGATGGCAGGTACGTGCCCCTGAATATGTGTTTACTCGGGCACGTTGCGCCACGAGTGGGCGATCCTGGACGCCAAATGAAGTTTCAACGCAATTACAGCGACGCGCCGGTAACAAGGACGTCGGGGGATCTCTTCTCATACATTTACGCTCGGTTTCATTTCGCGTTACCGCGGTTATCGTTTTCCCGCCGATTTGCCCTCTCTCTCCCGCTTTTTTCCTGCCGTCTCGCTACTTTCGCCCACAATGAAATAAACATAAAATTAAATTGGACCCCGACGAGGATTTCTTGGCTCGAGAGCGCGCTCGGCGACCCTCCAGAGGCCGCGATAACAATTTCTCGGCCGAGGCTGAAAAATTATCGCGACGATCAAATTTGTGGAGCGATTTAGTCGTTAATTGGAGCGGTGGGAGCGACCAGCGGACGGGCAAGGGAGATAGCGCTCGGTTTTGCCGCGAAGTTTCTTCGAACCGCTGCACACGGATGGACGTAAATACGGAACAATGTGCTTCGGTGGTGTCATGGATACCTGCTAAACAAATTAAACGTCCTAACGATTGTGCATCTTTAGAAATTAATTTATCAAGACCATGTCCTGCGTTTCGTGTATGGGGATTTTCTCTTCGTGACGTGGAAACAATTCCTGTACTAGAAATGTAGTTACTACATTTAGATATCAAGTGTCAGTATCAGTATTTATTTTTAATGTTTCAACTATACAGTCATAGTCTTCTTAATTATATGTTTATCAATGTACTATGTATTGCTCTTAATCTTCTTCTTTCCGTTGCTCCATAGTTTTAATACTGTTTATAGTATCTCTTACATTCAGTTGTATATCTGTTGGGGTCCACTAACCACCCTACACCTCGAATACCTCGGGATTGCTAAACCTGTTCTGTAGCTGCGAATGCGCATTATACAGCTCCTGAGGGCAACATTTAGATATTTAAACTATTAGAAATTTAAACATTTAGAAATTTATAAAATTGAAAGGTTATTCACAGAACCACTCCATTTCGTAACAAATAACAAATTCTTCAATGCTTCTGACTCAACTTAAATAGGATTTGTTAAATCTATGCAACGCATTTATATTAAACCAATTAATTTATTAAACCCAACAAGTAGAAACCTCTTCATCTGCTTTACAATAAAACCAGCACCCCTCCTGTATACCAACAGCTGCCCCAAAATGAATCTCCACATTGAACATAATTAGAGACCAGCAGCTTCGCAAGAATCACGCTGTATCTTCCAGCGTCACTGTTACCCACGCTCCGTAGTAATTGCACCTAAACTTCATTTGGCGCGCGGGATCATCCCCTAGCGCGCGCCAACGACTCGCGGCGCGACGCGGCCGTGTAAACGCGCGTTAAGTAGTCGAATAACAGCCGCTCGTCTCGTTAATTGTAATGTTGTCAGGTTACGGGGGAGTACGCGCGATCCCGTGACAAACAAGCGCTTCGTCGCGCCCCATTAAACTCATTCGCGGATATCGAGCGCGTTTAAGCTCTGGCCAAAGACTTAAACTGCCCCTCCCCATCCCCCCACTCACATTACGCGCGTATTCTCCCCGAAGGCGGCCTATCTCCTTTGAAATCGCTCGTTTCCCTCGAAAATTGCTCGTTTCTTCCTCGCATGGAATAATGCATAGGACGAAACACGCTCGATACATTGCTCGCCGAGCTTTGGGAATCCCGATCGAATTTTTCTGGAATCGAATATTCGTATATTTTGGACCATGCTTCGAAAATGAAATCGTAAATGGGAATTAAAGCTGAGAAATTATTGAAAAGGTTTAAGGAAAAGAGGAATCATGTTTTTCTTTGTTGCTTTTTCCTTGTTTCGTTATTCCGATAGAATTCTTGAAAAGGCATCACGCGACAATTATTCTGTACCGTCGGATTTATTAATCTAATTCCGTTCCACGGTGAAAGCGCGGCGGGCAAGTAGCAAGAATGAAATTAACAGGAGCGTTTCAAATTGAAATGAACGAATCCGACGTCGGGCACAACAGCGCTAAATATCCGAAGTAAGGTGATTTGGGTGGCAAACCTCGCTCTATTCACGACTGTAATCCTCGTAGAACGGTCTCGTCGAGACTGAAGGGTATACACAATTCGAGTTTCGCGACCCACGCCAGAGGAGAAAGCGGAGGCCACGAGCGTTGTTCCTCGGCCCCGCAGAGGAAAACGCGGAAAGAATGGTGGCTGCAAGGAAAGAAAAGAAAACGGATTCCGTCTTTGTATTCACGGCGAGTCGTCGCCGTGCGAAACAAGCAATAACGGGATTTTTAATATGACTAACGAATTTTGCTTCAGTTATTTATTCAGGAATCCGTGAAGATTAAAGAGCTTGTTAGCCGTCCGTCCGTGTCCTTGGCTCCTCGATCTCGGTTCTGACGACGGTCTTCTTTGTGCAACTGCAGTGAAATTGAAGAAACAATGCAGTCCCCTTTCAAAGCAGTAATCAAAACGGACGCGAGAACTTTTGCCTTTTGAGATGAAATTAATTTCGTTCGTTTGATGTAATTTATTAACTCCGTACGCCTCCGTGACCAGAGGGGGCCAATAACGCTGCTGTGTTTCGCGTGAATGCTGGATTTAATAAGAAACGGGGCTCCTAGTGATTACTGTAAGCTAGTATGTCTAGCGCTACGGCCAACTCCACTTTATATTTATTTAATTGCTTTCCATTATGCGTATTACACAACTCTACAAAAAATTAATATTAAAAATTAAATTTATGATTTTTTTATTCATTATGCTACAATATACAGGAAAAATAACTATATTCTATATAAACTTTGCTTTTGTGATAGTCATGATAATAAAACATTTTTTTGAGTTATCGTAGGAATATTAAATAGTTCTGGTATATTTAAAAATACCCCGAAAATATAAAGAGGTCTTAACTTTCACACAGTGTCTACAAATGTCATTTAAGTGATAAACAACAATTAACTCTTTTGTAGAAGACTCAAAGAGGTTAAAATATCGTCTAGAATGTGTAAATATGATGCTGACGCATTTTGTTATAATGTGGTATATTTATTAAAGTAGGAGGTATAAAATTTTATTAAAACGCATGTGAAAATCTTTGTGTAGCAATTCGTAAAAAAGCTAGATGTAAGATCTGAAGCTTTTACATTTTCCAAAAACATTTTTCCAAGGTTGTCAGAAGCAAAGGTTAAAGCTGGAATTTTTGTTGGTCCATAAATTAAAAAACTTTTTACCACTGAAGAATTTCTAAAATTACTTAGTAGTACTCAACAAAAATGTTGGAATAATTTTAATGGAGTAGTTTCTGGGTTTTTAGGGAATAAAAAAGTTGAAAATTACCGAGAGCTAGTTGAAAACATTTTAGATTTTCGGAAGAACAAAGAAAATATTTTCATCACGATATTCATGATATTTTCAGGTCATATATTTTTTTTTCTCTAACTATCAATAAATCTATCGAAATTTCATACCCTCTTATCAAAGACAAAATTCGTGTTGACCTGTGTTATTCTCACATAATTTATCCATATATGGAACAAAAATTTTATGTAACGAAAAAATGATAAACAATTTTGTAATCCTTATAAAGATCAGAATTTGAATTACAGAATTAAAGTTCGTTGGGATAGATGACATCAACGAATTGCTACATTATTAAGACTTAAGCTATCATGATTTGTATCATCATAATGTTACCATTAAAGGTACCTACAGTATTCATTCACATTTTTCGTGCGCTGAAAGAATTTGAAACGTTTGGGAAAATGAATTACATTGTCAAGAACGAAACGTTATAATTTAAAGCGATGAGGAATTTACGACGAGGCGAGCTGCATTCATTTCGCTGGATAGCAAAAGAGACAGTAGCTCTCAGCGCAAAAATATGAATTTCAGGATAAAAAAAGCTCACCGTGTGCTCCGTATGTTTCTGGAAAAGTGTCGAAAGTGGCAAACCGACCGAGTTTACTAAGACTCTGCGCGGAGAACGACTAAAATGCGAGGGAACGTTAAGCACTCGTTCGTTTTAAAGGAGTTCTTGGTAAATCGCTAAAGTAAGTACACGTTAACAACTTAAAAATCCACGGGACTGGATTCGTCTCGAGAAGAATGCTAATAGTTGCATTAGAGATTCAGAATCGACGGAGGACATCCTGTTTCCGGTGATATTTCGTTAAATTACTTATTCAAAAGTATTTAACGGGTTACCGCTGAAATACTTTGCTCATTTTTAGACACGGAAATTTTTCTCGTTAATTTATTAATCGGGGAAGTGGATCGGTAACGAAGGTATAAATAAACCAGGACGCATGGAACCACTTCGAAGTATCGTTATTAATAAAAATACTCATTGGCTACAATAATCTTCTTCTTGGGCTTAGAAAGCACACTTACCCCGTCTTAGGAAATTATGACAGACATGAAAACAGGAATAAATAGCACGTGGGAGATATTCGTGGAAAGTGAAAAGCGAACGCGACCTAAACGAGGATCGCTGGGCGCGTTACTGCTCCCAGGAGGAGAGGAGAGCGATCAAACAATTTTAATTTAAACATTCCTAGCTCAAAGACAAGGGTGGGTAGACTGTAGCGCGTGGGTGGAACGAAGCTCGTTGAAAAAGCATCGAATTTCCCGAACGATGCAATAGGATCTTACCACGGCATCCCAGCCGGAACCTATTCTCTGGCAGGCGGGTGGCTGGCAAAATCGATTATGCTCGAAGGCTAGAGGAGGTCGGACACTCGTTCCACGGGGCGAGGGGGCGGGGCAAAAAAAAGAGTCGCCGAACCGTCGACGACGAGCTTCTGTCTCTCTGATATGCAAACGTAAGCTTCGGTCAGGTGTACGTATGTATAATAAGAGGGTCCAGCAGATGCGAGATTATTGCTGCACCAGTCGCAGGCGACTATAGCTACGGAGCTCTAGCCAGCGATGGAAGTGGTATCTACTATATCGATAACAAACTGGGTTGGTACACATTCGATACTTTTAAGAAAGTAGTGATACGTGGGTGATTCTGAGATAACTGTGATTTTTGATGTCTAGTGTTTTATTTATCATTTAACATTACTTCTTTTTGATCAAAAAGTTATTAATATGATAAATTTGATAGTATTCTACAGTTGACGATAAGGATTGCGACATAAGTGTTATGTTCATATACATTCGTGTACATTCTTATTTTTTAAGCCTATTAAATGATTTTCAATTAAAATTTGTTTTGTAATATGAAGTTTACCTCTCGTAAGTCTAGTCTGACATATACTTTATAAAATCATATCATAATCATATCAAAACATTAATTGTTGACTAAAATAATTATCAATGATTTGTGTCCGGAAATTTCGTTTTTATTTTAAATTTGAAATGTCATAAAATTACTTGTCCGTACCATGGTATTGCAATTTATGGGCATTAATACGATGTTTGAATTACTTACACTAAATTTCGATTTCTTTTTACGTCAACAGTAGACATTTTTTCAGAAATGACTTCCACGAACGCACAGTAAAATTAAAATCTAAGGAACGTAAAGTGAAGACTCAGGTTAAGGGTGAAAAATAGAACATCATCGATATTTATTGTTAGCGGTATCAGTTCCATCGCTACCTGTAGTTCCGAAAACGGTTCGACACAAAACAGAGTCGCGAGGAGGGTGGTTTGAACCCTCCTAGAAGGGTGGAATGGAGCGACGAACGAGGACGACGAAGAGGAAGAGGAGCAACGGTTTCGCCCGAATGCATCGATAGCAGTGTGCCCCAGTTCTCTGTTTCTCCCTCTTTTTCTCTTCTCATGCCGGTTCCCTCCCGTTCACCTCTCTTGCACCCCAGAACGACCCCTTTCCCACGTTTCTCGTCCCGTTCCCGCGATCTCTCCCTTGGCGTCCCTTCACCCTATCGTCCCTGTTTGTCTCAAACCCCTGGATCCTCTCCCGCGCGCCACGCCGGCGCCGCGGATTTATAGTCACCCTTATCGCTACATCCGCACCTCGATGGACTTGGAACGATGTGGACGCGATTTTCAAAATCCTCGGTAACACGTACCGCAGGGAATTTCGGAGCTTCTTGACCGTGGCGATCAGTTTTCATATCGCGCTGGCGATACGGTTCGAGTTGACACACGCCAGCCAATTTCAACTCCCCTGGTTGAGCAAGAAAAACATCCATCGCATGGCTCGAATTATATTCGCGTTGTTTTCTCAATTATCTTGAGGGAAAGTTTGATATCGTTTAAACCAAAACTTGTTGATAGAAGTATTTGGCATGATAGATGTGAACCTACGCTATCGCAACATGATTTGATCGATATCGATCGGGAATGGCGCCTGTCATTGAACAAAATTGAAGTTCTGTAACAGAAGCAATAGGGGTGGATAAATCACGTGGATGGATGAAATTGCGCTCTGTGTGACATATCACACAGTTGTGTTATTGCACTTTTTTAGCTCTACTTTTTTTTACATGGGATCATTGTTGTGTATGTAATATTTGTATTTTACGAATATGGATTCTACGTAGTTCTGTGAGGTGGAGAGCAATTTTTCGTCGTATTTAGAGATGGCGTAGTGATTTCGAATCGCATATGTCGCGAACGTTATAGGTCTACTTCTATCCGTTATCGAGATAAGCGATGTATAATATTGATGTCAAGTGTGGCAGCATGTGACAGCTATCGACGAGAACGTGGATTGCCTGCGATGCTCGGTCTAGTTTTACGTTTTGACTATGTATTCTACTTTCATTCACCGTTCGCGATCATTTGTATGTTTCAAAGCCCCGTACGTCCATAAAGCATCATACGTCTATAAAGCTTCATACGCCCATATTGTATACGTGTACAGTTTCCGCAATGGCGATTGCAGAGCTACCGTGGATCATTGTAAAAACAAAAGGGATCATGCTTGCGAGTAGAAGATACTTTGACAATACTTTCAGATCTCATATAAAAACACAACAGTGCAACGAAAAGCAGATATGTTAGAGGGAGCAGAAAGCAATGTCGTTTCTTTTAGGTTAAATTCAAACAAATAAATTACTAATACGTTTTTATTTTTAATCAATTATGTAATCGTTCTCGTTATGAACAGCCTTTTGCCATCTAGTGTGCAAATTTGCAATGTCAGATCGATAAATAAGTATTGAGATTCGCAGAAACGACATTACTTTCCAGTCCACCTAATAGAATAAACGAAATGTAGTCGTGGCAGTATTATTATTTAGGATTTAAATTAAAATTTCGTATGAAGTACGGTTCACGCTATATTTATTATTATCCTTCTGTTACATGCTCAAAACGACAACATTTTACCTGAATGCAGCAAAATAAACACGTCAACATAAATTCTGCCATCTGATCGAGAATCGTTGGCGTTGTATGGATTTGTTTGACGAATGTTCATCAGCGACGGCTCTATTCAGGAGTCGGTCATACTAGCTCGAGAATTATTGGACCAAAAAAATGGCCATCGCTCGTAAATAAACCGAAGTAGGTCGTATGCTTCGTTGAAATTAGGTGCAACGTTTCCTTCGTATTTTATACTTCTGTTATAACTTTACAAGGAACCATTTTTCGAGGCATACTTATACAGAATTTTCGCTCCACTTTCAGCTATAGAATTTACCGGCGAAGTTTCTTCGGAAACCTGTCAGGTAACCCTTATATATCGACGATGTTTCTCTACGCTAACCATTTTAAACGAACTAACTAAATCTGCGCGAAAGTCTAACGAATGCGAAGTATTATCGCGGCCAGGAAACAAGTGGGAGATTTCACAGATAGGGTCAAAGCAATCTAACTTTGTTTTGAAAAACTTCTCCAGGATACATGAAGCTCATCTCGGAATTCTACCAGGTACGAGAAACTTGCCTGGTAAATAGGGACAACTTGTGTGCCAAATAATAAATAAAAGATTAAGAGAAACATAAGAAATATCCAGAATAAATATGGACACAGCTCAAGTATTGCTAAAATCGCTAAAAAAACTCTGGGATTTAAATAAACGTAATTATAATACTCGTGGATATTTAGATCTTTGTTATACTTGCTATTTAAGTCGTGCGAACAGCTAATAGGGATTCAATTAGCCCGCGCCGGAAGACAGCCTGCAAATTTCAGTTGCCTATGTATAACTTCATAACGAAGCCGCAGTTCGCAAATTGATAAAGGACTTTTATATTGGTGCCAGGACCTTATCCTCCAAAAAGCGCCGACATATTAAGAAACACTCTGTACAATGGACAGGTTGCTCCTTTGCATCGAAGGAGACCAGATGCCAAGTGTATGCCAAGTATAATAACCATTCCTAGTCGGTTATAAGACGACAAGCTCTCTGAAATTCAAACGACTTTCGTTAAGCTCCCTTCTCCAAACTCGTTTCATTCATACTGCGCTTCGTCGTCGACTTACAGAGCAATTTGCATCAGTGGGTTTGTAGCACTTGGCTCTTCAGCTCTCTCACTTATCAATAATAGAGTCGAGACATGGAGCCCGTGGAACTCCTGAAAACGTCCCTCTCGAACTGAAACGAGGAGATCGTACTTTTTCTCGAGAAAATCGACTTACCGTCCTAGTTCCCTATTCTAGACCCGCAATTAAGGAGTTCGGCGACCCTTTTTTCCACGCAGGACCAAATGGATCCTCATCAGGGATGAGCAGAGTTTTATTCGAACAATAGATAACGAGTGAAAACTCCGCATAGCGATTTTATTCGGATCGTTCGTTCGATTGAACACTTAAACATGGGTGGAATTCTGGTTTATAAATAGAATGCTCGATTCGCCATCGTAAAATTTATTCTCTCGTATTATTAGACAAGCAGTAGAATTAATTTTATTTTTTCTTATGGACGTAATATGTAAAAGATTTCTTGTATTAATTATACAAAATTTAAATAAGAATTTTACCCATCTCTGATATTCGCGCTAATGCTGCAGCTGACCAAATATAACGCGTGCATCGAACGGTACACTACACAGTGGATCACAATGAACTAATAGCGTTTGTGATTAAAGCATAGATCACTAGGTGGATGTAAATACAGAGTCGCTGATTACAGGATCGGTCAACAATTAATTTCTTGGTACAGTCGCTGAACAATCTAGATCGCATTATTACGTACTCTGTCGCTACGCCGCAAACCACTGGGCATTACGTTATTAATTATCGGGACGATTTTGCATTAAACGCGATTGTTTACGTTTATTCGATCCCTTCGGATATCAGATCACTCTACAAGTCTCTGCGCATTCATGTTATTGTTTTCGTTATAAATCGAACGGGGAGGATATGTACCAACTTCATCTGGGAGGCCATGCTTCATCTTTCTTACTCCTTTGGCATTGCTCCAAGTGACTGTTATCTTTCCTGGAGTCTGCAGAGTGTTTTAAGGGTAAAAATAATTTCCAAACAAAAATAACTTCAAAATGCGGTCCCTCCATATTTTATATTCTGAAACATTTCGGAAAAATGTAGGCTATCATTCGGATTAGACGTAGATAATTAAGTCACTTCGAATTACAGTTTCTAGGATTAGGTAATCCTGATAATTGAAAGTCAACAACCGTTGCAGCGAACGTCTAAATATACAATTACCTCGCAAACATACATAGACTTCTCGAGATCTACAGAGTTAAGCCAACGCATATAGCACGTACATTGTCCCAAACTTTGGCAGACACAGTCGTAAATAATCGTGGTCTACGTACAATCTACCACCTGCGATTCTGGGAGCGACGACTCATTGTTCCGAAACGGAAATTCACGTCCTAAATAATCGCGTGAATGTCAAATAAACATTCACGTCGAATTATCATTAATTATCGATATTTCGCGCACTAATAAATCGACGGTCCTTTGGTTCTAGTGTAAGTACAACTTCCTCAAACGATGCTAATCATCTTGCAACGATCTTACGATTCTCTTCCACGATGCGCTCAATAGCCGATGGACAAGTATTCGAACGGAGGTCTCTACATAATTAACCGTGTCGTAGAAGCTTCGACATGTTTTCCATCAAAAGACCAAACAGTCTCGAGAGGACGCTATTAACTCCAAGGACGGGATAAAGGGAAAGCCTATATGCAATGCAAAAACGGGGTAATTCCTTTCCGAGGCTGGTAATGCATATCTATTTGAGCGAGCGAAATACTCGTCACTGGAAAATCCTCCAGCTGGAGTACCATCTGCCGCGTTATGAAAATCCCACTGCACTTTGTGTTTATTTAAAGCTGCATGTAAATCATGTCGAAAGAGGGGCGGGTGGAAAAGGTTGCATGCGACCTTAAGATCGCCTCGTCCGCTCGTCCCCCTCGACGGACATCGATCCGTGCTGGATGCATTCGAAATCTGCAGCATGCAAATCGCTCCCAATTACGGAGAGTGGGTGCTCCTTTATCCAGAGGCAGGGTGCTCAGCAAATTTTCATCACGGTATCGTTTCCAGATCGCTGTCCAACGATCGAGTGGTGGACTCTCATTACTGGGACCACCAGCGATCGAGACCCTAAAGAGACTTTAATTAGTATTTATTTATTTGACAGGGGAATTGGTCTAATAGCCATTTCGTACTTTCAGAACCCTGAATCCTGAAATGTACAGTCTGAAAATATTCACTTACCTGTTGAAATATAGTAGATGATCAACAAAGTGACGGTCAAGGAGGGAATTTTGAGATCTTTACGGGTCGGGTAGCGCTGGGTAAAGGATGACGCTGTTCAATGGTTCTCGAGAGGTTATACGCTCGAAGATCTCGGCGCTCTTGAGCGCTATGCACGAAACTTACGCTAATTTTGAGTAGAACCAACACATAGCCTATAGCTTCCTTACGTAAATGTTGAGATTCACTCTATCTATAGCTGTAGATTACAACTTACACAGGTATGCAGTCTAGTGAAATGCCTCCAAGTGTATCTACACGTATCATGAACCGGGATTTAGAGTCTGTCTATTGAGATAACTAATCTTATTAAACTTGTTGATCTTTACCTACAAGGACATTCTCGAATTCTACAGGTACCCTTTCTAGGATGTTACCATCGCGTATATCTCATGATTCTGTTTCTTCTAATTTAATTGACATTCTTTTGAATACGAACGTCACTCCTGCAGACACGACTGACGCCTGCGACCGGTAGGGAACTGATGAACGCACACGCTCACGATGACACAATCGACGTCACCAGCATCATCCTCGATCGAAACAGGGACAATGCGGCACACGGAAAGGGTGTCGCGGAAGCGTCAACGTTCCAGTTACGCGTTCTTTCACCCTTCAAGTTCCATCTCTGTTTCCATTTGCTTGAGTGAGAGTACTGTTCTGTTTACGTTTCAATTACGTTTACATGAAATGTGGTCTTGCTCTCGCGTTGTATACGTCCTGACGCAGACTTCTTCAAGATTTGTGTACCTAGGTCACTTTGTTTAGTCTCGGAGCATCGAGGAGGGTTGACTCTCATCTTTCTATAGAGGAATCCTCGCGATACTTATGTCTTTGTTTATTTTAAAATTTTCCTTTAAAATTTTCATTCATTTGAAAATGTTATTTTCACATTCAGGAAAGAAATTATTTGAGAGTTAATGCTGCAAGTATGCTCGATTCCACTCGCAATATGTCTTTTTCATTCATTAAAAAAAATATATATACATGTTGAATGAAAAATCCTCCTCCTTTTTCGAAGTCGTTTAAAAAAACCCAAAGCTTTGATTAAAATTTTGACGAGAGCCTAATTAGCGGATTACTCAGGCTTTCCCGATGGGAACATGTTCAAACGGGGCTATATGCAGGTAACTATTAATTATGCACTGTACGAATTATTTTGACGAAGCTTTCAGTCATGTATAATTAAAAGTACACCAAATAAGACCGTGTTTGGGTTCTTTTCCATCGGGAAAACCTCAGCGATCGATTGGTAATGCTTTGGCGAGGACATAACGGCAGATGTACAAATTGTAATTTTCGAGAATTCAGTTTACAATACCTCATCAAAGGATATTGAATCCAACCTAAAAAACTCGAATAAACCTTCCCTCTATCTTCAAGTCATTTTAGATGCTCCAGTTGTGCAACTTACTCAGCGTAACGTGCTTTCTAATTCAAGGTTCAAGTCCAAGCTTCCGAAAACCTCCAACTCAGTTAGTAACCAAGAACGCGGCAATCTTCACCCACATAT
Organism: Hylaeus volcanicus; assembly: GCF_026283585.1. Classification (NCBI taxonomy): domain Eukaryota; kingdom Metazoa; phylum Arthropoda; class Insecta; order Hymenoptera; family Colletidae; genus Hylaeus; species Hylaeus volcanicus. Next base: position 18,538,145 of record NC_071979.1, on the reverse strand, counting down.
CTAAGGTATAAGAACCCTTAGAAATTCGTAAACGTAAATTAATAAATGTCTTGGCGAGTTATCATTTTGTAACCGGGAGTTGTATTGGGTTGGTGCATAATCATCAGACGTTTCTTTTTTTAATTTTATTATGAATAAAGAAACATAAAAATTCAACAGAATCATGTGTAATTGTTTCTTGGTGAATTGTAGGACGTTCTGAAATATATTGTATTATCAATTTACAATCGGACTTCACCTTCCTCATCTCGGAATACAACAGTTCTCTACACTGTCTGGAAAATATTCTGACGCATTCGACACACCTAATTTTTAATTCCGCCCCTCACATTAAATTTCTAGGAGTGTTCCACCATGTTACCCCATCCCTACATTCTCGAGGATGCGGAATACCTTGTCGCGGGCCGCGAACAGGCGAAATCTCCATAATTCGCGCGGCGTCTTCTCTTTTATCCGCAGCCTCGGGTTTAACCCGACTTAAAGATCGTCGCTGATCAGCAATTCTTTGTTTGACTAGCGTAACCTATTTCCTGGGCGGGGTTCGAACCGTTCCAGCTGCGAGGGTGGGATGGTGAATTCGAATGGGGGCGTGGGAGCGAGACGAAGCGTCGTATTTCCTCTCCGCGACATCAACCGGGTTCTCTTCTTCGCAGCCAACAGAGAGCCGCTGCCTCGCGGCGCATCTCGAGGAAAGCAAGCATTACCTAGCGCCGGCTTTAATGGTTGTACCGACCGAAGTTCCTTGCCGACCTGAAGAAACGACCCGCTTTACTATAAATTCCAGATAAGCCAAGCTTTACGGCCGGCATGTAGTTAAGACATCGCGCGCCTGTTTCCATCACTGGAAACAAACAATACGTGGAATTACCGTCTTCGTTTCCCTTGTCGATGCCAGATTAGGACCTAGAGTAGACTGACACCTTCGAAAAATTTTAGTAAACCAGTTGAAAGGAGATTTTTAACAGACACGCGATCGAGCTTTAAGATCGACCTCGAATTCTGACGAAATTCGAAATTATTACTCTGATACATGTCCAGATAAGCCAAGAATGTATCTTGATCAATGTTCATTAATTATCATTACAAAGTATAATACAGAATTTAATTTTGCAAAATTATATTCTTAAAAGTGTAAATATAGATATACTGTCAAAATATAACGTTTTGTAAAATATTTTGTATATGAGATCATTTTATTGTACCTGTAAGACGCTCGATACATTTGCGAAAATCGCCTCGACCTGTAACCTCGCCCGGCCGAAATAGTCGTCGATCGCAAAAGTATATTATTGAATAGTAGAAAGAAATTTTCTACCAAACGTATTGTTATGGAGGAGGACCCTCTTCCATAGCAAGTGACCTGGACGATTCAGCATGAAATTTCATGAACAGCTCTTTCGCTCTCTAAAAAATAGGGTTCCGTTAAGGGAAATAAAATAATTTCCGCCCCGACGATATTTCACGACCGGTTGACGTCGACCTTGACGTCACACTCCACTGCTCGTATATCATTATCCTTGTCTCATTTAAGCCGAATTAGTGACAAGCGAATTCACGCGAATCGTTCCGTATTCTCGCCACGTTAAATTTTACGTAATATCGCGCTTATTTTCGTAGTTTCCACGACACGCCACGGGTCCGATAAGCGACCTTATCCTCGACGCCGTTCGATTAACTCTCGGCCGATTAATCGCAAAGGAAAAAAGGGGGGACAAAAATTAAGTCACCTTTTCTTATCGAAGCACCCGTGGATGATCGGGCCATTGAGCCCCGGTGCCATCGAAACCTATCGTTTAAAATCAATATCCAATCGAACCGATGACTGTTTATCGCTGCCAATGGAACGGCCAATAAATACGCGGATTGCTGGCTAAGAGGTTCGTTCGAGTCCGCGAAGATATTCCACCCTGGCGACGAGGACAGAGGTATTCGACCGTAATCTCGCCGCCAAGTTGCCATTATATAGGGTCATCGAGCTTTTACCGCTTTGATAGTGATTCGGTGTAGGGAACCAGTGACTAACCCGATTGGTTAATTCAGTTGTTTTATTTCTTCGAGACTATATGGTAATGTGAACAGACTAACTGAGCTCACAGAAATAGAGGAATAAGTCTAATTATTTACAAAATATTTCACTGTTATATATCAAAGTAATATTCTTTCGTGAAATCACAATTTTTGATCGAGGAATAAATTTCAGTTCACCCGTCGGTCGAATTGAAATTAAATGTTCCGCCATGGATTGAAATGATTCTAGATTTCCGTACATCGTAACGCTTTTAGTGCACCTACGCTGGCATGCACTCGTGTGTAGTTTTGAAACAGTAATAATGCTCTTCAGTTAACGATATACCGCAGAAAATATACATGACTCGCCAGTTTAATCTCGCTAAGTAAGTTTCTACAAAAGAAATATTTATTTAGAATCTGAAACGTTATAATCCAACGTTCCTCTGTTCGATGGAATGTTAATTAGCGATTTCGATAAAGTGAGCTCGATCAGTAGTGACTTTTTGGAACTTCTATGCTTAGATGTCAAATGTTACAAATAGTATTTCTGTCATACAGAAAATAGCTTTGTAAAAAAATCACTAACCATTTTCAAACCATACCTAAAAATACAATGGGAATGAGAAGTGTTATAAGACAATCGAGAGCAACGCGTCCAATATTTTTGCTAGGGGTGGATGAACGCTTTTCAAATATTGAAATACCTTCCATAAATTCGCGCCAAGCGTGCACTTTCCAAAGTTCGATTTTTCATTCGATATCAAACGAGACGCGACTGCATAGCAATTTCTGTGGGGATTAAGCGTTAGGAAAGTGGGGAAGGGGCAAATACGCAAGTTGCAAGCGAGTCTGGAAAGAGACGAATGGTCGGAGGAAACAGAGACGCGATACTCGACGCGGAAAAGCGTTTAGAGAGTTAGGATAGTTCCGTCAGCGGAAGGCCTTATGATTTAGCGGCCGACATAAATAGTAAAGTGTAACGGGAAACGTTGAAACTTTTGACGATCATCGACCGGTGAAATATCGATGTTACTCATCGACGCACAATCGAACAGAATTCATTCCTAAATCGTGGGAAAATATTCAATAAACAAATCTAAAAAAAAAAACACAATCATTTATTGAATAGAGTATCCATAACTTTGGATTCATTGTTTCTAAGTAAAACAATACTAACATTCTGTACTTCACCTTCCACCAGTGTTACACCTCTTGTCATCCCAGCCTTACGTCGGTCGTAAACGTAAAAGGTTCTGAAGAATACAAATAAAAATAATCGTGGAAACTTTGCAGCGTCACCACCCAGTGTAATAAATTTACACTATCGCTCAAAGCCCAAACACTACAGCGGAAGCAGCGTCTCGACAAATGGGATTGACCAGTCGTCATTCAGGAATCTATGTCACAACACGTTCGTTATTGTAAAACACGTCACGATTCTCGCTTTTGGAATATTTCATGAACCATGTAATAACCGATAAACTACAAAACTCATACCGGGGTTAATCTCCAGTGTGAAATCCTATTGCGAGCCAAAAATCATTACTCCGTGACACGATAATGCGAATAACGATTTCGCATATATTTCGAGCTGATTCGGGTGAATCGTACCCCCGTTACGTTTTACGACTCCTACTCCCGGCGAATTGCAGGCGGTGAAGCTGTCCGCTAGCGTAACCGAATCTCGTAAAGCACGCCGTTTAATGTGCAATTAACGAGGCACGCGCCGCCGCTACCGTAATTTGTTACTCGCGAGAGTTTGCGTGGCGTCCCCAGGAACCTCGCACTTCCTATCTCTTCCTGATTTTTCTAAGATTTTTCGGGACTCCATATCGGTCAAAAAGAGGGTATACATTCTTTGTTTACTAGGGGTGGTTAGAATTAAAGGGGTACAAATGATCTAGAGAGTTGCACTCCTCAATATATTCTTGAAAACTAGAGACACAAAGATTGGAGTTTTGGTTCCACTTCTTTTATTCAATAGTCTATATTATCTATCGTCTGGTTATCAAATTGCTCCAACACTTATCACAACGATTGAAATTAAAAATGTAAAAGTGCCCTGGAGAGTTGCACTCCTTAATATATTCTTGAAAACTGGAGATACAAAGATCGGAGTTTTTGTTTTATTTTTTTTATTCAACAGTTTGTATTATTTATCGTCTCGTTATCAAATTTCTTGTAATGGACACAAGCAGTGAATGAAGTTGATATATCCACGAAAAAATATTATTTAGACTGTGTGTACGAAATAATGGATTATTTTGTGGAAAAAGCGTGATTTCTTCCTCAGGATCGCATTAATCCAGCCACGTCGAAAATTCATTACCGCCGAATTTTCGCGTGGAGGCCGTCGAGCGGTTCAGATTTGCGGCTGATGGCGCACGCAGCGGGGGCGCGGCGCTAATGCCGTAAAAAGGTATGAAAAAGGGTGGCGGGATTCTGCGTTTCGGTTCTCGCGGATGGAATTGGTTTTCCCCCGTGAAAAACGGAAGCGAACGTCGATAAACCGTGCACGCCGGCCGGAATCACTCAGTCACCGGTTGAAGTTGACCGAGATTGGTCAGCCAAAGCACAATAACTCGCTACATCAGGCTGCAGGATTTTTACCGTGCGCCTCGCTCTCGGCCGAGTGACTCGTGTACGCGGCAAATACCGCTGCGAGCATCGCGAGTATTTTCACGCTTCGACGGCCACCGCTGTCCCATTGAGTCGAGATGCCAACATGCTGGCCCCTTCCCCGCTCTCTCGATACCCGTGAATGCGCGCGATTGCTCGATAACGCGAGCACACGCACGATATTCTATGCCACCCTTCTCCCCAATGATTCCCACCCTCCCATGCCGAACGATCTCTTCATGCCGCTCGTAATTATGCGCGATAGTTATAGTTACGCCGCGGTGCGGTTCGTTTGCCGGGCTCCCCGTGATCCCTTTTTGGCGCGCTCGTTCGTCGAAATGAGGAGTGGGGCACCGCGGTTGGACGTATGCGGTGCGCCAACGAGGATGCGCGGACAGCAACTGTATCGTCGGTGGAAACTGATATGTAGCCAGGATTCGCGTTCAATTTACTGTAATTTATACTTTTTCAAATACTTATTATTGTTATTACTAAGCATGACAGATCTCGCCAATCTGAATTACCATTTTAAATCACTTGGGGCACTCTCTACCAGATGTCACGGTTCAAACTCCTCACCTAGTCTTTCCATGAAAAAGTACACGCTTGGAAATATGATAAAAAAAACGGATATGTTGATGCACAAGTTTTTCGAGTTTACGAGAATTTCCTGTCGTGGGGTACACAGAATGGGGAGACTGGAGGGCTAACTCTGTCTAGCTGAAATATGCCCGGTTTATTTTGTTATGTTATAATACGTTCCCTATGTTGCAGTTAAAGCTCAAGCGACTGTAAACGTATACAGCCACTGGTGAATGCATAAATATTATTGAGATTTTCGTGAAAATGTGCAGGAGAACATATAATCCTCGCCATGACTTGCAAATGTATAAAGTTAGTAGTGAATGTATAACGTCGTGCTCGTAGTAAGTGTACATCGCGTGATACTTCTCTGAAGTTATTTGAACACGGGATGTTATGACATAAATAAATAAACTTCATTACGTTAGTCAGTCAGCGCGGTTTAAATTGTATATCCAACGAGTAGGTTACTCGATTTAATTTGTGCGGTGCAGGTCACAGGTCAAACGTTTGGGGAATCCGTTCAAACTAATTACATGCTAATAAACTATCGACTAATTGGATACTGTTCAAACGATTAATAGCGTCGCGCCTAAGGCAGAATCTACTAGGTGAGCCCTAATGGAGAATTTAATTCAAAGATCAGAAGGCAATTACATTACTTTTCATGCTCTAAACGTTAATTACTGCACGAAGAAGATGCAACCTGTATTCTCCATTTTTTATTTCTTGCCATTACGCTCTATATTTTCGAATCCTAGCATATAATCATCCAGAAATCCAATAATCGCGAAATAAAGTCGAGCAAACAGAGAAATTTCGTTTCAAATTGCCTCTATGTCAGTCATTATCGATTTTTACCGTTACTTTTAATCGCGTCTTTTTTTTTTTTTTTATTATTCCTGACGCATTTCGATGCCGTCGATAACAACGATTTATTCGTTGACGTTTTAATAAGACCGTGGTTTTAATAGCTCACGTGTCCCAGTTTTGTATTTTATATGTTATTTATCCCGTACCAACGGAAAATTACGCAACGCGAACGTATCCGTTGACCGTCAGTCGAAATTTGAGCGGATCATTTCGTTACATACGCTCGTTTAGCATTGATCCTCGTTTTATCACCATCCTGTTTCATTCAGATGGATTTCACAAATTATTCGTGGATTTTATTCTTGGAATTGTTTGTCAACGCTGTTCTCTGTAAATATTGCTACAGACCACGGCATTGTAATAATTAATTTCAGCAGGTGCAGTTGAAATTTAATTCTATGTCATACTCGGATATTTTAGACACCGTTGTATAAATTTTTTAAAAGTGGAAAATAGAAAATGTTTAAAGTTTAATGGTTTCATGGCATGTAAAAGATAAGAAATAACTAATAATTAGAGGGAGTATTTCAATCCTGTAAATATTTGAGGTTGGAGTATATCTCACGTTGTCAGAGATGAGCAAAGTTTAATTCGAACAATAGAGGACTAATAAAACAGGATGTAGCAATTCAATTCTAACTGGCTGAGAAGTTTGCTCACTTCTGCTAATAATAAACGAGTGATCTAATGGACGCTCCTAAGTATCGAAGAGAAGGTACATATGTGAAAATAGTCACTCTTAAAAATTCTTCCTTCAAAGAAAGACGACGCACACGGATCACTAGCCTAGGCCTCGTTGCTGTCCTTAATACACGGTATTCAGAGATACTCGCAGTTGGTTTGCGAACGCGGATGAGCATGGTATTGCGCAATTCCATCGTCGAGGGGGAAAATGCGCTATAAATTCGCGACGCTCGTTGGCATCGCTGGAACCATGCAGCGACTGATGAAAGGCATGTTCTCGACGAATATAGGTCGGTAAAAAAAACACACACACACACACACACACATACATACACGCACCAGTGTATACAAAATAAAAGACGCGGATTTTTGTTAATTTCTTGTTGCAGTGCCAGAATAGGGAGCATGTGTTACACGAGTTTACTAGAATTCCACGACAGAAAGTCAAAGTTATCTCAAAGAACATTACATAGTTTCGATAAAACCGGTAAACAAAACGTGTACAATGTATAAATTTTCTGTCAGAAAGATATTGTTTTAATAAGCTGTTTTACAAGAGGTTCAACACACTTTTATAAATTCTTCTTTAGTCTACGATCAAGGTAACTATACAGAAAAAAAAGTGCTCAACTCCGATTTTGATGATTTGGAAATATGTTATCAAATTCATTATTCTGAACTTTTCCTATAGATGGATATAAAGATCAAGAAACAGGCAAGGGAGGTTTACCAAATAATTATTTTTTTATTATCTATTTTATTCTATGGAAAGTTTTTTTATAAATATCTCAAAAATTATATGGGAAAAAGTTGTTCAGAATAATGAATTTGATAACATATTTCAAAATCATCGAAATCGGTGTTGTTCGCTCTTTTCTGTATAACCATCAAACACTTCTTCGAGGAATTAGCAAGAATAAAAATAAATTGAGTTTAAGGAAGTGCAATAGATCTATGTCAGTTTCAACTGTCATACAATTTTGCGACGCCTCGCAAATTCGTCGTTGAAAATTAAGAGGCTACTGCGGAACAAGTTTTTCGAAAGGCAAAGAACATTTCGCTCCCCAAAACGTTAGCTTTAATAAATGATGAAAAGGGTAAGATAGGTCCACCCCAACTGTCCTCGCGGAGATAATTTCGAGCGATTTTTCACGTAGGGTTAAAAACCACCGCGAGGTGTCAAAAGTGGGTACAATAGCGGAGCGGAAAAGTCACATTCTTCATCAAGTGTCAAAACCACCGGGACAGCCCGAAAAACGGGCCACTTTGTTATCCAACCTGCGTTCGATTAATTAACAGCAAAGAAATCGTTCCTCGTTCGTGGAAATCCTTTATTCCCCTATACCTGGCCCGGGGATGCTAGCCGTATCATTTATAAACTGTCTTTCAGAGTCGTTCCGTGAATCGCCACTCGAACGATAAACGCGACTGGCAAATATTAATTAGCCCGGGGAGTTCCAGTTACAAATTACCTCGCTCGCTCGTACATTCGCGTCCACGGGCAACAATTTACTCGTTCCGAGTCTGAACAGCCTACCCATTTACAGCCATGTTTTCCGAAGATCTACTCGACAACCACTTCTTGATGTTTCACTTGGTATCTTGACTCTTAGACTAGTGCCTCTCAAATTGCACTCTTCCACGCGTCCACTAGATAAATGCTGATATTTAACGGACTCTGCGCGGTAAAGTAAATTCTTATTTTTGAATACATGGAATTTAAAACTCCTGTTGATATATGCTTTTTATTTCATTTAAGTTCTAACTACCCTTTGAATGACTTATTTATAAAACACACGTAGATACTTTTGCATTTACAAGTATTTTTATCTAGAAGTGTGCCAGTAATTGACGTTGAATATATTAAAAAACAAAACTTTGAAGCCTTTTTTGAAAGATCCTTTATGCGTGCAGTGTTGTCAACGCTTCAAGAAAGCTATAAGAATTTATAATCAAGACTAATAATACCAAGAAAGACACGTTTTCAAAGTTAGACTATTTTATTGTAATGCAATTCCTGTTCGCACAATTTGCAATGAGATGGCGCGGAGTCCAAGGGTGAACCATGGCGGAATACGTTTTCCGTGACGAAAGAGTTGTTCCTGGGCGAGCCAGTTGGAACGAAGCTATTCGCTGCGAAAGGATAGGGAGCATGGTCGAAGGGGTGGGATCGATCAGCTGATTCCTCGGGGTGTACTAAAGTGCCGCTTACCATCCCCCGGTGGAAAACGGGACAGCAACAGAGTACGTGTGTCTCGTCTATGGATGTGTCTATGTGTGTGCGTGCTAGCCCATACCGCAAGAGGCAATATAACTTTCTGGCCAATTAATTTCTCAGTAACAAACGCGCACGAACGGTCCAAGTTAAGCGACGCCGACGCGTATCCCGAACGATCATGAAGTTAGACGCGCATTACAGGGTTAGGGGTTCGTTCAGCCTTTCGTTTTGTCCCGGACACGTGGGCTGGCTGCTGACCTGCCATTCGCACGTCTTTGGTTAGTATAAGTAAGGTGAATATTCTAATTATCAAAACATTGTTCGACAATCCCTACTTCGAACTGTGAATAGCAAATTATCGTGGTGTCTGGCGTGAAAGTTTAGTTAAAGTAACTAGCAACTTTCTGATTTTATATATTTAGTTACTTTTTACTGTTCGCGATTAAATGAATTTCTGTCGTTCTTGCGAATATGGATAGAAATTGCAACATTTCCAATTAAGTAAACTGAAAACATTTCACATTTGTCAAAACCTCTGGTATCAAACGTAATGTTATTAAAACGTGTTTGATATTCCTCAATCTTCCATTTTATTATCCAATGCATATTTACCAACATAATCGAACAAATATGGAAAGTTATTCGGTCCTTTTTACCATATCCTACTGTATATTCCAGCCATATATGCACGCCTCTCAAGGGGTAATCCATAGATTGTACGCATGTGAACGCCAGGCGTTAATGAATCGAATCAAAATTTAAAGGCCAGTTTACTGGAGATTAGAGTTTAGTGTTCTATAGGGTTTACTGCAGATTTACATGTGCAACGCCCTGTCATTGCATACCTGCGTGTCTCGTGTAGCAGGATGTTCTCACAGCATAAGCAAATTGCCAAAATACCTGTAAAATAATCTCAAACAATTTATTTGTGGTGTGTAATTATCCATAGTATTGTCCCAACGTAGTGTATGAGAAGTTATTTCATAAAATAATATAACCAAGTCGATTGAACGAATAATACTTTAAATTAGTACAAAGCTTACGGAATGCATAATGTTTAAGATTCAAGTTACCCTTAGTGCAGTAGAGCATGTAGAATGATGTACTACTTGCAAACACAAACTCCCTGAGAGCTAACACGTTCCCTGCGCCACTTTCTTCCCGACCGATCTTCCTCTTTCGTGCTTCTTTCACGTCCCTTTTTTCAAATCACCCCCTCTCAGTCCCGCTCCCCCCGGCCGTTACGCTTTTGTTCTCCGTTTTTTTCCCTTTCTGTTCGTGCGACTGTTACCAGTGCTCGGGGCTTTTACCTCGACAGTCTCGCAGGGCCGCCGCTCCATACTTTCCGTCGTCTAGACCTACTTTCGGACTCGTCACCGTTCCGCACCCGCCGAGGTGTTCCATTAATCAACTCGCAAATCCCCGTTTATAATGAAACATTATGCGTTTAACCTCTTAATACTCGAGCCAGTGTCTAACACCGCACTGGATCACAGTTGACAGCTAATTTCATTCAACTGTTGAAGTTCACGACACGACTCAGGTGAAATTAAGGGATATTTTAGATTTTTGTTAACAGGAAGAGCTGACAATGGGCAATATTTTTTAGTTTTTAATTATTCAAATCAAATAACTATTGTAAAATTCAGCAACAATTGGAGGTATTATTTAAATATGAACAAAGAATACGAAAATAAATCGCTCCTACTACCAAAAGAGCAATTAATTTAATTTTCCAATAATACTTGTCGCGATGACGCGGAGTTTTAATTTCGCGACCAAAAATTCCACCATTCCTGACGATGAAATGAAAAAATATTCCATCGCAAAGAGGTTAGGCAGCGTCAGTGGAGAACCCGCTCGAAAGTCCCCGCACACATGTCACGAATTCGCGCGATTGGATTCGACGAGCTTCCCTTTGTCGCTGGGTAATCTTCCGCTCGAATTCGCGATTCCGGCTCGGCTCGCGACGTTCAATTTCAGTTTTTTAACAAAATGAAAGATGCACGAGCGCCAGAAAGAGCGGAGTGCGGGCGTGTTTTTTTTTTTTTTTTGTTCGACGCCCGCGGACCTCGCCAACCTTTTCGCTGGAACTTTTCGGAGAGCTGCCGCTGAATTATTTACATGGCACACCTCGAAGCTTCCAGCGAGTAACTCTTGCTGTTATCGCGTTACGGCACCGCGGATGTGTAACCGAGACAAGAATTGAAAGAAGGACGGAGCGCGGGGGAGATGAAACACCGCCAGTTTTTGCGCCAAAAGCTTTTCGGGGTAGGAACTCTACGCGCAACAGCGTGTTTCGAGAGAAAGTTTGTAGTGACACGCGTGAAAGGGGAGAACGAACTTTGCGACAAAAGGATCAAAAAATTGTCCTTTCATTTACGAATGCCGCTTTTTCTTTTTTAACGTGTCTATTGTCCAACCGCAATTGTCTATACCGTGGAACACCATAGCTTCGCTGTTCACAGGACGCTTGTACAATTTGGGATGAGTTGCACATTTGTTTTTGGTGCAGATGGAACGACATCGTGGGAAGTATTGCAGTGGTTTTTGTGGAAGGCTACTTGCACTAAAAAATATTCTAGAAGGTACGAGGTTAAGTAAAAAATTATCTATACTTTTCATTCTACAATTTATTTACTTGAAGCTAGGGTTTATATAGGATCAGAAAGCTTCTTATCTGATGAAGAAAATGTATTTCTGTTGAAGAAAAGTACGTAGAAAAATAAGGCATTCCATTTGTGTTTGTATCTATCACCAATAAAATTGTGCACAAAAATTCCGGTTTGTGTTCAAAGGACTATCGTATTTAAAATTTTTGGTCACGAATAATACACTTGCTGAATTCGGTAACCTGTAGTCTGTCCTAGAATTTGATAGTATGTTCAAAAGGTACGATATTTCACCTAACTTTCTTCATTCTTTGTTTGTTTTGTCTCTGCCACATGCTCGTATTACAACCACCAAAGGGTAAGCCACTTCATACGTTAGCGAGACTGATATGGTTGTACTTAACGTAAGAAGACCACCGTATTACTTTACTGACATGATTAAAATTAATACCACTCTGTTTTATAAGGTTATTCGCGCGTAATGACGCGAAATAAAATATCAAAGAAACTTGAAGTCACGAAGGTTACCGATTAATAGTGTTGAAGCAATGGCAAAGACAAAGGGTTGCTCTTTCTTCAAACAAAGAAAAATATCCCAATCACTTTGGTAGAGACACTACCGCTTGAACGCCACCTGGAACCCTCCGCCATTTGTCAATTGATCAGCAAGCAAGTCGAGACTGTGGCTGGCGAGGTCAACCTGAATAACTCTATTGTCACACTGTTTTCTACAAGTTACAGGAAGTAAACGTTTCTTCCCTCTTCGTGTACATATCTCTTTTCTGTAGCAATATATACCCTCATTGTACATCCCATCTAAAGACGATTGATCAAGAAGATGTAAATGTTATCCGTAATAATTATCTTCTAAATATACATTTTAGTAAATATGAATAATTAGATATATGAGTTTGGGACGTGCTCCGCCATTAGCGTATATTTTGATATATCCAACAGGAACGCCAGGAAACGTCGAAGTATTGGAATACGTATACTGTACCTCTTTCCAAATTTGTCAGGTGACCAATTCATTTGAAAGATGAAACGGATCTATTTCCAGTGGATAGCTGACCATTAATTATCGAAGACTGTAATTGGTGATCAGTCATGTGTAACCAGGGAATGAATATTATAGCTTGATGATCAAAATTAGGCACACTGACGTTAGCACGGTTTATAGTCCCTAATGAATCACTCTGGAATGGTGGCGAAATGATATTCTCCTATTTTATATCATCTGCCTATTTATCAATTATTGAATACTGTGATTGTTGATCAATCATCTCTAAATTGATAATGAATGGCTCAGAATGGTTTTCCTCGTGGTTCTTGTTAATCAGGAAACCAACATCCAACATCCTCGCCCCTATTCCCCGCGGTCAAATATACCTGTACCTTCTTTATAGAAGCAACAGAGGATTAAATCAAAGCCAATCGAATATTCCCCATCCACCCCACGCCAAGAAATCCCCAGGAATCTCATCATACCGCGTTCAGACAGTCCAATACACACCCCCTCGAAACCTTCATTCCACAAGATGTATTAGCGTACACACACTGTGGGTTACGCAGACGGCGTAGTCGTCTACGAGCACCCACGCTTTTTCCGTTCAGCAACAGTCGACCGAAATCGATTGTCGGTATCCGAGGCTGCCGATGAAAGTGTCTTCGGGACATTACAAATTTCTCTTTTTTCTCCTCTCCGTCCCCATCGCCGCGGGAGGGGGAGGGAGAGGGAGAAGAGGGCGAACGACAGCACTGCGGAACGAGGTACGAATTCGCAGTCCTGGTGGATCTGGCGCGTCGAAGGGTGCATAGGGGTTGGGGTGGCGTGGGTTGGGGTAGGTGGCTGCGTTTTCAGGAAATTTCCCCGTAGCCCCATGTGCAAATATTTATCGGGAGTATCGGGACCTCTGCAAGCTGGTACGTACGTGTACGGTCGCGATGCACCACTTACATTTACAGCGACGCGCTTCAGACACAGCTCGGGGAGGACGCGTGCACGTATTCGTGCAGTATGCATCGGGGAGCCGTGTGAATACATGCATAAAAATGTCTACTTTCGCGTGCCTGTAACACCCCCCTGGCCACCCACTTCAGCGCGCGCTGCCTCGTCCCCTCGCAGTTCCTTTACCGCCGCCCCATCGACGCCCTGGCGACGTCGCAACCACATGCACCGCGCGAAAATGTCTTCGGATCTGGAACGTGCCAGCCGAATGTTAACCTTTCCGGCACGTCGCGGAATGATTACGTTCACGACCTACATAGGGACGGGAGGCGCAATCGTGTATCCGCAGCGCGAACATTTCCGACGTGTAGGCTAACTCGCGAGTGCAAAAACCAAAAATGTTTAGAACGCGGCAGTTTCTCGCTTTATGACGAGGAATGGGGCCCATCGGCTGGCTTCAGCGGAGGCTAAGAATTCTATTTCCAGGCGAGGCCGAGCCACGCGGGAATCATTTGAAGAGGAGAACGAATAGGTGCGGGAGTGCCTCTCGTAATGCTCGAATGTTGGAACAACCCATTACGAAGAAGAAACTTGAAAAATAGTGTTCTGTATCTCTCAATCGCATGTGTAGAGTTTTATTTTACGATAAGACAGGTCCCAAGTATTGTCCATTCTTCGAAAAATGAGGAATGCCTTTTAATGGGTTCCTGCGCTACGCGCTGTAGCAGTGGGATCATTCCAGTAGAGGAGCCCGAGATAATTCAGCCAAAGGTGACTGCGAACGTATGCTCCGACCGTCAGCGCTTTGCTCGCGCCCCGTGGATCGTTTCGAACCGTTTCTAGCTGACCTAGTGCTCGGTCCATTTTCCGTTTTCTCTTCTCTATCTCCCTTTTTCCTATTATTTGGCTCTCTGCTTCGGGCTCGAAAAGAATTTTTTGCCTACGGAAGAGCGTGGACGCTTTGAAAAGGTCGAACGTTGGTTTGAACGTTTTTACGAGTGCTATGAGTCGAAGCGTTGGGATATTAGCCTGATATTACTCGCACGATAGGTGGTGAAAACTTTTATCGGGATTCGAAGATTTTATTCTTGGTCTTGAAGTTTGTTTAAAATTATATTTCGTATCCCGTTGCTTCTGCACTCATGGCGGAGTCTTAATTGTGTTAGCGGAGCAGATTTGGAGCAGCAGACCGGAAGAAAATATTGTCTGAAGATGGATAGTCCAGATTCTATTTTCCGTGCTCTAAGGAGTATCCTTTAGAGAGTTAATCGAAAACGTTCTGTATAGATTAAGGCTTTAGGTCGAGTCAGGATTTTCAAGAAATCGATTTTTTGTCCATTTTCATAAAGTATGGTATCCTGAAAATATTCTCTGTAAATTCAAGTTAATCCGATGAATAGTTTTCATAAGAGCAATCAGTGTCTCAATTTCACCCTACAGAAACAAGCGTTTCAAATTTGTCAACGCCGCTAATCTTTTACACGACTAATGTTCTACAACCTGAAAAGAAATAAAGCCGCGGCTTATCCGATGCGATAAAGCTGCACATTTCACTCATCGTCGTAGAGCGTGTATCTTATAACCCCTGAAACCCGTGTATCAGAAAAATGTATAAATAACATTATGGTGATTAACCCGTGTCCCATATCCCCCACATGATCTCCCTGGTAGGTGCGTGCACGGCGATCAACAAGTTCCGCGAAAATAATTTCTCGACGGCGAATGATTTTATTGCGTGACTTTCGTTATCGCTAGACGGGGCACGTGATTCGCGCGCGCGGCGTTTTGTACAATTATTTATACCAGCTGGTGTGAAATAATACTTTATCGAGCATGGATGGACAAAACTGTATTCGATAGATATATGACAGACTATACGATAAATAACGGATAAAAACAGCACGTGCAGATTTATTGACAACATTTATCCCATTAAAACAATTACTCGGGTTTTTTTCCACCTACGAAAAACATAGTTTAATAGGTTATAATAGGTTTATAGATTATAATAGGTTTTTTATTTGTAGTAAAAATCCCCGTAGTAGCGTATTAATCTAAGCCTTGGTTTGTTCTCAAAGAGTTTCGAGGTGTGGTGTTATCAACTAATAGCTCACAACCTCGTGTTTGTCAAAATTGTAATTTAATTTACTTTCTACATATTAACACATTCGTAACCGGCAGATATTTTACGTTTCCAGAATACTTGTAAAGAATAATCAACATACCACAGCACGAGACCAGATAATTTTCTCTGATAATTCAGATGGTAATTTTCATGGGACAAATACTAGACGAGAAGTGGTTTATCTTTCGTTCGTTATTCGAAATTTTTCTCGGGCGTAGAATTTTTCCCGTCCATGTTATCGAGGAACGAGCGCGCGCTCGGAGAAGTAATTTCCCAGCATAAATCCGGCCACGAGCGCGCACCTCCAACCCCTTCCGATGGAGATACGAACGCCCACGGCACCGTCCAATTGATTTCACTCTTTTGCGCAAATCCTGTTTCGCCAATAGCATTAATTCGCCACGCGGTTGCTTCTCGAATCGCATTAACGCGGGTCCGCTCTCCGCGGCACTGCCAGGGAGAAAAAGAATCGATCGACCGAATCGCTGGATACGGAATTCCGAATCCAGATCTGAATCGAACCGGAAGACTGCTCCATCGATCGCGTGCAGCGAGAATTAAACAGCCTAGAACCTGGAAAACTCTCCGAGTCGTAGACTCGGTTTTATTACCTACAGGACATCACCGTGCGCCACGCGTCGTAAGAGCCGAGTAAATCTCAGTCTCCCTGTACAAAGTATAGTAGTTCCTCGTTTCAAGGACGAATTTTCGTACCGAGTTCAAGATCAAGAATAGCTCTTCCTCTCCAATCCTCCTCAATCAGTGTTTGTGTTTCTTCAGTTCGAGTGGCCTGAAGACGCTTGAAGCATCAGCTGAGCGAACTTCAAAGCGAAATTCAAATGTAAAATCAAATATTTCTGTAACGTATGGATAGACAGTTCTCATTGGTTTTATATCGAATATCCTCTATTGTAATCCTCTCTTAGCACATTCTAGACGTTGCCTTTCGAAACAACTGTACCCTTTTTCGTCAATCCCATGATTGACACGAAAGAACAGCAATGATAGAAGGGAAAAAGCGCAGCTGGAAATGTTCTCTGTTATGAATATATTGACGTCCACAAGCTGACACTCTCCGACAGTACTTGGCCCATTGAATTCAATCGAACGCAACGAACCACCGCAATGCAATTTTCCAGCGGTTGGCCCATCGTGATCTGTTAACCCACTTATAATGATTACACTGCATTCTGTACCATTGCAGTTCATTGGCGCGGCCATCCTGCGTGCCGCATGGGAGAAAGGGATTTTCTGGGTTCAGAAATGCGTCCTGCGCATCGAAATTATTTTGGGAAAGCGCAGCAATTCTGGTTGAAATGGCCAAATGAAACTATATATATATATATACAAGGAATAGTGTTCATAAAAACATTTTCTTTGTCAAGTCTAAAGTGACTAAAATAAGTTCGTTTGAATAACTTTGTTTCATTGTTTGAATATACTATTTCAGTTATATTAACACTTTAATCACGAGACGATTTTTGTTGAAAGTTCTACAGGACGTACTACTGCCAGGGTCGCGGTCGTTTATTTATATACTATATATGGAGTAAATGTATTTCTATTGAACAAAAGTACGTAGAAAAATAAAGCATTCCATTTGTATTTATATGTATAACCAACAAAGTTGTGCACAAAAATAATATACTATATAAATATATATACTCCATATAGTCTATACAATCTAAATATTCATTTTAAATTATAAACGTACTCTCCTCCCTTTAAAGGGGAAGAGGGGAAATCCATGCATTTTAAGACCAAGAACTTTAAAATCTATACTATAGTTTTCGAGATATTGAGCTGTTAAGAGTTATGTGGGCCACCCTGTATACGTATTACGCTCTTCGCGGTCAAAAGGTTAATTATCATGTTAGAATAATAACAGCTTTTTTTTTCTAGGAGGAGCAAGGATGGTATCGATGTATCGAAGTCGCTGAAGGAAATGGAATCGTCGGTGGATACCATCGAGGAACTTTTAAAAGACACATGCACCCGTATTCGGTGCGCGTGACTTGCATCCGCAAGGGCGGTCGAGTGGACCCCCATTGGGAAACGATCCACGCGCTTAACGTATTGACCCACTTTTCGATATGAATCTTGTTCTTGAGTCGCTGAAAATCACCGCGGCCAGGGCACGTCGGCTCCACCGGCGACGAACAAACTCCGACCAATAAACCAGCGGATTCGCCCGTGTATCGGTTAGAATTGCATCACGGCAAGTTATTTCGCGTTCTTCGTGAAGCGGAAGGTGATTTCGGAGCTCTGGGAAATTCGGTGCCACAACACGGTTAATGCCTCGACGACCAGCCTTCCAGCTTTTGTATCATTCCGTGTCGTCTTATTATATTATTCGTTGCTGTTAATATCGAATCGACGATCAAATTTTTATTGACAATTTGCTCAAGTTTGTGGGACCTTCTAAACTTGGTGGTTCAAACTTTAGGTAGGTTATTCGTTATAGCCAAAATATATCTTTTGCAACGTGTTTTCTGAGTACTCTATTATAAGAGGCTTGGTTGTATATACAAACGAAATGGAAATATACATTTTCTAAATAAAGGTGGAAGTAGGAACGAACCATGTCACAAAATTTGCCAGTATCAGAATCCGAAAGCAAAGAGAAACCACAGCGAAGAAAAACTAAACAGAGTCAAATAATAGCAGCATTAGACGCATTTGACGGTGAAATTTGAGAATGGAGAACACTCAGTGAATTGCTTGGCAAGCAGACGTCGGTGTTCAGAAGTACATTCACCGATATCTCTAATAGCGCCATTTCATCAACGTCAAATTACAAAAAAATCAAACTTTCTATTACACATCGAGTCGCACCGGTTTGCTCGCGATACGATAGCAGAGTCGCATGGCCAAAAGGAATCCACGCCCTCTGGTAAATCTGACGCTGCGAAGCAGCATCGAATTACATCCGAATCGCGATGGAAACGAAATTAACCGGCGTCGAAGAAGAATCAGCGAGGATATACGATGAATGTAGGTTAAACGGTCGATCAATTTTGAATTTTTTATTCCTCCATCGACATACTCCTATGAAATATCGGATTTCCCATTATATTGAATTTTCACGATTGACTTCAGAGACGAGAAACTGGCGAATATCGCGGCGGATAGCTTTTGAAGAGCTGTGAGAGAAATTCTACGCTATTTTTATTACATCGCGACCGATAAACCCTAATCGTCTGAGAAAAGAAGTCGACAGGTAAAAATCTCCGTCCGTTATTTACAGAAGTTACAACGTAGTGTACGATTCATACAAAATGACGTAGTGTACGATTCATACAAAATGACGTAGAATCTTGACTCGTGAATAAAATTATTATAAAATCAGAGGGTGTAATGAGCTCTACCATGGTACGTAAAACAACGACAATTTTAAGGCTAAATTAATGTAAGTTACGATGATAATCTTGATAATCTTGTTACTTCAAGTTTACTTTATAAAAATGTTTGAGTTTATACAGACTAATATTCTTTTAAAGTGGACAGGTCGAAAGAGTGAAAAATTTTGAGATGACTCGATAATAATTAGACGAATTTTGCGGGTCGTCGACCGATATAGATTAAATTTTACAATTAGCGGCATGTCTCCACCGTTTCGGGAATGACGGCTTCCAAATTAGAATTATTACTCGGTCCGTGGACCGCTTTGCCTGGGTTGCAACAGAATGCATTCGCTCCACTCTAGTTCTCCAATCTTGCTTGCCAGGAACGCGGGTTTCAGTGGGATTAAAGCGCATCGAGGGATCATATCTATGAACCAAGTAGATGTAGTTTCATTGTACAGCGTTCCGTTGAGTATATGACATTGTGGCTCGGTTGAAACCATTTGTTTTCAACCGCAAGTTGTTCGAGCTCATGGCGATAAGCGCGTGCCTGCATAAATCAATTTCATGGTTCCCTTACGCCCTCCACCCCTGCAATATGGATCTGCAAATCACGTGCTCACGGTTCGAGATATACTTTGATAATGATCTTTGGTATAACCTGACCATTTGTACGATAAGACACCTGGGGTAATGACAAATTCTAGGTCAGTGATCAACATCCTTCTTTCTGTTAGAATAAGGTACACATATATTGTACGGTTGTCGTATTAAGAATGTAAACACGTGTACACCTTCTCTCCCCAGTATGATCAATGTGCGCGATTGCGAGAGTCGTGATAAAATTGTGGAAATGCAGATATAAGAATAACAGTTTCACGGTGAAGAGTGCACGTGGCGAATAATAATAGTGTAGCGAGTGAGTAAATAAACATTATTTTAATACTTTCATCATAATCAGAATTGCCAACTCATACTCATTAGACATAATTCTACTAATCGCCTTCATCGTTAACATAAACAATTTTAGATTGTTACTTTGATGTAAATTTGTCGCGAATTATTCAATCTCCACTCTATAAACAGCTCAGGTCATCCACTCAGGAGGCGATACCTTAAAACTCATCGCATTAAAATGTAAATAGCGCTCATAAATATTAAACGTCAATCTTGTGTATAACTGTCTTAGAAATAAATATGTTAAGTCGTTCAATCGACACTACATTTTTAACCGACTTCGAGAAGGAGGAGGTTACTCAATTCGACGTGTATATTTTTTTTATATTCCTACTCATTATAGCCAATTTTAAAAATGTATACTCTACATAGTTTATATTTAAGCTCCACATCTGAAGTACCTCCATAGGAAGAATGAAGCTGTCGCTAAAGAAAATAGACCGTGAAGACCAGGTAACTCGATTAGGAATTGCAGCAGTAGCCAGCTTTCTTCAGAGTCTCAATTAATATCCTCTTTGTCAACCATCGAATTACAATGTTAATTCTCGGACACCGTCGCTGTGCTGGCGTGGCAATAAATTGAACGCTGAACCCTACATCGCCGCAGCTCCGGGGTAATAAATAAATCACCGGTGTAACGCGAATCAATAATTCTCGCGGTTTCCCTTCTCAAAATATATATTCGTCCGACTGGCAGCCGTTACCTACCTGCAATTTCATAATATTGTCGCTGGCCGTGTATTGGAAATCGTTGGTAAGCTGCACTCGAGCTTTCACCTGCACTTCAGCGTGAAAGAAAGGCAACCACCGACACGGCACGTTTCGAGGCCGCCTGCTTCTACCATCCCTTGTTTAGTTCTTCACCGTGCCACCTGCCATGCCACGCTTCATCCCTATACTCCTGGCACAGTCGAGATGTAATCGATAACTCTCGATGCCTTACTCGCAAACATTACATTTTCTCGAACGTTCCTGTTAAAGAGAGACGCATGTAGCATCCCATCGAACCCTTTCACGACTACTTCTGTTAGCCAACGGACGTATCAATTATCGAACTCTGCCTTAGGCTATAATCGCAAAATAATTCGTTTGTTGAGTTGCAGTTCCTTCGAGCATACCCTTCATTAAAACTAAGAATGTAATTTATATATTTTTTTTAACTACCCCAAGAAGATAATATGTAGAACAAATATTCTTCCGTTACCTGTGTTGAATATTCAGCTAAATAAAACACGCAGGTTAGAAGTATTCCTGGGTGTTATCTTCGTTAATGGTATTTGTCTTGATTGACTATTTACATCTAGATCCGGCGTTAGCCTCCCTTTGAGCTCCGATCGACAAACCAGAACATCAAAGTCGTGCCATTGGTTGTTAGTTGTCACCATCTGAAATCTCGTTGATGGTATCGCTGACAGTCTCCCTTGTACGCGTTGTTCATAAATTATGTAGGTACTTTTGGTGCGTTGGGAGGTCCAGATCTGTCTTGTCCAACATAATCTCCGGCACTTAGAAAGCCTTCCACTCTGTCTCCGTTGCCATAGCACGAGAACACTGGATGGTCACGCGTTACACGTTGCACCACCACAGAAGGGTGGCGTAAGGAATGTCACGCATGGTCAGGTCTGGTTCAGACTGAAGCGTAATCATCAAATGGAGTCGGGCAAGCCAGTTCATCGAATCTCTAACTTTAATAAAGTAATTTTTACTATTTTATGTTCAACTCAGTCACGTAGTATGAATTTCTCTAAACATCCTTCTCTAACATCTCGCGCAGACGTTTAATTTTAAGGTTTTGATTACATTGTCAAGGATAATTTTGCTCGAAAAGCCGATTTTCTTCTGAGAGTTAACGAAAGACGCGCGCAGGGCGCCTTTCACTAATCGCGAAAAATCTGTTTGCGAAAGGTCGACGAAACTTGAACCGGTTCCTCTTAATTAACTCGACTCGTTAATGAAAGTTGAAAAGTTACCGTCTTAAGTGGCGAGCACACATCTCATAAACTCGCGGCGGAAATCCTTTCAGATAAGGCTGATGCCTCCGGAGTTCGCTCTTTGTTCGCCAAGCAAGCTTAGCGAAATTTGTACGAGTACACGGAGAGGAGTAATTGTTTGAAGTGCGTTACGAGCAGATGCTGCAATAACGTACAGTCGGGCTTGTACCGTTACGTGTACTTCCACTGGCACCTCGGGACGAGTAATGTGGAGGAAGAACGTTGGGGTGCGAATTGGAAGCATGAAAAGTTCTCTTGGGTTTACTGACTACAGTATTTGTATATCGAATGGGTAGAATATACTATCTCTCGAGTTTCTTTGGAATGTAAGTATCGGACTGGATGATTCTTCGTGCAAAAGTAAATAGAAATTGTTGAATATACATAGGTTCTTTTTACGAAATTTAAATTTCAAAGAAATTTCATTTGGAAGTTCGTGGGACACTAATAGGAGTTCGTTTACGTGTCTGTCCTCACTGATTCGACTGTTGGTAGGGTCTTTAATCCTTATAGTGAACAACGATATATCGTTGTTGGCAACGCATGCAAAAGACCAAATACATAGTAAAACTCTAAAAATTATCTATTTTCACGATTTCATAAAAATGTCGTTTTTTTTTTTAAATAATCGTAGAGCATATATTTAGGTGCAAAATAAAAAAGTTTTGTTGAAAGAAACTAAGTATTGTAGTTTTCGGTTTATTGCGATTTTACTGAGTGACCAAAAGTGCCGCGCGACTCACGAAAAAAACGTCCGCTGCACGCGTAAGTCCGCTGCGAAGTATACCCGTATGCAATGTGTCAAACAGCGATTGCAGTATAATATTTTCAGTTCTTTGTAGATGTTACTATCTTCTAAGTAGTATCCTAGATGTCCACATACTCTAAGTAACAGTTAAAGTAGCTAATACTACTGATCCAAGTAGAAATGGCGAGTAATGGTGAGACATCTCGTCACCCGGACTTTACGAACTTTCAAGATCGATTTCCTTAATAATTAAGCCTCATCAAAAACTTGATCGTTAAACAGAATACTCTAATCCGTCTTTTGGACAGCTTTCCTAGACGAATACCATTCCCTTGCTTTGTGCTTGTCCTCCTTCAGCCTGTCTCACAACTGTACCAGAGTGACACGGGAAGGAGATTTGGCGCAGACGAGTTTTACGAGGCATATAAATTTTTTTACGCCTCGGGCTGTGTCGTACTTCGTCAGCGCTGTCGCAGCGTAGGAGAATATTTCACAGCACGGGTCCAGCAGAATTCCAGCGACGACGATGCGTGTCACCTGTCATCGCGTGCAGTCAATCGCGCAACGAAACTTCCGCATGGCCGTCGAACGCTTTTCCCTCCATCGTACGGATTTACCTCTGCTCGGCCATTTTTCTTCAACCCCTCGACGGCTTCGCCCTGTCCGCGTGGAACCGTGAAGAGATCCGTTCCTCCTGTGGACGTCCAACACGTGCCCGACAGGCGTTTCGCTCTGGTTTCATTATCAGCGGAAATAACGCTGGCCTGTCCAAGGTCACGCGCTTATTGCGATACAACCGCTGCGAGGTGGAAGCTAAAGCCTCGTTCTTTTCGGGACTCGGGGATGGGGGTGAGTTTACGACGTGAAAGTTATTCTTTTTATCACTTGGGGAAATGAAAATTTCCTTCGAGGTTCCATGGTGACGAATAAAATCGTAAACAAGTGGCGCTAGGATAGGATGTTCTCGCGATAGGATAATAATTTTCCATATTTTTAATAAGGAAATATGTATCGCAGAACGTGTAAGATTCTTGTTTATTTGTGTATAATTGACGTTGAAGGAACGAATCGAAGCGTGAATAAATAACAACGTATTCGAAGCTCGCCAATCATTATGTTGCACCTTTAATGGGCATTCTTCTTTAATAATTCGAGAAGTATTCACAGTCACCCAGCCATGGTTTCGAATTCCCTCTGCTTCAGACACGTTAATCTTCTGGTACTGTGTACTTTTCTAAATCGCCCATTCGCATCGCGGCTTGCAGTTTCGCCTTAGGGGCAAGCTCAGGTGTCTTTATTACTGCTAACAACGCAACAGCGTCCACAGAAATAATACGAAATAAAGAATCTTCCAATAACAATCCCCTACCTCTAGTAACGCCGCGTCTCTAATGGCCAATGGGCGACGTTTATTCCATTCTTCCTTGCGGCGCTGCGACGAAGCGTTAACGTATCCACCCGTAGGAAAGGAAATGGTTAAAGTTGATATGCTTCGTTCTACGTAATTGGTTCTACCGCGGCGGATTCACTTTATCTTTCGCAAAAATAAAAGTAAACACGGTGTTTATACTGTTACGGTGCTTTCGTCGGCTACGCAACCATGGAAGGGCGGAACGGCTGAGTGAAAACTGCAAAGGTAAATACTTAAAGAAATGTAATATCTGCGAGTAGGTATGAAAAGCATCGCCCGTATAAGGGGCCGACTCTGGTAGAACGAAAACGCAAGCAGGCGAACACCATCGTTTTGCGCCCCGCGGCTACACTTTGCGAATATATACATGACTTCCGCGCGCGCGATAATATGTACGTACTTCTACGGCCGTCCACTTTGATTCAAAGTAACCTTTCAACGGCGCCGTTGCCTGGCTAATAACCGTGCAATGGGTTAAAACCATTAAATTTATTAGAAAAGCGAGACGGAATTGCTTTTCCACCCTTCGGTGGCGAGGAGTCATTCTTTGGAAGGTTAAATTTTTGCTCCATAAGGTGTTTCATACTCTGGAGTATTAACACATTCGCAATCGGCAGATGTTTTAGGTTTCTAATACCGAGTACTGACGAAAATAATAAAATTCTGAAGCTGGACATCATAAGTTTGTATCGTTAGGACGAAGATAAAAATTACAAAATATGTTTTCAAATATCAATGTTGTAAATATGTAGTGTATGAAATAAAAAGATTTTCATAATTTGTATAGTTGCTTGTAAAGTAGATAATAGACGACTAGGGATAGAATTTGAAGTGGCGTGAATTCACGTCAGCGGTCGCGAATGTGTTAAAAATGAGCCGATGACTAGACTGCGCATATCTATGCATTTATGGCAAGTGGAAGTATGGGAATATATGGACGAAAATTGGACGATATACAACACGAAAGATAGGAAAACAAGACGAAAGTTTGCGATAAATCTTCGAGAGTCCCCTCGATCGCGCAAAAATCCACGGCAATTTAAACGTGATCCACGCTGGTAACGTTCCGAATGAAACAAGCCAATACGTTGGATTACCTGTAACAAGAGAAAAGTACCGGCCATTACTCGGCCAACGGGGCGAAACTGCTAATACCGAGGCTTTATCAATTCTTCCCCGCCAACGCGGAAACAATTCCAGTCGGCCACCGTTGAAACATGGACGCTGAATTCATGGGGCTCCGTGACCCGAGCCACTGATGCCGAACTAATTGCTTAGCGAGGAAAGTAGTTCCACGTGGGAGTGGATCCGCAAGCGTTGTTAAAACTGTTAACACTGAGCCTAGCAGGCTGATCGATTCAACACGTGTACTTCAAACTACTTTTTAAAATGATTCAATTACTAACAATATCAAATTACAAAACGTTCAATTAACATTGACACCACATTGACATTGACATTCATTATTGAGATCAGATTATTGAGAATTGAGATCATTAACATTGATAACAATTCACACATTGTCGTCCAGAACTTATTTGTTTCTCCTTTATTTCTTTTTTTCAGGTTTAGGGTTAAAAGATTTCGATGGCGAACAAATATTCTTGTGGAAAGTTATTTCGTACCGCGAAAGCCTCGAGGATCTCGTTATAACCACGTACAAAGTGGCCGACGCGATCTGCGAAGTTCGATGACGTATATTCGCGAGGGAAAAATTGATTCGAGAGGGTGGCGTCGTAGAGTAGACGTTCCGAGGGGTTGCGAAGGTGGTATGAAGATTTGATTGATGGAGGACTCGCACTCTTTTGCACGCTTGTTACGTGTGGACACATATTAATGACTGGTAGAGGGCGCATCGTACCAAAGAATCAATTCTGAATAGTTTTAAAAGCTTTAATATTGCCATTTCTTGAAGTTTACGTCCTCAAACATTTCTAAATTTAACAAGAAGAGGACCCAAATAGGATGTTCATAAATGATTACGAGATCCGTTAAGTTGCTGCTCGATTCCAGATATATTAACCCTTTGCACTCGAGAGGTGACTCTCGGCCACTACAAGGTTTGACGTAGTGAATCATCTACCAATAACGTTTGTTTAGATTTAATTTCTTTGCAACTCGAAGTGTCAATAAAATGATTGTTGGTGAAGTAAAGGTGACCTGATTCTCAAATCTTAAATTAGTTTGCGATCACGAATAGGGCAACATCTTCGAGGTTAATCTAAGCTCAGCATTCGTGGCAATAGAATGCTAAGAAGGCATCTCGAGTTGCTGGTAGATACTAGAAAAAGAAGGCCTCGAGTGCAAAGTGTTAATCACTCCACGATGTTACGAACAAATCAGGACAGGATGATTTGTCTGGCAAAAGGCACATGCAAATCGTCACTATAAATTCACAAGGTTGGTAGGCTGGAACGAAATGCTCGGGCGTGACGTTTAGTTTCGAAACGCGTCGCATTATAATGGAACTTTAATATCAATTTATGGTAAGCGTTCTGTGATGGCTTAATCTCCAGTTATACCAGGGCACACGGTCTACCTAAGGGGCTTACAGTTGCTTCACTTTATTACTGATGTATGCATGTTCACGATCAGTAGCTAGGTGTACCCGCAACGCTTATAGGCAGCCGAAGCGTTCCCGCGACCATGTGCTAACCACCCTTCATCCATTTTGCCTTAGGATTCTCGTGAAACGATCCGCGATATTTATTCCGACCATCGTCCGTGGTCTTAACGGCGCCATGGCGTCTCTATTCACACTTTTTGTCGGTTGCTCGCGTCAAGTGAACTACTTAACCTCTTTTGAATAAAAAATAAAGACTTATTTCTGAAGAATCATTTCACGAATCTTGGAATTAATTCGTTATTGTAGGATTATTCTAAGCGACGGTGATTAGTTCAGTTTTATTCATTTATCGTCCTCATTGTTGTTGGTTAAGCGCCGCGCACTTTTTCACCTGTTTAGTTTTCATTAACACTTTTTCGTCGACGTTGCTCGCCGGTTTGCAAAACATTATCGGTTCTCCTACATTATTATACCTATATTTTTTATTTAGAAATAAAAATTGCAAGGGACTTGGACGATTCTAATCCGCAGAAATAAAACCGAATTTTTTCTCTATTTAGTCTTTTCCCGAGTTTCCCCGTGGTCTGCTTTTCTCGTTTCTATTCTTTCGTAATTAAAATAACGACGAAACCGACTGTACGACGCCCCGTATAAATTGAATCCTTCCCCTTCCAAGAAACCAATAACAATTTCTCGCCTCGATTAATAGAGATTGCTTTATACATGTTCGAAGATTTCACCGGGCGGAGTAAATTGCACAGGGAGGTTTTATGCATTTATCGAATTCGCGTGAACACTCGATTATCCTCGAGTGGAGCGGTAATGGTTGGAAGTTGAAAATGATTCGCCGTGTTTTTACACGAACGTTTCAGTTCCAATATTTGGTGTCTGATAACCAGGGATAACTAAGACCTTCTGACTAGTATCAAGAAGATAGAATAAGGTAAAAAGTAATACAACAAAAACGAATCAGCTGTTATTTATCTTACGTTCGCTATTCAAAAGTTTGACAAGAAGTGTTAAAGTTGGCGCCTTGCCGTTTAACTGTGTGTCCCTACGTGTATCCGTCAGGTAAACACATCGGAAGGTGAGTGCGGGCAGTAATCAACCGACCAGCAAGATATACAACTGTTTTTGGAGTAAAAACATAGAGCGATATACGAGCACATGACTACAAAAGTTTCATTTTCAGAATTGAAATTTTTTTTTTCTTTTCTGTGGCTCCGAGCAGATTATTTTTGTTATATTTTATTTTATCTTTATTTCTTGATTACATTGTATAAATGTACAGTCAGTCCCATAAATATTCGTACCCTCTCTGTCTATCGAAGAAATTTGTTTAAATTAAATGGTAGGTTTGATCTTTCCAAGTGTATGTTTGCATAAATATGTTGATGTATATATAAATGTACGCATATATAAGCTTATTCATATACATATTTATAATGAAAAATTCATTTGACAATATCGAAATTATTATTTAATATTTATGGAATTGACTGTATACATTTGAATAAAAGTGATCAACTGAATAAATCGGGTGTGTTATCGCGTTCATTTAATATAACCTCAACAAATAGTTTCATCACCTAATCGTAACACGAGTGCGACCGTAAGGCCGATCGCACACAGGCGCAACTGATCAGTTTAAAACCACTCTGAAACTAGTTACATGCGACCGTGGATTTAGGTAAAACAAAGACAGTGGAATAGGTAAAACAAAGAAGGCAAACGGTTTGCAACACTAATTTCAAATCGGTTGCGTCCGTGTGTGTTGGGCCTTAACCTCCAGGGTTCGTTTGACAGCATACTTCAGCGACGTCTATCGAACAATGGATTCCGACATCTAAGAATTAGCATCCAACAAAATTCCAGAATAATGCAGTCAACGTAACAATGAACACGCTGTTCTCGCGCTTCTGGAACACCGTTCCATACTCTGGTGGAAAGTAGAGGACAAAGAGACGAGAGGATGATCCCTGGCATTCTTAAAAGTCACCATGAAAGCTACGGAATTCCAGGGGCCTCGTTTCAACCGTGCTCGGGTAATGCGATTATTATGAATAAACCGTGCTTCTTTTGTCGCGTTGGGGAACGGCTAGCGGCATCCCATAACATAAATAACCGAGCGTGGGGGGCGGGGGTGGGGGTGCGGCGTGCATTCAAGTTTTAACAGAAGGCGCAATTGCGAACAATGGAATTACATATCTCGACCCCTGGTTAACACTGTATTGCACGCGCGGGACACGCGTATTTACATTGTTAATAGATACCAACGCTCGGCTATAGCCCAGAACCTGCCACCGTAATTTGCCAGACCTCCCTCGAACCTCTCTCCGCCCCCCTCGCAGAAATTCATGCCAGACACTCGGTCGGTTTTTGTTTTCGAATTTATTCGTTGCGAAGTACAAATTAGCCATTAGCCGAACAACGTTATCGGCCGATGGATCGCGATGGATGGTGCTTTAAAATTCTCTCGTATAGAGGGTAGAGGGAAAGAACTGACGAGAATTGGAATTATCGACGAATCGGGTTTCACCAGGACGGCTTTCGCGACCACAGTGCATTAACCGCGGCCAGCATCAAACTGATCAACACACCTGTGGACCATTGTCATTTTTTGTTGAGTGGAGGATGTTTACGTTTTCATTGAGATTTTAAGAAACTGGCGCACCTAAAGCTCTATATCTCCATAATGTTAACACTACTCCTACCACGACGTCATAAAATTTCTGTAATTTTGTATTAAATATTAACAGAGTCTTCAGCACGAACTTATGGAATAACTTAATATAATATGTATTCTAAAATGTTAATACTAATTATTTCGAAAAATCAGTAAGTCTCTAGTCTTCCAAAGTGCATCCCGTCGACTTCTCTCTAAAAAGTTTGTTATTACCTTCAACAGTTTCTGAAATATTCTAGGAGGATGGGACACCCAGTGCCGGAATGAACTGGAATCCAAATTTACTCTGGGCAACTCCGGGAGTCGTGCGAAGTTCTTTTCATTCAACTTAATTCCTGTAAGTTTCGTATGTTCCTTAGGGCCGTAGGTGCTTTTTCATGTTTAGTTAAAGTAAATAGAGGGAAATACGGGGCGGAGCTGTCTGAAATTGCCGGCGGGCCGGGCCGCGCGGATAAAAATGTCACACTTGTGTCTCCGGGGAATAAGTGAGCCCAAGAGTAACCGAGTGAGATGTAGATAGACGGTAGAAATAGCAGAGGGGCTCCCGCGTCGCTCGAGAAAACTGTACACGTTCTTTGCGTCAGTGTTCACATCACTGTTAGCTTTATCCTTCATCTATCTCGGAACTCGCTGTACCGGGGGTTTCGGTCCGTCAACCTCTTCCAGTCGATGTTCTCGAATTAGTGGCCGTTACGTGAGTCGCGGCCAACTTAGCAACCACTTTTATTTCTGTTCAATTATTTCTTTTCTTGTCGCTATTTTATTTTCAAACGCTGAATAATAAAATGCGTAGTGTTACGGATTCCACCGTAATAATAGAGAGTCGACAACGACTGATTCATTTTACAGTTTCATTACGTATTGAAATTTACAAATTATGGTGAAGGCAGTTTACGCTGCAACAGGTAGCCTCAACGAAGATTGTTTATTGTTTCATGAATGTATTGATGTCAAATTTGAACTTTTATCAGTATTACAGACTAAAAAACGGTTTTTATTTTAGTGGAATATATAAAAAGTACGCAAGTGAATATTAGTACAATTAATTATCAAAAATATGATATTATTATTAGGAGATTTTATTTTTAAATAAATTTTGATGAAAATAGCAACTATCCACTATTGATGAATTACTTAGTTATGAATTTTAGTGATAATTGGCTCGCGAAAGTAAGCTACATAGTACTTAGGCGGCCCAAATTATTAATCTGCGCCCGTCTTATTATCGGCCATTATTCGAGTTTTATTATCGGCTCAGTTAGAGCGTCAAAATACACAATTAGCGAAGTATCGATTATCGCCGATAATTGCAACCGTGTAACGACGATCTCGTTAGCGACTGTCGGTCCCGTAGTCGTTTTTCCCGTCTTTCGCTTCTGCCATTAAAATGAGGCAAGACTCCTTAAAAAAAAAAAAAAAAATGGTAAAACCAGGATTGCTGGCCGTAGGATAATTCACGAATAACAAGATCAAATCCGGCGTCGATATTCATCATCAAACGATTTCAGTCGGACAATTGTATAAATCAGAGGTTGTATTCCGCCATCGCGCCTAGTTGCAGAATCTCTGTGATAAAACGTTGCATTTTGTTGCATTTACAGCTGTATGGAAATCGGCCTGCATTTATATGAATTACGTCAAAAGTTAATTAAATCTGTTCCACCTGTAATGGTTCGCATCGTGATGAAACGCGTTATGAAAATTTAATATTTTTCTAGTAACGTGTTCCGTTATTCAACAAGAGTATACATGGTGGGATACAAGAACTGTTATTCGAAATAAATTTTTGTTGATTGATTTAGGAGAGAGAATTAACCATAAATATTTTATTCTTCGCGAGAAAATATGCAGGAGTACAAATGTAGTAGAATCAGATAACAATAAATTGTATTTTCAATACTTGGTAAATTCAGGAAATTGAGGTTCATTGTTTCTAGCAAAATTATATAAGCTACGTTTACTATTTATGCATTTACTCGAAGACTAAAAGAGAGTCTCATTTATTTTTCATTTACTTTCATTGGACGCTGAGAGCAAAAGCAAAGAGGAAAATTTCTCTTTAAATATTTCTGGGAATCCCAAGTACACGGAAAATAAAATTCCAACGATCAAGGGACTTCTCCAAGCGCAACCTATCTCGTTCAACACGCTTTCTTGCGAACTCGACGAATAACAAGTCATTCCAGGTGGCAGTTTCTCCCGACTCACCCTGTGTAATGAGAAAAGCGTTCGCGAAACAATATCTCATTTCTGAGTTTCGTTTCCTTCTTCGGCCCGACGCCGACGCTTCTTTTGTCGTCGAGACTAATCTGTTTTGAGGCAATGTTCGCCGAATGTATTAAACCGTCCACGACAGTAGCGCACCTAGAGAAACTGCTAAAGAACAACTGCACCCCCAACCTGCTCCAGATATTCATTTCTCAACCCTTCACACGTAAGGGTAAAAGTACACGAAATGTTATTAGATGAAGGGTGGAAGAGTGGAACTCTTAATTATAAATAGTTGGACCTTAGAAAATATCTTATTATTTCTTGCACTTCTTCACTTTTCATCATATACATTCTGTACTTCTAACAATTTTAAAAAATGCTTCAAACAAATTTGAAAGGTACTTAAATTTCACGAGAAAAACTTAAATGAACTTTTCCTCTATCTCCCCCCAAGAAGATTTGTAAAGCGTCTGAATATAATATGACGTATTCGTCACTGGTGGTGTATGGTTGCGCCCCTGGGTTGAATTTCTAGATGCTCCACTGGTGGCTCGTTCCTCTTGACAACTACGACGATAGAAGGACGAAAAGGATCGAGGATTGCGCGTTGGTGTCCGCTAGGTTGAGACGGAGAAAGCAAGAAAAGTAACTTAAGAGCTTTCATGACAAACGATTCCGCGCTCGCTAGAGTTTCGACGGAGGAGAATCGCGTGTCAGAGCCCACCCCTTCGCCTCGTTCCAGGTTTGCACTTTAGTAATCCCCTGTCCGACCATGCTGCCCACGAATGCGCCCCCTATCGAGTGTATTACCGTTCATGAAGGCTGTAATTACCGATAATGCCCGAAGAACTAGATACCGTCGGACACGCTGATCCCTGGCCAGGCTTTGTTCCTTCGATTCTTACGTGCGTAAAATATCAAACGTGCTGTCGTCGATACCATCGAGACATCTCGATAATTCCTATGTGGAAGAAACGAATTATACTGACAATTAGTACATACAGAAATGCGTGGAACCGTGGTGCAATCAGGAAGTACAGAATTACAGTGATGTCTTCTTTCCTGTCACTGTTTCACACTGTACTGAGGACTACTTGCAGAAAACCCAAAAGATACACATATCTTCTTCATCCGTGACACGAAGGGAAGCTAATGCGTCGAAAGATTCGACACGAATAAATTTGTTCCCGTTAGGATGAAATGAATTATCGAGAAACGCTGACTGGGTACCTCCAGACAATCTGTACCAACCAACCGACAGGTTTACAGAAGGATCCATAATTAATGACCCAAGACCAGTAACGAACAATGACAGCCTGTCAGGGAACTCTGGTAGGACTTCCAGACACTTTTAGACCATCTTAAAGTGCCAGCTTACAGCCTTTTACTCGTGGAACAACCTCAGTCGTTAGAATATTTATTGCTTTCCCCTTAAGCTGATTTATTTTTCCTTCGACAGGCTTTAATACGATCTTGCGCTTCGGTAGTACCCACGGAGAACTCCAAGTAAATTTCTAATGATTCCAATATTGCGGTTTACCAGCGTTCCAATATCGCGAGCCACTTTTTAATTTTTCACTCGATTTCCTCCCGTGGTAACGGTATCCTCAGCTATTTCATTTACTATATTAATATAACGGAAGAGAAGGTAGCGAATTAACTTAAAAGTGATCGCCTTTAAGAAATTAGAGTTACCAACCTTATTCTTTTCGAGGTGCTGAAGCAACGTACTATTACTTAGCGATACGGACGGTACTAATTGAGATATTAGTTATTGACATATTTATGTACTACAATTATGTTACAATTAATTTATGTATACATGAAAATATCGTATCTCTTTATCTGACCTACTTGGATCATTACATTCTTTTAAAGAGTGTCTTGTGTATATTTTTTATCCATGGTAACCATATAAGATTTGATCCTAGTACTTTGAACTTATTGCTCGTATTTTTTCCGCGTGAAAAGCGGCGCAGTTTGTAACTTCCACTCGCAATTGTCACGAAATACCAGCGTACGACAATCGTTTCCATAGTGGGCGCCAACGTACTCGCGAGACCTTTAAATCCAACTAGATTAATTGTTGCTTGAATGCCTCGTTCATTACGGGCACGGTAACATCGCAGCCGCGGCTGAATTCGTATCGAGTTCTCAGCCTGAAACATTTACAGCCGCAATTCCGTGCCTGTGTACTCTCGAATAACATAACCTCTGCGTTTAATTACACGTTACCAGATCGCGCGCGTTAAATAATACAACTGGTCCCGGAGATGGATCGTTGAAAAACTCGTATCGGTTGTAGCTTATGGCCACGAGCATTTTTGCACGATTAGTGAAATTCCGTAATCGCGTAAGAGTGTGTAATTACCGGGGGGAAATTCTTGCAAAGTATTTGATGCGGGGATTAAAAATTACGAGTAGTAAAATATCGGAGTGGCGTTGATTAATACCTGTGCTGGAATAAATTCTGTGTCCTGCTGTCGAATCCAGCATTTCTTTTAACACGAAATACATTGATTAGACTAAAACTTGATTTAAATTTATGTATAAAAATGGTTCGTCTTTCAATTAAATAAATTAACGACAACCATCGGTCAAAGATTTTAATTCTTTTACTAAGCCATTCATCCCATCGTAACAATGTGCACGACATCTTTCTTCGCTTCGTCAAGATGAAAAATTGAACGCAACAACGAAGTCGATCAATCAACTTCAAAATTGTAAATCTCGAATCCATTTGTTACAAAAAAAATAGCGTCATCGTCTAATATTTCAAAGTTTAATCACACTTTTGAAAGTGTTCCGTTCTCATTGAATCACCCTGTACACTAAAAAGTGTTCACGATAAGCCGCAGCCACGCTATTAATTATTTCGTATTCAACGAGCAGAATAGAAGCAATCCAAGTAAGATAATGCCACACACGAAGGTCAACTTATTCATCTAGAGAAGAATAGGAGAACACCCCTATTGTGACCGATCGTAACCTATTGTAACTGGTCAAGAATTAATCAGAAATTTAATCTCACGGAGGAATTAGGCGAGCCCTCGAACACGCCAATCTCTGGCGGCGTTACGGAAGCGCGTTTTCTCCTCCGATTAATTACCATAGATACCTGGCACGATGGGGTGGCGTCGCGACGCATAGACGCACGGGGATCAATCACCGTCGTGGCATAGCTGTGGTCGCTTGGTTCCTGTTATACAGAGGATTTCGCGAAATGGGACGTCCAAAACAGTTTCGATCGTCTTGTCGTTGTAAATTGTACTGTGCTATGTATGCGATCTAATCCATATCGAGTGGCATTTTTCGAGTAATGCAAAAATTCCCTGAATTATCTCGTCTATGACTTATCAAGTAGTCTAGGCAGGCGAATACCGGTAGAATCGAGATGCTATTAGATACTATTGACGCATTTATTACAGAAACCGATGTGTACATCTATTGAATGAAATGATCACGAAATGTTTGAGACTTAAAGGCTTGTATAGGCTCTACAATTTCTACAATCTCTTTTAAACGATCAGGCAGTCGAGTTGCGTTACTTCGCTTCGTAATTAATCCCAAGGAAATGAAATCAAGTTTGCACTTTTAACCTGAAAAAATTGAAATGCAGATTGTGGAGCCCTTCCAGGATCTTAATAGGGATTGATCGCATACCCAAGGTAGAGTACATCTGTGATGCAATCCTGGTGGATCAACGGGACCTTAAGTCGGATTACGTTGATAACGCACCAGTCGTCCGGCGCTTCTGCATAACCTACCTGAAGCTCTCATACGATAGAATGACCAAAGACGATGCAATATTCGGGAAACTGCCTCTATGTCATTCTACCGTTTGCAATGGGTTATCAAACCCTTCCACCTTGTCTCGTACATGTAGATGTCTCGGCAGGAGAGACACTATTTGGGTTAAGGGTACTTTCCAGTAATGACGAGTCATTAGGAATCACCTAAGGGATACTTACTGAAGACACTGAAGAACACTGAATAACAATAATAATAAGCTCGTTTTGGACCTTGTAATGTAGAAACAATAGGCTTTTTTTCTTCTCCTTCTTCTTCTGTAGGTATTCTTTGAAAATTTTCCGTAAATACACAAAAACATTCAATTGCAGTTAGTAATAACGGATATTTGCTAGAAACACTGAATAACAATACTGATAGACACATTCTGGACCTTGTAATGTAAAAATCAATAAGCTTGTTTTCTTCTTTTTCTTCTTCTGTAGGTATTTTTTGTAAATTTTCCGTAAATACGCACACCATTCCATTGCAATACGAAACTCCCTGCGCGATAATCACGCTAATATAACTGTGCGGCGGTCTAAACACATCTCCTAATGAAATGCCGGCGGTAGATCGTTCGTTGCGATTACCCGGAAAATAGCTGCGATTCGTGTCTAGGAAAAAGTCGCGGCAGCGACGAACACGATCGCGAAACAGAGAAAGCATATAAAATCCCGCGAATTCACCTTGAATAGTAACGAATTCCGCGTAGGTGGCTATTTAAACCGTCTCCTAATAGTAATAATAGGTCCTCCGGTGTGATTGCATACGCGTTAAAAATACACACCTTTTTAAAATAGCGGTCGCTCGCGACCTTCGTAGTATCGCCCCCGCGAACTCGCGATAGCGTGTTAACGGATGGTTAACGCATTCTCCTATCTGAACAACATATCGGTAGAAAGCGGAGAGTTCTATTTCTGGAAAGGCTACGTGTTTCCTTAGCCGAGGGAAAGCCGAAGAAACGTTGATTCTATCGACGAATCGTAATTTTCCTAGAGGTGTTATTCGCTGAGAAGGTAACGGTTGTCCCAGTACGCACTGCTCCTCGTAAAAAGTTATGAAAAACACACCTCCAGCTGGCGAACGAGGCTTCGACATGCTTCTCTAACACATCATTTGCGAATTAAACGTCACGAAATTATACTATATGTCGCATTTTGTAGATCATAGTCGACTGAACGTACAAATTGAAAAGAATTATTAATATATTATCGAAACAAAATATAGGAATTATTAAAAAATGGCATTCGAATCAACATCGGATTTATGTAACTATTGCTGAAAACATTGACGAATACTGGAATAATATTGGAATTTCATTCATATCAAAACATGTTCCAAAGCAATTGCGTTTCACAGCGCAGGGAAAATCGATACGATTTTAATTTACGTTTATTAATATCCCGCTCAACCTTTCACGGAGAACAGAGCGCAGGTTCGAAAGTGATGTTTACCAAGAGAAGCCCCACTGCACCAGAAAACACGAAGCAACGTATTACTACCGCGTGTACTTCAATTACACCAGATGCGTTGCAGAATATTCAAGCATCACTAATTTCGAGACTCGAATATTGTATTCATGCCTTGAGTTCCTATTTTGAATATCTCATGAGACAAGCTGGAGAGAACGCCATATTGTTACAAGCTGTTGAACTCGGTTCCTATGCGCTGTTTAATACTGCGAATAGGAGAATACATGAAAGAAGAAGCAAATATCTGTAATATATAAACAGATTCATTTCGAATATTATTTTAACACTATTATATTTGAAATAGGCTTTATACCATCAGTTGTCTGAGTAACGATAATGCCATTTACGTTTCTTAATTATTTACATTATTCTATTTTTGATATATCTAAAAGTTTCATATTTGCCGAACAATCTCATTTTCCTCAACTTTTCTCCGCGTCCCATCCATCCGTTTCAGCCTACGTCTCCCCAATGGCAGACCACCCTACTGTCTGACACGAGACTGGTTTATACCACTTTCTAGTCACATTGTTCCGATCCGCTGCGGCGCCGGCGTAGGCAATCTATCGCTAAAAGATATCGATGTGTTCGATTTCAGGGGGGTATAGAAATAACGTTAATTACAGCCAGACCAATACATCGGGGTCCGAACAAAGGGGTGGTTTAATATTTGCCACGGTTTCCACGAGAACTGGTCGACGAAGTTCCCAACGCGCTCTCGCAGCCGGCGATGCACGATATTCTGGGTGTTTCGCGACGCGGCAAACGGAAGCCCGTCAAAATACATCCCGGCTCTCGACGAACGTGTACCTTTCGTACGTTTCATCAAATTCTAACGCGATACAGGAACGTGACAGAATTCCCAGCCCTGTTCCGGGTCCCCTGACGTTCCCGTGCACTTGCGTCGCGTCAGGCATAAAAATATTTCTCTAACCGTTTCCGCAGCAGTCGATACGAAACGCTGCGAGGACACGGAGGAACCTATCAAGACAAAATACACTTGTCACTTTTTGACTGATGTTGCGCAAGTCTTATGGGGGAACAATTTTCTCGTTTCCGAGACCTCTCGGTCGTGAGTGGGTCGTTTATGGAAATTCGAAGTTTCGCTTGAAAGTTTCGAACACGGTTTCGGAGTTTCTAGTATGTTTTGTGCGGTGAAAAATGATGCAGACAGCTATTGGGTTTTATTTGGCGCAAAATAATGGAGTTAATTATTATATTGCGTACGAAACATGAATCTTGTAGTTCTTAACCAAAAGATGCCAATAGGTTTATGTAATTCAACAAAATTATAATATAGAATGCTACAAAATTGTTTCAGGAACGATATCAAAGGTCAAGTTAAATAATGAGAACTATATTCATTAAGTAGATTTAAGCATCAGAGTGTAAGATTTAATGTAATCTACCATCAGAGGTTCATTCTAATTGACTCTTCCATTCTCTTCATCAACTCGACAAACTTTCCAGCCCCAAGCATCCAAAAACTTCAAAGCACGCGTACAATCGAGGCGCTAATTCCTCCAGATTGCTCCAGTCCCTTTCGTTTTCCCGGGCAGCCGGCTATCGATTTCCCTTGAACACAACCAAAAGACCTTACACGGGACGAGTGTCCAGTCGCCTGTGAAGGAGTCCGTCTCCGTCATGCGTCTTGGGTCTTCAAGTAACACCTATCGCGACAAGCTTCAGAGCACAGTGTACACCCAGGTTCCCACATGTAGGATGGTCGTGCGATCAACCAGTTAGAGTCGTCGATCTTCGTCCCTCGCCAGTGGGAACATATCCCCCTTCATGTCGTTCCAGCAGGAAAGTCACGTTCGACAGGATGTAAACCTGGCCAGAATCATATGATCTAATACGTATCAACGAGGATAAGTCGCCGTGGTCCTATCGATTGCTATGGCGACGCGCAGATCGACGATTTTCGTCCAACCAGTGCGACGGAGTTGGCGAGTGTCTGGTTAATCAGCGATGGTAAACGACATTTGTGAGATACTAAGAGGATCATTCAAATATAAACCGGAATTTTCGTACATAACTTTATCGATGATAGATACAAATACAAATGGAGTTTCTACGTACTTATACTTATTGTACGTTATTACTTTTCTACGTACTTTCCTTTAACAGAATACATTTTTTCATTTGATCTATCCTTAATAAAGCCGTGTTAAAAAATTTCCGATTTATATTTAAATGACCCTCCTATATCTTCTAATTGATATATAATTCACAACAAATCTTTAAGTTTCGAGACTCTTAGCACCAAATGTGAAATAAATTTTATGCTTTGGATTTCTTGGATTTCTTCTCCATGCAATTAATTATTTTCGATATAGAACAACCTCCGGATGTCAATAATACCTGGACAATTACAATCATGGATTCCATTCGCTCAATCCTGGGGTGTTAAGTTCGTGACAAGGTGGATGACGATCAGGGGACAGGGAAGACTCCAAATGGACGGCATCAAAAGGGGGGTGGGGGTAGAGGAAGGAAAGGAACAGAGAGAGATAGGGGCATAGGGTCACGTGGAAGCGAGAAGCTTAGCCGCCCCAGTTGCTGCCACTAATGTCTCCTCATACTAACTACCTTCTTATCCACCACGGCTAGGGTAGCTAAGGCCGAGAGTAAGGTCTGGCTGAGTCGGTAGAACCTGCGACAGTTAAGATAAAATAGCTCGGAGGATGGTCTCGCGTCCCAGGCTCTCGATTTTTCTCTCTCCAGCTCTACCTATGCTGCCTCCGCGACCGTCGAGCAGCCATAGGGTTCATCCTCGTGTTTATGAACGGCGATTGTTAAGGTCAGTTAAGTTCCCGGGATAGGGGGAGGCAGGAAACGGCGATCTCGGCAAGGTTGGACTGGAAATTTCTTCCAGGTCGAAGGAGCGAGAGATAACGCCTTGGCGAGTAGTCTAGACTACTAGTCGTAGAGTGGGAAAAACAGCTGCATGATGAAGATTGGTTGAGTCCGGATAATCAAGCTGGCTATCCACTGCTCTCCAAGTTGCCGTCTTTCTCCCTGTGTAACGTTCTTCCTGCCTGTTTCTTCTTTCCAAGTTTCTCTTTTTTTTCGTCTTCTTTCTTTGGGTTCCTTTCCTGTTCAAGCGTAATAATCCTACAGCTGCGTGGTTCACCTGGGGATAGCAAATTGTGCTATTTTATCGCGCCGTTGCTTCCGTAACCTTTATCGTCTCAGCGAGAGTGTAATGAGAATTTGGATGATAATCTTCGTTTTCAAATATCTTCGGATGAGCACTGACAGGATCGTTGGCTCGTAGCTGAATATTTGACTGAAATGCACCGAAGCCAGGGTTTGTCGAGTCTTTGTCGCGGCTAAGGTTAGGTTTGCTGTGTCAGGTTCGTTTGTAGGAGCTCTCAGAATCATCGAGGTTTTACCTATTCCTGGGGCATGTTACTTAAGCTTCACATTTGTCGAGGATGATAATTACTACGACCTACTGGGAGGAAGAGGATAATTACTGTAAACTATTAATTTACGTTTCGTCTCTTTGTTTTGGAATGAATGTATCGTTATTGCTTTGGAAGGTATTTTATAATTCTCAGTTCTCCTCCATTGTGAATATATATTATTATTTAATCGATTGTTAAATCCGAACAAGCAGGAGTCCATATTATTATTTTGAAAGTGCACCTATTTGTCTTAAAAAGTTCTCCGTATCTCTAGTGCTTTCCAAAGTAACGCTTGAAACTTCGAAGGTTAATTTCATCCCTTAAAGTTTGGAGACTGGAGCTAAAAAGCACAAGTGTTACTTATTTTTTCCTACTCTACAAACCCGCAAACTTTCGCTAAAATCTGGTTCAGAATACTTCGCGAACAATCCTCGTTGGTTTCGAGGTGCAAATTCCTCCTCTAAAACAGAGTTGGGCAGTGATTACTTTGTAATTACTTCCATAATAATCACTCACAAATGTTGGAATAATTAGGCATCGTAAATTACATTTCTTGCCTTCCACTCGTGAAGGAAATAATTTGTAATCTTTCACAGCATATAATGCTCTTCTCTATCTTGCAAATTTTTTTACAAGTATATATTTTCCTTTCAGAATTTTGTATTTAATCGCATCAAAGTGGATCATGAATCAACGATCGAAAGATTTGTATGACAATGAATTATGCTCAATACTGTCATTTCAAATAATTCCAAGCAATATTTACTATCCATCTGATTACTCAGGAATAACAATCGTGGATTACATTTTTCCCAACACGGCTTCAAGTTTGTTATCATCCCTTCACGTTCATCCTAGATATTCCTCGAGTAAATCCAGCCATCGGAGAACAAATAATCGATACATTTCACGCGACGAACAAACGATCGCCAAACAATGAGTCGACATGTTGTGCGTTTACACCATTTATAAGCGAAGCGCGGAGTGCGCGAACTTTCAATATATCGTGAAACATTAAATCTGATTCTTGTGTTACGGGGGAGGGTTGGCGGATACACAATTTTATGATCAACCGAACGCATTAACGAACGCTTACTGCAGCATCCCCCTAAATCGCATTTTCCGCGAGTTTGTTCCTTTATCAACGTCGCAATTAGATTAAAAGGAATCGATCTCTTATTATTCCTCGCGAAATCGGCCGGAGGAG
This sequence comes from Hylaeus volcanicus, assembly GCF_026283585.1. Lineage (NCBI taxonomy): Eukaryota > Metazoa > Arthropoda > Insecta > Hymenoptera > Colletidae > Hylaeus > Hylaeus volcanicus. Next base: position 18,496,676 of record NC_071979.1, on the reverse strand, counting down.
GTTCCCAGTCGAGGCGGACCATTTCCACGATTCTTTTCTCTCCTCGAATCTCGGGTAAAATTGATTTCAATAAGAACGGTCCACGGAGCGAGTTAAGGGGGATAATCACTATTCAGGATCCAAAAAATTGAAAATTTCTTATAACGTATTTAAAAAATTTAATCATAAAAATATCGACGTGTAACTCTTATTAGATTTTTAATGGATGCTTTTCATTGGTTGCTAACCAACGTGAAATTTGATTATTGACGTAACATGAATAGAAAATGAGACTTTGAGGGGAATATTTGAATAAACTTGGAATACCTGTCTCGGTAAACAAACCCGTTATGTTAATCGTATATTACAGAGTTTTTTGTTCTGTGTAAATTGGATTTGGTGTTCAGGAAAAATTCTACAGAAATATTGTCCGAGTTTGCTGATACAATAAGACGATTAATTGGATCCCAAAAGCCATAATGAGATTAAGGTCTTGCATCGTGAAATACAGGTATCCACCCGGACGGTCTAGCTGGGACATAAAGTTTAATTAATTCCAAAAGGGGTGCGCACTTGATTAAGCCATTTATTATTCTAAATGAGAATGAAAGGGCAGCTACTAATCTACGCTCCTCGAGGGTTTTTGATTTAAACACGATCAATATTGAATTGCAATCCATGGTCAGTACGAGGATGTACCCTGTAAAATGACCCATCTTATACATGGTGTTCGGCAACAGGTGACCCGAAACATGTAAGAAGCAATTTGATGTGCCAAAATGAGTCTAAAATAAGAAATGATAAAGCTTTCGATACATGTATCACATGTTTGTATTAAGCATACGGTATTCTTAAGAAACATTCCTAGATATAGACTCAAAAAATCTCAGGTCAAGAAATGGGCGATGTTTATGATTCTTTTTATCGAAACTGAAGCTTTTTATGTCAATTAATATTTTTATTAAGGCTTCATAGAAATTTTATATTCATTTCGCTCCAACAAAAAAAGTTATACGATCGATGTACCAAAAATGTCTTCCTAACCGATGAACTAATTATTCATTATCTTCAATTAGCTTCAGGTTCCACTCCTATTAGTAGGAATAAAACATTTCCACATAGCGACGCTTTCCATGAATAAAACATGTTCCGCATGTTCCATCTGGAATATGTGCATCGCATTTATACGGTGTCCTCAACACACCGAGACGATTCTTATTTAATCTGAAAATAGTTTGAATTATTTCGCGTGAGTCAAAAATATCAAGTCAACGGTGAATTTTTAGCGTTGTTCGTCTGAACGGCCGCAAATCAGGACGATTCGAGCGGTCAGACAACCAGGAATAATCATGCTTTGTAGTTCATTTGTGAAGCGACGAGTCTCGCACGCGTCCATCGTCGATTCTCCATGCGCGCGCGCTCTCGTCGTTGGAGTTCCACGCGCTGCGCCCTAAATGGCGTATTGTCAGCCTCCGCTGGCTGCCTACGCAATTCCGCTTAAGTGCCTAATAATTGATCTGTACAATGTGACCGAGCCGTTCCCATCGTGACTGTGGCCTACTTTCGATTACAATGCTCGTCTCTATTGGAAACAGAACAATTTCGCGGCGCTGATTATTGAGACTTACGTCCATACCAACGATCCAGGATCTAATAATAGTTAGCCCAGAATCCTTATAATGCCGCGGCGATCGGCGTTCCCGCGTTAATTAACAATACCACCGCGGGCGCTCGCCGTACTTCGGGCTCGAATTCGGCGCCCATATTTCGTTTCCTACCCGAGCCTATCGCCTCCCATTGATCGTTTCGAATCGTTGCGCAATCACGAACTACTCTGTCACTGTGCGGTTCGTTGCAGGTTTCGAATACTAAAGGTAAGAATGGATTTCGATGCAACTGCAGAGCGCGATTCTGTAACATTTCTCGTTTCGTTGTTGCAAGACCAGAGACATGAATCATCATACATTATGAAATACAAATGGACTGCCTTATTTTTCTACGTAGATTCCTTCAACAGAAATACATTGTAGACAGAAGTACAATATAATCACTATACTCCAGAAAACAACAGAATAAGTATAAGGTGGTGGAAAGTTAAAAAGGGGGCACTGATTAAGACCAAGACTTGACTGTCAACCATGGTAGCTCCGGCAACTGTGTTTTGTACTCAGAACGTTCTTCCGGTGCTACTTCCAGTTCGTGGATGATGCCAAGTCTGTTTATCGTAACAAACGATGTCAGCAATCGATTCGGGGTGTTCATTTTCTGGACTACAAAGCACGGCCGCATATAGCAGCCTTAACTTACGATAAACTCACTAAAATACATCGAATACCTCTCGAATAACCATCGCATAATCCAGACGTGATTCCATGTAACTACTATATGGTTGGTACACTGAAGGAGGCATTAAGAGGGGAAAGATCTAAAAACGACGGTAAAAAAACGGTTCAACTCTACTTTCCTACCATTCATATTTTTATCTAGCACCAATAAAATTGTGTACAAAAATTCCGGTTTATTATTGAACGATCTTCGTATTATTATAAAGCTTCTCAATTCTGAGCATTAATCTTTTGGTGCAAAAGATATTCTTGATTCGCGTCGAGTTACTCGTGGCACTGTAAATGTAATTGAATTCAAACCTTACAAATTCTACTCTTTCTCCAAGCCTTTCCTGGTAAAATTGAGTATTTATTTACCGAGGAAACTTTCTTAGCTGCTGTGGTCCAAAATCGTTTCCAAGTAAAAGTTAATCGCAAACACCTTGCACCGGGCGGAACGGTATAGTTCAGTGAAGCCCGCAAATCGTGTCAACGCCTCGCGTCGTTCCTCATCATCAAAGTTCTTTATGAAATTTTTGTTCCAGGCCCGCGTTTACCCCCGGATCTGACGGTTTCGTCTCAGTCGCCGGGTTACCGCGCGTCCCGCGACGTAAGGAGCGTGTTTTATTATTTCCCGTGTCGCTTTCATTTCAACTTCGCTCGTTTTTGCGCACAAGCCTGGGCAATAAGTTTCAAATTGCCGACAGACGTTTACCGCAACGCGGTCACTCCTCTATTTAAATAAAACTTTGCCGCGTGGATGGAACTTGTTCGATTCACTTTTCTGCCCACTTGTATGACCTACATTTTCCATCATAAACAATTTACTGTAACTTATTAGGGGTTTTAAAGATAAAAATACGTTTTTTAATAAACTGCGTATAAGTTTTTAATTGTATTAAGGTAGATCAGAATTAGCATTAGTTAGTCCAACTTTAAAATACATAGAATACGTAAAATATATTACACGTATATAAAGCGTACAGTTACCAACTTCTGTAAGTAACTATATATATTCATGAATTAATTAATATTCGAGGTGAACTGTAAGTAGCTGAATCTACACAGCTATTAAATGTCTTCATCGCGAGCAAAACTTGCAAAACTTCCTCGTTGAACTTTGCAAGGATTGTTTGTATGGAGTTCCTAATAGGGCATATTATACTACAGGGGGTTAAAGGCGACCTGTGATAGTCAATATAACTTTCTTATAAATAAAGGCTATAAAACGATGCTAGAAATTCTACAAATTGAAGACGTCGTGCTCTACATCATTAGTTTCATCGATCCAAGTATAACTAAAAGTGATTCCTACATTTAACCTAACAGTCTAGGAAACTACTCCATGTTTTACGTGTTACTTTATTCGTTTCAGAAAATATTCTGCGCTTGGATTATTCCACCATCGTCAGAATATATACTATGTCTCATTTATTTTCATACGAAGCTATAAGAATAAATGGATCTTCGAATATATTTCGAAACAGAGAGGGTACGTAGGTAAGTGAAATTCGGATCATATATTTTCCGAGACATAAGATAGGACACAGAATATTTTCCCAAGTCGTTAGATAAACTGGGAATTTGTATTTGCCTAGATTAAGGAATAAGGAATTCTTTTCAAATTGTTTATAAATGGTTATGTCGCCAAGGATTGAGCAAGATTCACACAGGATGTCGCCTAAAGGTACGTAAAGACTTTTAAAAAAACGTCGTCACCAATATCGCTACGAACATGAATACGAAGATGAGTGTGTGGGACATTCCATGCCAAATCCATCACTTTTGAACGCCACCTCTTATCATTTGGTTGAAATTTTTTGTATGTTATAGAACCTCACTAAATACCTTCTTGTGATTCATTTTCAAATTTGTTTACACAACTAAAACAAAGTTATGAATTTCTGAAATAAAAAGGCTTCTTATCAAATAACTTACAAAAGTTGACCAAATAAGAATTTTTTTTTTCAAAATGTTCATTTTTGAATGAACTTCACGGAAAAATGATAAAAAAAATATTTGAATTTATCTTCTATACAATTTTTTGTTTTCGAAAAAAAGTTTTTCTTTTCTTTCCCCAAAAAACTTTCATTCATTTCCCAGTTAATGCGAAAGTATCATTGTGGGCCGATTTTTTTTCTATTTTCTTCTTAATTTAAAATAAATTGTTAAATTCCCATTTTCTATATTGTTCTAATAATAACAAAGTATTATCATCTGACCACTCTTTGACTTCGAGATTCCAAAAACACAAAATGGTAACAGTTACGAGTCTAGCAACAACGCAGGATAAATCGTGCGGGAAACATTTGCCTGTCCAGAGACCAAACAAACGCGTTGCGACTATTTCTTTGATGTGGCGGCGAAAAACAGATTCTCAGCGGAATGGCAAAATGTTCACGGTAAAGTTCGCGACAGCATTTCTCTGTTTTGATAAGTCAGTACTTACCTCAAACAGTACAATGTTACGCGGTGACGTTTATCTTCGAACACCGCACAAATCGGAGCAGTTTTGTTCGCTGCGACGCGGCGATGTTCGCGACGTCGTTCGCGATGGCGAAGCGTTTTGTTACAAGTCTGTACGTACGTTAAAAGGAAAACATGTCTGGAAAGACTGAAACTGGAAAACAGGCACATCCTGCGATGGCGAATGAATAGTTCCTCTCGCCATCGTTTCTCTCAATCGTTATCCAAGAGGCTGCCACAAAGCGAGGAACGGTCGGTGAACAATTACCAGTTGAGATTCCCCTGAAATAAGGTCAGCCATGGCAATATCCTACGAGCGATGTCGCCGTGTTTTTCCGCTCCTGGATTTATTGAATATCATCGGGGGCGGGCGGGGGCGGGGGCGGGGGGTATCTTTGTTTTCGAGAGCACGTCGAAGAACTGCAATATGTATTCGACTTCCTACTCCGCGAAACTCGCCTGTATCCATTGTCCTCCCGTGCTTCTTATTTTTTTTCTTTCTTCCTCATTGTATCGCACTGGCAGCGTGGTTAAATGCGACCACTTAATAACGCTCCTCGTGACTCGAAATTAGATTCGCTTGAAACGCCAACACGAACGATTAGTAGCGACATTAAAATCCTACCCGAACCCAGCAACACTCGGGGGTATAGTAATTGCGCTGGAATTTGTTAACCATTTCTTCAGAAATTAGTTCAATTCGTGACCAGAGGATGTCGTTCCGAGGTTTCGTGGAATTCTGTAACCTCTGTTGCGGGAATTTTATTTTATCCTTTGGGAGAGGAAATTGTTCCTTCGTTAATTATGTTTTTGTGAATTGCTCAATTTTACAGTAAACAGTGAATTTTTCATATTACATCATATAATAAAAGGCTACAGAAGACAACCACAAACAAAACGTGTTAATAAGTAATTGCCCTCGCTAGATCCCAATTTAAGCTACGGTAGAGTTAATATCTCGCGATCTATCGAGTTTCTTTAAAATTGGCGCTTAGCACGCGACGTGGTTCCCTTTGGAGAGTTCATGCTCACCACATATGTAGGCTACCCTCGCTAGGCCATCTCTCGTCTCCTCCTACGCAAACCTGAGGGTACACACTGCTCCCCACGAAAGTGCAAAGGCAAATTGGCATGGCACAAAAGTAGGAACCGTTTCTGACGTGAATCGAATCGAGTTCGAACCGATTACACTAATGATGCGGTGTCCTAAGAAGCTTCTGATCGACCGACTCGCAAGTTAGAAAACTCAACTAACGTGGCTATAACATTATAAAAGCCGCATCATTATAAACCAAGCGCTCTTAAGGCTGACAGTGTGCTGCGAAAGCTGGTCGGCTGGAATCGGAAGTCACTTTGTGGAATGTGGGTAGTTGGAAAGCAAACTCTCATTTCCCTTCAAAGGAGAAGTTAATTATTTATTTGTCTGTACTATAAAACGCAGACAGTTGACGTTCCAGCACTGAAGTATTAACGTTTTATAATTACGGCTGAGTATAAAATCATACGAATCCTTTCTACTATTGTTATTCTGCGCTCGTGAATAACGCGACCTGGCTTGGTAATCCAGTTTTGATGAGATCATCTTTGTTTCCACAAATCGCCAAATTAAAAAATCTCCTGGGATACAGTGAACGTTGAATATCATTATCAAAGAACCCTGCTTCGTTGACAGTCAAAGCAGTGAAAGGGACGTTCAGGAAGCGGAAAATTCAGAAAATTTTGAAACTCTGTGCGCAGGTAGAGTAGATTATCTGTATCCGTTATTCAAGGTACTGTGGACCTTTGGAAGCACTGTATTTCATTCTCATGAAATATTTCTGAAGCAGTGAGAGATAGCATAGGATTGTTTCAGTAAAAGCTCATTCTTTAAATACATTTACAATTCTGTGTAGAAATACGAGAGTTATTTAAATATAAAGTGGAATTTTTCTATACAACTTCATTCGTGATAGATAGAAATACAAATGGAGTGCCTTAGTTTTCTATGTGCTATTCTTTAACAGACACACATTTTCTCCATCAGATAAATTTGAACGACTTTCGTAATTATATTGAAAAAGCATGAATTTCGATAACTGAAGTTGAATTCAATGTGAGATTCAAACCTCAAATATGGAGGAAACCTTCAAATTAATTCTCCACTTCCACTCGTCGCGAAGGAGAGCACTAAAACCTGTACAAAAACGTTTCGTGATCCCGTAAAGAATGAAATTGTCGCGTTCAATATTCCAGTATAAGTACAGGGTGGTGTGTCGCACCGTCGACTTAAGAATTCCATAAGCTAAAAGCCCAGCGAATATTTGTGCGAGAAACGAGCGAAGATCGCGTTCGTCGCGGCACTTTACGGTCAGCCAGAGGGTTTCCCGTGGTTCTCGGTCCGTAATTCCCGAAAACTGAGAGGGGCCAGCCGATGCTTCGTGCCTACGGTTGACAAACGAACCAATTTAATTAGCATTATCAATGCAATTTCCGCGGCGGCGTCGGAACTAATATTGGAGGCGACGAGGCTCGCCAATGTACGTACGTAATGCACACGATATTGGACAGAACGAGAGACGAACGGCCAGGGCATGTAGTAATTCTGTAATATTGCGGGTGACGGTGGTTAGCCTTAGGGAATGGGCAAACAATGACGTCCGACCACTGTGGGCTCGATCCCCATGCCAAAGCCCAGCGTCGAACGATGACAACGTAAATACGCTGCGGAATTATTTGCTCGACGCTTTGGAAATTATCTTCGCTTGTAATGCCCGCATAGCGGCAGAGAAACACGAAAGAAGTCCAAAGGTTCGTCTTCAGGCTCGTTGAATACTTTTCTATTCATGTTTTGAGTAGCCAGTAGTCATATGGGTGATGTTTTCTTTGTTTTATGCTGTTGTTAGCTTGGAAAAAGTAACGAGCAGTATTGAAATGTTTGTAAAAATAAATTCTCGGCTCTTTGGCGCAACACGAATATTGCACTATGTTGAGACAACGTTACCATGTGGATTCGTTACAAAGGTGGGGGATGAAGCGCGCCCTGCAAACACGAGCCATCAAAGTTCAATGAACTCTTACTCCGATTAGACAGTTGTTAATCTCCCCATCAATCCGTATTCACAGGGGCGAGGCAATGGATCGGTTAATAGATCGGCAGTTGGTCCCGGTTTATGGCGGCAGTCGTAATACATAAAGCGACCGTATCGAAACGAATACACAGTCGCGTCTATATAACTGCGGAAATAGGAGCGGTGCACGGGCGGTAATACATTGCAAACATTTACCTTGCTCCACGATGTCGCTCATATTTGTCAACAGCTCGGCTACGCTAAGTAGCGTCCCTTAATTCCTTCTTCCTTTGATTAGCGTTTGTGTTTTCTATTTTTCTTATTACACAAATTGCTGGACAATTAGCACAGCTACGCGCAGAGTGTTGAAGCTTTTTCAGCACATCACCTCAGAGGTTCAAAGACCACCAAATAGCACCATCGTTTCCCAAAACAGTCACTCAGGGATGCGGAAAGATAACCTCTTTCCTATATTCGAGAAAGCCCATTTAGATTTAAATAAACTCAGAATATTGTAATTATTTGGGGGGTCAGAAAGTATTGTCGATTCATTTACATTAAATTCAAACAAATTTTTATTTTTAATCAATTATGCAATCGCCCTCGTTATCAACAACCATTTGCAATGCAGTGTGTAAATTGGTACACGATGAGCTGATAAATTATAAAGAAGTATTGACATTCGCAAAAACGCCATTACTTTCTGGCTCCCCTAATAATTGCTTCATTTTTTAATTGAGGAATATGAGCAAATGGAAACCAATATATGAGTCGAATAGTTAATGAAACGTATCATAATTGTTATGAATGCCAAAATAAATGAAATAAATATCTCTGTTTCTCTACAAGAAAAGAACGCAAGGAGTTAGGAAATGCTTCGACATTACTATAATAGCGCCCCTATTAAATAAATTGAAGGAACGGGTACGTGTTACGCCAAAGTGATTGCACAATTATGTAGATGCCAGGCACAGCTGAAGGCTGCTTTTAAACCTAATCTTAATTATCGACGTTAGTTACAGCGGAAGGGAATGGCCTTGAGTTACCAATTGAGTTTGATTCGAGTGTAGCCCGACCTCTTGCGTTATTCTGAACTCTAATTCCAGTTTCACTGTGAGAGGCAAACTAACGTTGTTCCTTTCACGATAATCTTTGGAAAGTGCAACTGTAGGTATGCGAAGGTATGAACAGATCGATAGTTCCGTATTTAGAATCTTTGGATGGCTCTCTAGACCTTATTGCTTAAGTAATGGAATGCAGAGTAACATTGCATTAAACTGTTGTGGAAACTAAAATAGACAAAATAAATATTTGTCACATGAAATGTACAGTTAAGCAGACAGTGGAATTTATATTTATTTTGCTTTTAATATACGGAGAAAGAATTTTTATATGAAAAACAATTTTCTGTTCTTCACACCGTTATGACCATTGCTCCATATTCAGTATTGCGAATATAAATAAATATTTCCCACAATTTGTCTTTATGAGGAACCCCATTGTTTGAAATCAATGAGAATATGCACAAGAGTTTGGATGTAATTCGAGTCTATTAATATGACTTGGATTGACTTTAAACAAGTATCCTAACGAAGAGAAATGTAATGAAAATATTTATTTTTAAACCTCCAAAATTCCTTTATTTCATTACGTTTTAATTTGTATCATTCCATACATCGCGTATTTTCAATGATTTAATCGTAAACCCAGAACAAAGTTGCAATTCGCTGATTTTATATTAGGTCACTCGTGTAGCAAATTACAAAAGCAAACTTCAAACGTTACGAGCAAATATTAAATATTTACAAAGTAACACAGCCATTCGGTTCTGAACAACGGCCCGGTCCAATTTATTCATTGTCTTAATGAATATATACTTTAACAAAAATATCGCGAACGGGGGAGTACGAATTTCGATTTGCTCGAAAATCTGATCTAATAATAATTCCCAGTATCTCTGGGATGGTTTCCATTAAATTTCTAGAATTTTCTGCTCAACCGCGAAAATGCAGAGTAGAATTGCGTTAAATTACATTGCAAGTAATCTTTCTAATCCGCGTACATATGTGTATATACATTAAAAAACACATTGTTCCGAATAAATTTTATAAAAATATTTCACAATTAAAATACTTTTCTCTCACAGAGAGTGCAGAATAGAACATTCTGCAGAAATACAGTTTCAATTTCTTATACCAACAATAATATTTGTTTCGCGTTTTTATATACATTTATTCTGCATGACGTTTCACTCTAAAATTGTGATAGCTTCTCTCTGCGCGTTGTTTTCAACCGTCTAACGGATCTCGTCAGCCCCGTGCCGTCAAATCTGGGCTTTCCTATAGGAGGGGTATAAAATAACGCGGCCGCAAGGGTATCCGGAATTAATAGAGCAAGGGAGGGAGCAAACCTTCGCGAGCCCTGGATATCGAAAGGAAATTAAAACCGCGGTCAGCGGGAGCTTCGCTCGCCTCTACCCCTCTTCGCCCCTGTTCCCGCGTACAAAAGTCAGCCAATCGTCCTGCACTTCTGGTTTCTTTTTTTCGATAAATTGGCGGGGCAAGGGAGGGTGGACGGGCGGGGCCCGACCGTCGAGCAAAATTAGTTTATTCGAGTGTAACGTCATGCGCGTCCCTTTCTCCCGTTTTTTTTTTTATTTTCTTTTTTTGTTCACCAGCTGGATGGGAGCGGTATTGGTTTCGTCGATTCCACCCTCTCGTACGTTCGTTTCGTCGGATCTGATCTCCAATGAAATTTAATATTTGAGACTTTCATAAAGCCTCGCGTCGCTGACTGCCGAAGATCGCGAACCGTGATTTTCATTAACGACGAGACGCGCAACTGTGAGGAGGATTTTCTTTTTGTCTCACTTGGAGCAGTCGGGATTGCTCAGAGAATATTATTCGCCCCGATACCTTCACTTGTCAACTGTTAATTGCGACAGAAGCTTAATTCGAGAGTGTTTAAGAACAACCAAGATGGATTCAAGAAAATTTAAGAGAAGGTTCATATTTAATGTCGATGGTTTTGAAATAGATTGTTCGAGTGAAGGTGTTGAATTGAATGTACTGTAAAATTCAATAGATGTCAAGTGAATTAATACATGAAAAAACTCATTAATCCTAGAGAATCATACTTGAAACTATATGCGACCTCCTAATATATTTATTAAGAACTTAAAAATGGCAGTCTGTCCTTGTTTTACTAGCAAGTTTAACTATAAATCTCTAAACCTATCCCTGAATAATGAACCGTCATAAATCTATGTTTCTAGACTTGTTCAACTAAAGAATTCCAATATTTTGCAATGCTCGATCGAGAGGACAACTTTAAATTTTCGCTTCTCGATGACTATCGATAGGATCTATTCCTCGCTACTAAAGTTTGACTCAGGAGCTTTAAAGCAAGCAATCGGTGAAACTTCTAATCGCATCTAAAGCAGGATCTGCGAGATAAAGCTTTACGGATCCCGAACTTGTTGAGCATTGTCTGTTCGAGTATAGTTTCCGTGTACTTACAATTAACTGTTTCCGAAGTTCCAAACTTTCAAGTTCTCGGCAAGACAAGATCTTTCTTTTCAACCTTGTTTTATCTTGTTCCTCAAGATCACTAATCGGTGGTCTTGGGCGATATCCACCTCCTAGTGGGACTTTGTTCGAGAAACTCTCGGATTACACTCCTACAGAGTTAAAACACCACAGAATGCACTTAGAAGTTACAACTTCCTTTTTATTGTCATCCATCGATGTGTAAGATTTCATACGCTTTCTACAACAGAAAAATCATGTTATATTGTTATTAATCCTGTGACTGCGGGACGATTTTTGCTGGAAATTCTAAGAGCCGTAGAGGTGTGAGTCCTATAAATGAGCTGTACATATAAAAAAGTTTCGTCTCATCATTCCCTATAAGCTGATATATTTTAAAAATTGATGTAACGAATACAAACATTTCTCTGAGGCCATTTCTTGAAAGCGTATATATACGAAGATTCGCAGTCAAATGGCTTACACTAAGGGAAGCTTAATCTTGTTAACTATGAAGGAGAATTCAAATTCCTACATACTTCATACTTCTATGTAGTACAAACTGCATGGATCCTCAAACTGATATACTATTATAGTGCTTTACAACTAACGGAACAAGGAAATATGCTCCCAAAATTACATACAAGACTACTCCTCCTAATTTGCCCTTGCTCCCAGGACTAGTATTAAAGACCTTGGGCAATATCCACCTCCTAGAGGAATATCTTGGATAGTCTTCTCATAGTTAATGCACCAAAGAAATATATTTCGAAGGTACACGATCATCCTCCCTGTTTCATTACGTTGCTCTGCCTCCCAAGGTTACTTGTTCGTAGCCCTGAACAACAATCGCCTTTAATAGGAACGTCACGCATCTTACCTACCCACAGTACTACTTACAATCACCTTTCCAGCTCTCAACTACTTCTCCCCTTCAGAAATTCATAAATTACTTTCGAATAATGCTATAACAGATAGAACGAAGAATCCATTCTGGAATTACATACCCTCCTTTCCTTAATAACGCGGAGTAAACAAGTTCGACCAAGTGGATGAACACGGAATGGATCAACATCTCCCGAAGCGTTCTGACACACTTCTGGAATATCAATATGCACTCTGCGGTCAAAGACCGGGATTAAACCAAATGCGATCAGATGCGTTACGTCGGTGGAATCGCCATGTAGGTTAGGAATGTAAATGTTTACACAAGATCCCGCACCGCGCGGAGGGTTACACACGCGCCTCGAGTGTTTGAGAGGGTGAATGTCTGAGAGTATGATAACTAATACATAACGGTCGTCGTCGGTCTGATCTGACGAAAAGTGAACGGGGGAATACTGAAAAATCACGTGAATTTAATGCATCACCACCTAGATATTGCCATCTGAAGGGCGGGGAGGGACGCTGAATGTACACGTCGATTGCTTTCGCAACGTCCGCGTCGAGTTTTTCCTATTCTCAAACAAGACACTCCAGTATTCCTTGTAGGTATTCATAACTCGGAATTTGCGACTCTCGAGCGCACAGAAATAAGCATGCTTATCCCCTCAAGTACCGACGCTAACTGGATTGCCTTGAGATCCTCGAGCTAATTTCAACTGCATCGAACCCGGTCCCAAGTCAGATGAAAAATTTACGGGAGACGATGCTTCATCAAGTGAAAATTATGCTGTTTAAAATAATTCACCAACGACTGAAAGTGGAACTGAAATGTGCCACGTATTCGGCACAGTTCGTTGAATATTGGGTTATAGAAGTGTATCGATAGTTATAGGCATGATTTATGCAACTCCAATGGTATAAACATGAATTATTAAATATCGAACAAAATTAGGAATCTTCGGTCGTACGTTTTCCAGGAGAACCTTTTTTATTTGGAAAGTTCACGAGTTAGAAAACAACCGATAATACAGGGTCACTGGTGTCCTACTTATAGTAACTAGGATTTTGTTCGCCGCACATGGAGACGGGATGCAACTTTCGATGGCGAACTTTACCAACGACATGGAGTTTCCGCCGAGCCACGAATCCTCTGTCCAGGGAAAACCAGTTCTCAAGAACTGTGGAACTAATTTCTATCTTGCCCTTCGAAAACTCTGCGGTTTATGGCACGTTTGGCATCCATTGAGGACCATGGTCATACAAATTCTAAATTCTTCTTGCACAACTTCTGAAAGCATCGCAAACATATTGTACGAAATTGAGGATTCGTTAAACGTGAAGCAAATGATGACTTGGAGAAACCCTAAGTAGTTAGAATTCTCCAGTATGGGGATCTTGATATAGACACCAATCTGATTTATTAAACGAAAGCCATCGTAAACATTTGTAATATATTGGGTTGTCCAGAAAGCTTGTTCCAATTTTTAAGAAAAATTCAAAGGCACGTTTGAATTTTGATATATATTTATTGAATTACGTAGGATCCCATTTTCCACCTTTTAAAGGATGTATACATGTTATTTGTTGTCAAGCATTCCGATATAGTCAGACCTGTACCATCTACCAAAATTCGACATAGACTTTCCAGACAACCCAATACTTTCCGTAGGTATACGTTAATTATTCCGATATTCTCACTTTCCTAACTTGAGAAAAGGTTTCTGATTTTCGCCACCCGAGTATTACGCTGGAATTCCGAGAAGTTATCCTGCGAAATAGCTGTTGATATGAGTCACGGGTAGGCCACGATACGAGGGGTATGCAGCTGTTCAGAATTCGTAGTTTATGACGTTTCGCAGGTAATAAAGTGGTGTCTGAGACGCGAGGCTCTGCGCGACACTCGGATAATTAATTACCGCTGCAATAACGTCTGATGGTTTGAATAATCATGCCTAAGCATGTGTAACGTCCAGCTGGTCGGGAACCTCAGTTTATGATGCCTACAGGCGATAGAATGATGTCGGTGAAATTTGCGTACCACGTCCCCAAACACGGCAGACCGTCGATAATGCAACATTACCACAACGCGGTACAAAAATCACAGGATACTTGGTGAATGGCGGTATTACTTAATCTAGCAAGAATTATAATTATCAAAGGTAAGAATTTTATTTACTTAAATTAGAGTGATGCTAGTGATACGTGAAAATTTGTGACAAATATTGATTCGTACGAATCACAATTCTCAGAGACACATGATATATTTGTAATATAAAATTTTTTTTATAAATGGTTGGTTGGTTAATTCGTTTATTGGCCTACAGGTGAAATGTATACAGCCGTTGAGCTGTAAGTTAATTTTTCTACAGCGTCGGCAGTTAGAAGTATAACGGTTGGCACCGTCATAAATATGCGTTAGGTAAGCGTCCTGGTTGTTTTCCAATATTTGGTGACCAGATGCATCACGGTCACGTTTACCATTTTCCTCGCTAAACATTTTAACTATCATCTAAATATAGTTTTGTACTATACGTCACTTTTTGTAAATGAATACTTTTTGTATCGAGGTTCCATCTGTCGAAGTTCCAACTACGGAGATTCCACCTATCCCACTGTACTTATCTCCGTGAACGCCACACCAAGAGGAGGAAGCTACTACCAGGAATCCCCCAGACTCCAACAGGCAGTCCCAGTTCTTTTATCGCGATCCGTCGTGTCCCGTTCATTACACGCGGCGCGCGTGCACGTCCGCCGCGCGAGTAAAACTTTCCCCTTTATCCGTCCGCCGAAACGAGCGCATAATTTCGGGAACCGGCGCAATGTAGAAGTCGCTGGGCGTTATACGAAAAGTTTCGCCAGCCGGACGAGCAGCGGAAGAAGGGACGGGGTTAGGTGCAGCTGGCCCCGATGCACGTACCTGACGATAATTCCCATTTCCTCTGATTATTTGCGAGCTGTTTACGACGTAACACGACCGCCGCGATAACGACGGAAGAGTTTCTCGCCGCGGCTCCAGCTATTTCTTACCATTTACCTCGTAACACTCCCGCCGTGCCGTTGTAAATTCTCCTTTCGCCGATAGGATACGGCTGGCGCCACGGTTAGCCGATACACATCGGCCAGCTTGAACGCAGAGCACGACACCGCCGCTGGAGGAAACGTCGATGCATCGAACAGGATCGAGGAAGGGTTTCATTGTGAAACGGGAACTATGACTCGACGACGTGTTTCGGTGGTGACTTGGCATCGATGGGCTCATTTTAATGGGTCGTGGAGGGTTTATATATAGGAAAGGAAGTTCCCGAGTAGATTGAGTTTAAAAATTGAATATCTTAGGTAGGAAGCAAAGAAAGTCTTAGATTAAGGGGAATATGGTAGTACGAGTAAGTGGAATGTAGACTTATAGCGTCTGACTCAGTATGCCTCCGGGGAATTCTTTTATTCTCCTTAGAATGCCATACGGCAACTACGTGTGACTATTACTCGCTGTTTCTACTTGTGTTGCCGTTTGCAGCGCTGTGGCGTGCAATTATTTGGCCTTCAACGATCTCATTGGCTTCTCAGTAGCTAGAAGTAACTGGTGAAGATGATACCAAATCAAATAGAATAAGTCAAATAGAAAAGGTGGATAATGGTCAGACATTTCAGCTAATAGATTCTTAATCCCATCCATACACTACCAATAGTAAAAATTAATTTCCTCGATAACGAAGCCTCGCAAAATGTACTTTCTACAACGATTTGATGAATATAACAATCTATTTCTCTGATGTTGCTCATATTGAAATAGCGATAGCCTTCTCACCAAAGGACGTACCATCTTTTCCATCATTGCTTACTACTCATTCACTCGATATAAAAAACAAATATCTCTCGTATAATGAAAACATACTAAAAGAAATGCTGACAACCTCCCATCGATCGATGGTAGCCTGTACTCGGAATAAATTCCCCGGAAGTGTTTACTTTTCAGTTCCTAAAGGAACAAATACCCTCTTAACTTCTTCGATTGTACACTAACCAGATTAGGGATTAAAAGTTCACCCACATCGAAGATCGAGGCAATCCAGCTTCTATTCCGAAAGTGTTTCGTTGCACTTGAACGGAAGTGGAAGTGCGGGCTGCAGCCCCCACCGCCGCGAGCGGGAAAGCTACCCACCTCGCGCGAGTCTACGGGCCATAACAAATTGCCAATCTCGACCCCGGGCTCCTGGGCTCTGAGGCCGCGCCGCCGTCGCATCTACATTCCTCATCGTAACCGTTTCACTATTTTAGACTCGGATTGCCGGATTTTACATTTCTCCGTCGACCGAACTCGTCGAGGGGAAGATGAAGAGGCGAACGCCCGAGCGCCGTATGATTTTGCGCGCGGAAAAAGTTCAAGGGTGGCTCTAAAAGGATCCTATGCGATAGGATGTAATCAGCCGCAGCAAGGATCACCAACTTCCGAGACAGGCGCTATGGATCTCAACATTTAGTGATTTAATGGCCATGGTCGTTAGTTTGTACTAATTTTACTAAAGAGGGATATAGGTTTAGTACTACATCTTTTTAGTGATATGTGTGAATTTTTTCTCGAAAAGAGAATATATATAATTTATCGAAACGTTGGGAACACTTTATACCTATATTCAAATAAATATTGTGATTATTTTGAAGTATGTCCTCAGAAAATATGAAAAATATCAGCTACCACAGTTTTCATCTGAAACCAATAGAGTTTCAAATTTACCAGAAAGTTCAATAGTGAGCAAAAATGTTGAGCAATCTCTACCAACATTACAAAGTGACGGAGTTTGCAAGTGTCTGTGAATGTTTAGACCTGTGAACAACCTATTCCTCCTCTGTACCAAATCAGAAAGAATGAAGACGGTTTAGTCGAGTCGAATTGCGGGGATGGAAATTGACGAAGCAGGGCAAACGCTCACGGGAACTTGGGAAGAATTTAATCAGGAAGCTGTAATGAATACGGTACGCTGCTGATGCAGAATTTAAGAGGTAATTAAATACGAGTGGATGGAGGAGGGGTTTTGATACGGATAGGAATGCTGTCGATATCGATGACGTTTCAGAAAACTATTTACTACCGTTCGCTGTGTATCGGCGACTTATCAGGTGCTCCATTGACACGAGAAACCTTGGTGTCTTTATTAGGTCTACCCATGACCTAAGGACAGTAGTACACTTGCAGGATTATTAACTTCTTTCTGAGTCAGTCATAAACTGGAGAACCATTTATCATGAATTAACTTCACAATTAATTTCTTCCATTGATACACAGGTCTATCATGATCACAGGTCTAAACATTCACAGACTCTTGCAAACTCTGCCACTTTGTAATGTTGATAGAGATTACTCAACATTTTTGTTCACTATTTAACTTCCTGACGAGATAGCGTGACAAAACGTACTCTAAGACACTCAAGAGATTCGTAGTCACACCAAAAATATTTGAGAAACTCTAAGAGACATAGAAATAGAAATCCTAAATCTAGATCCATAATCACTATCCCTTAATAAATATTCTTTCAAAAATGTTTCACCTAATCCAAGCTTTGATACATCACATTGAGCGTTTCTTGACAGAAATGGAAAGAAAAAGCGCACGTAACAAACCTTCAAAAACCAGTGCGTTTTACGTTTTTAATTACACATTTGTAATTGCATTTGAAACAGGATCCTGGACATGAAGCGTACAAAAGTGCAATCAGAAGTTCAGAAGTAATATGCGTGTTTTCGACATATCGTAACTGGAGGAAAATTCCAAATGAAGTAACAGTAATTACATCGTATGAACGGGCGGATGGATTACAATTTTTAACTGCGCGGAAATAAAATGTGTTTCCCATTTTTCCATCCGACGAATAAAATTTCAACGGCTCGTTACATCGTGGGGGTATTTGAGCACGGAGACTAATAACGTGAGAACTTTACCATGCGATGTCGACTGGAACATACACGCCCGATTCTCTCCAAAATATTTTACTGTTTGGGATAAAAAAGGACCATCTGTTTCTGTTCCGCGATTTCTTTTTTTCTATCTTTGATTTCACCGAGTGCAATAGCACTTTCATGGTTGGAGACTTCACGTTTCCCAAATAGTGTCCAGCGTAGCGTTAGGGGAGCGAAGCTTCACCCTTTGGAGTCGAGCCTTTTGCTGCACAAGAGATGAATACGTGTTTGAGCTCCTGTATAACTTTGCCCCTGGTTTTGTAAACACTTGACATTTTGACAGAGCTACAAGTACGTCGTGTTCAGCGTGTTCAAAGTGCGGGAATTCGATGAGTTTCAAGTACTGGAGTTGAATACCGAAAGTTCGAATAGCCGGAGAGTTTGGCGAATACGGACGTTTCACCGTTCGTATTTTTAGTTCCGATGCGTCCGTTCGAATATTCAGATGCAGATTATTGAATGGTTTCAACCTAAACTAATATCGTGTACACCATTCTCAGGTTCTGTATTGGACGTTGATATCGTCTCATGCGAATGCACGTATGCTTGGGGTAATGTTTGTTTAGGTTGGGTAGGATGGTAAACGAGATTAGAGGCAATGCTGCCAAGAATCTACCTGTTAACGCGTTGACAGCTACGGTGGTCAGTGGTAACAAGAATTCGAAACGTACAATAATAGAGCCACAATATCTTTCACAAGTGTTAGGTCTTTTAGAATATAATATTACTGCAAGAGGATTAGACCTCAATTCATGTTTTCATCCATACAATAGTAACTGTTTTTTCGTTCTTTCAGACACTTTGAATTTTTCAGTCAATAGGTTTTTTACCTGTAGCAGCAATAAAGAGTCAGTTTATTATTAGTCGCATCTGGTTGTCAAAACCCTTCATTTTAGCAGTAAAGTCTTTGTTTGCAGTTTTCTATTCAAGTCGAGGTATTGCTTGGTTTTATTAGTCGCTACGGTCAACTTGGAAAACCCAGACCTTCTATCTACGTCACTGCGATTTCCATTTCCATCGGAATTTTGCCTAACCGAGAGAAAAATCAGAGATTGGTTTCCCTCACCCTTTGCACACAAAATTGTACGCCCATTCCGAGCGTTCGAAGAACTAAATCTTTCGAACATTCATTCTCGAATTAGCCTTCGTACAAGTACTTGGAAATAAAGTCTATCCGTTATACTAACTAGTTCGCATTTAAACATTTTTCATAAGGTACAGTCCACTCATTCATATTCGTTGGGAATCCGAATTGATTCCACACGTCATTTAGTCGTCGCTACAAACTGTTGACGCTGCTATGGACATGCAACAAGTTTACCGACAAGCAATCGACCGTCGCATACATATTTAGGGGAAAGTTGATCAAAATGATGCCCTTAACAACATATTTCAAGCTCATCAAAATCGGTGAGGTGCGAGTTGACCTAAATAATTACCAACGACAGATTCAAGTGTACCCTAAACGCCATTTAAGTGCGTCTACTTCAAAGTTGCATAAGCGATACTTTTGAACGTCAGTGTACCGTCTAACGCGCAACAAAAGCAAAGTATCGCCGAAGTCGAGGAACTTTCTGGACCGTTCCAGGCTGTTTCGTGGGTGGCACCCAATTCTTCAATGGCGATCGTGATTTTCTGGCCAGTCTGCGGCGCGGTCATCGGCACTTTCCTTGAAAGCATTCCTCTTGTCACGAGTGGCGGGTCGTATTCAGATTGAAATGTATGTAAAAGGGCCGATAGGTACACACTCGAGCCGCGTCTTGGCCGTCCACTGCGACCCACCTTCTACTTTCCCCCGGTGGTCCATCTTTTTCGCTAAGTAGAGTGTCCACTACCCGCCAGTCGCTTTCAACTCTCGAGAGTCGGAAGGAGGACAAGTGTAGACACACCGAGGCACGTTGAGATGCCCGCGTTATCCCCGTGTTGACTATCGATTACCCTTACGTCCTATTTCTCTCTACTCCCGTCTCCTCTGTGCACCAAGAGAACTGATGCACGCGCACGGAACAATGGCGGGAGGAACTCACTCATAACGGACTTGATAAACGATGTTAATCCGAAACTGAAAGGCTGATAGATTAATTTTAGCGTGGATTCGTGGATGGAATGTTTTGTTCGAACTTCTTTGTGCGACGTATGGGTTGCGTTATGTACTTTCATAAAATTCGATAAACATCCCTTAGCTTGAATAGGTACAGCTACGTGTATATTTACAAATATGTGGATGTATGCGTTGATAGATATAATTTGATTGGTTTGAATATGACTGTGTAAATTCAGAAATATACATGCATATCTTTCCAATTTAACGAAAGCAAAAACTGTTCGCATTGTAGATCCATCTGCACAATTGCTACTGCCAACAGCATGTACCTATGTAGTTAGCACAAGTAAAGAGTGAGGGGAAAATATTCCCTGATTTTTCAACTCACTAGCATCAATAACGATTTTATTTTGTATAGCAATTCATCCCCAACACTCGATTCGATCGAGCAATTAAATTTTAATTTGTCCATCCTGAAATATTCCATTCGATAATTGAAATATTCAGTTTCATTCACTGAGCAGCAAGAAAACAATTCTTCATTTTTCATGCCCCACTCGACACTTTTATCTAGATAATTTAAGTCCGTCCACGCAAAACGCGCGCGAATTCGACACATTTTGATTGCGCGAAAACCACGTTGACGGGATATTGTCGCGTTTTTGTCCCTCGCAGCTGGCATCCTCTCTCGCGCCGTCACTCACGCGCGCTGCATCTCCCACCCCAGGGCGAGCTTTTTACTTCGTTATAACAGTTTGTCCTTTGCCAGTTATTTCTCTCTCCTTCTCGTCCCCTGCACCCGTTCCAGGGTTGCATCCCTCTTCGTCGCCGCTCCGTTGCATTCCTATCCTTCTGGTCTCTCCGCCCCTCTTCGCGCCGCACTATTCTTGTCCCTCAATTTCCTCTCCCCACCGCCCACCTCCTCATCCGGCGTGTTTGGTCCACTCGCAAACAATGCCGCGGCCGTTCTCGCACCTCCATCCCGTTTTCGCTGAATAAATTTAATTTAAATTTTCCTGCAGTTCCGAACGTTTATTAAGTAAATATATCACGCGGGACAGCGGTTTATACGCGCGGATATTTTCCGCGGGACCCCGTTCGCCTGCCCGTATTGCCACCAATCAACAACCCCCCTCACTCCCTTCGTTCGCGATGCATACACATGCACGCGCCTCTGTGACGTATGGCCGGGGCGAAACGTCGAAACGCGGCACCGATGTTTACGTTATTAATTTATTAAGTTTCGTACAGTCACTTCCGCAGCCACCCTGCTTTGCGTTTCCGCGCGTCGCGAAACGGCGGGTGGGGGTGAATCGAGGTTAGTTCACTGGTTAGGGAGTTCGTATCGAATTCGTATCGCTACGAATGGTATTATTCGTTTTTTACTACATTTTCGAGGACGAGGTTGTAACTGTCTTATATTTTGGATATTTATTTCTGTAAATGTCTATTTAATATGACATAAATGAGTTGAAAAATATGATACTGTTTCATCGAGGTTAGCAAATAAAATCCATCAGGTGCTGAACTTCAAAGCATTTTCATAAGAGTCCAAAATACAGGATATTTCCGAATCCAAGCATAAATAGACCGACGAGTGCTCGATCGATTTTCAACGCTGTTTTTTTCGAGAACAAAGCCTCGTTCGAAAATATTTATTTTTAACTTTCAGTGTATTTTTTTAGCGGAATTAATTTGTCTCCCCTGGTGTCACGAATGATCATTGTTTAGAAACATTTTCACGATTGATTTATTTCGTAATATTTGTTACAATGGAAGTTTTATGAATTTGTGTTTGTTTTCTAGAGGAGAATTCTCAAATATTGTCCAATTTTGAAACTCGAATATAAGTAGACTCCGTAATGGATTTGGTTTCGTTAAAATACAAAGAGCGGCCATAACCCATAGTGTCAGAGCGTCGAGGGACGAGGCATTAACGAAAGCCTATACGCAAAGTTGCAAAAACCCTGTTCAAACATCGCGTGCGGTAGATCCACGTGGATTTGGTCTATGTACGACAACGTAATACTGCCATTAAGCTGTTAGCCGAAGCATCGAAGGTTCCTAGAATAGCGCAGTGGAGAAAGCGAGCGTTGGTTGGGCAGATAGAGAAGGAGAAGCGGAGCGAAAGGGAGAGGAGTAATATTTGCGGCCATTAGGAAGCAATTAGCCAAACGTGAGCAGCCCTTTCATCTTCAACGAGCTAAATTCGATACTTACGGGCGAAATATTTAGCGTAACACGAGCCGCCGACTTTCTCCACGAAAAGGTAAAACGAAATAGTGAGCTGTGGTAAAATGAGCGTCTCCATAAAGTCGATCGACTTCGTACACTCGACGTATAATTGTGGTAATTTCCAGACGATATTAAACGCGCTTCAAAGTATTCCATATAACGCGATACGATTCACGGTGGCGAAAGAACGGAACGTCAAATATTCAAATTGTCAAATTTTATTATCGGAGTTTCTAAATTGAAATTCAATCCAGGTATGCTGGGTGAGCGGCTGGAGACATAAATTTTGCATATATTTTGAATTTTACGATATAGAATCGGGGGTGGAAGCTAATTTGAATTATTAACGAAAGTAGTTGCTGTTAACCTATAGAGTTATTTTTACTTTTTAATACAAATTTATGATATAGTAATAATATTTTTCATATAACCATAGCAATAATTAAAGCCCATATTGTTTTGTTCCTCCGACAAAAAGTTAAATCAAGTTTGGTAATTTGTAATGTAGGTAATTTTAAATTTTGCGCCGCCTCCGAAAAGGTTGCATTATATTTAATATGCTGTATTTAATAATTTAATCAAATTCATCAAAAGCTGGCTAATAATAATGCAGTTTAACTAGAAATTATTTCATACTCAAAAATTAATTTATTGAGTAATGTATTAAATTGTCTGGAAAGACCATGTCGATTTTTGGTAGGCAGTACAGGTCTGAATATATCGGAATGATTGAAAACGAACAACGTGTATACATCCCTTGAAAGGTGTGTGGTGGCACCTCCTGTCCTCACCACTAGAGAGACATTTCGCGTTTCTCACAAGTCCTCGGTCCGCCTAACTTTCCTATATACAGGTAAATCATTCTCGACAAGCATTTAAGGCACGAGCCTGCTAGGGTAGCCTTACTGACGAGTCCACTAGCAGGCTCAGAACGAAACGCTCCCTTCCTTTCCTCACCTCTCTCGCTCTCCCTTCATAAAATCGCCATCACAGGAGAAAAGATTGTGGAGCAAAATTGTACCTATGTAATTCAATAAATATACATTAAAATTCTCAAATGTCCCTATGAATTTTTCTTAAAAATTGTCATAATCTTTCTGGACAACCTAATAAAATCAACCCTTGAATGAGTGCATGTAGCATCTGTATTATGGAGTGCCTTGATTCAAAAACCAGATTTAAATGTTAATAAAATTTACTTTTTTCTGGAACATTATTATATTAGGAACGTACTTTTCGAAAGAATTTGTATCATTAAATCCAAGAATTCCGATTCCTGTTTCCCACGACCTCTGTAATTCCGCGCGAACTGTTCCAATTTTGCCAGCCAATCTGTCTCTCTCGGCATCGACCGGGACGGTCGTCGTATTTGCCCATTAAGGGCTTCGCGATCTCCGACCCGTGAGGAGAAAACGAGCACTTTTAAAATTCCGTTTGTAACTGGGTGCCAGCTAGCTCGTGCACCCTCGCTCGCTATCTCTTGGTACAGGTGCAACCTGCTCGAAAACTCCGGCAGAACACGTTCAACGATGTCAGAGACACAATTTACGCGTCTCTTTTCCCGTGTCCGTTACCTCTAATCCTTTACCCTTCACGAAAAAAGGTCTGGCCGCGATAAAATAAAAGGAACGAGCGAAAACAAAAGTAACGAGGAAAAAAGGGAAACACTCGTCGCCGTCGATAAAAGGTCACAAAGAGAGCCCGATAGAAATTGCCTCATCATCTGCCGAAGAGTATTATCGATGGCTCTAGCGATGGGGGCGATCCAATGACACGCTTTTTAATATTCGTACAAATTTCGTAGTTTTGGTATATCGAAGTCATATTGAAATAGAGCGATATTAATATTACCGAAATGTTCTCGATATAACCTACATTTAGATTTCATGGAAAATGAGGTGATAGTGCGAGGATTTACAATAATTTTTCAGAATTTACTTAATTTTGGTGCAGTTAGCCACCTAACAAGTTAAACGACTAGTCAAAGGGTTAATTCTCAAACGGTTCGCAATAATTCCATTCATAGCTTCGAAGCAAGAGTATCAGGGAGGATAGCATCAAAACACATCTCGATCCCATCGCTGGCGGCGACCGTCGATACAGTGGCCAGGTCGTCGAAGGGGGGATTGCGCTCGGAATTAAACTATCGCGGAATGAATCTTTAACCGCGGCAGCGAGCAGAGCACTTCCACTGGGCGGCCGAGCCTTTTGATTTGAATGTAAGAGCGATTTTCCGTGCAAGAAGCTTGAAAATGTAAAAGCCATCCGCTCGAGGGTTACCGAGCCGAGGAAGGAACGGATAGAGTAGGAGGTAGGTAACGGTTGAAGAGGCGGGCTAGAGGCGGGAGGTGGAAAGGGGGTGGGTGGAGGAGGGTGGGTTGGAAGACGAAGGAATAGAGAGAACGGCGGATAGGTGAGACCGGGGGTAGGAGTAACATAATTGCTTTTGCAAAGGAGGTCGCAAATTTACCGTTCACAGTCGGTCAGCGCGGCTGAAAGTGTCTTCTCGAGCGTAAGCTTTTTAGTACGAATCTGAGAACTACTTCTGGTTTTGAAAGCATCGAAGGAGGTGGCTTACCCTCCCCGTTCTTTTCCTCCTTTCGTTCATCGGCTCTCTGCGATTCTCCCCGTTCTTTTCTTCTCCTTCGCGGGTTACCTGTACCGCGCTAGGGCCACACCAATCGCTTCCTCCGTCTAGCTATCGATTACCGATATTTATTGCCACGCGGTCAGCGTGCTTCACCTATATATTCGACGTTAACCGATCAAACTGCGGCCTGCAAGGTTTTCTGAACAGGTTAGAAATCGCGTGGGCCACCTGCAGGTTCGGCAGCTGGCGCGTTGCCTTTTGTTTGACCGAATCCACACGGGGTGTGATCGATGAGCTGGACACCGTGGCGAAGGGAGATTTCTAGCGTGGCGATCTCCGGTATCTATCGCTGCTTGGAACTGTTAGATTTTCCTGCGCAGGAAGATCTTTGGTAAGTGAACACAGAGACAGATCGATACAATGGAAACTAGGTATTTTTAAAATTTTTGTTTGCAAGATTACTCCCTTCTCAAACTGTAACAATTGGTACGATATCGATGTCAGATGAAATGCCAATGATGTCAAGAATAACACTGGTAAAAACATGGATCAATAGTGGAGCAAGAACAAAAGAAGCATTCTATTTCATAAATATAATATAAAGTTGAATCCAGAATTGGAAAAAACGATTCACGTGTCAGTGTAAATTGATTTCCATTGAATTTACACTGCAGGGAAAACTGCAGTATTCATAAATGCGTATAAATACATTCGATCTGTCTCTGCTTCGTACTGTATTCATTCGATAATATTGTTTTTGTACTTAGCCAACTTCGTTAAAGTCAATATTTGCATTCCAACAGTCTCGGTTACACAGGCCACCTGTACTTACTCGACAGTTTCTCATTGAGTGCACATGTCGATACCATTCCAACGATTTATCAATTTTACTGCATACCCGTCTCATGTATAAAATAGCCACAAGTTTGATACCTATTCCGAATAAAGCGTAAACGTTACTGATTGGTGAATTACTGTTCCGCATCTTTGTTGTTAACCTGACTTTGATTTCTCCACTACACTCGGGCTTATTACAATCTCTTTATAAGAATCATTTATGTTCTTATCACTAAACCTATCACAACCGGTCAAATGACCGTTTTTAAACATTTCTATACGATTGTTGTATACAATATATAAATTATATACAATTGTATCAAGCATTATTCAATTTCGTACCACGTGAAATATTTTTGCATTCAAATGAAAAAATGTCTTCAAGACTAGTTGTTTAAACTGCCTTGAATTTAAATACGAACACATGTTATCAGTGACATTTGGAATAGCCGGGGTTATTGTCCAGTCCGGTAAATGTGAGCTACATACATATGGTCGTTCAAGGTATGTATGGATAGATGGAACCTTGAATGATCATATATTATAGGTCAATGGATTCGTCTCAACGTCAGCTTTCATAATGTGTAAACAAAATCTCATGTTTTCATTTTTTTTTAAATGGCGGTGGCCTTCATACAGTCTCAACATTTGGACCAAAAAAAAAAACCAATAGTCATATAAGATAGACCCCCTCGAAGCTTTTAACTTTCTCCTGTAAGATACTTTTATATCCACGATAGTTTAAGCATTATTGCTCTGGAACAGTTTAACTGCCTCACTTTGTATAGTACATAATCCCGAAGCAGTCCTTATTCCGGCAACAAATTATTCATATTTGAGTAAATCGATAAACCAAGGTGTCGGTTCACTAGTTATATGAATAATTACCACAGAAATAAGGGCGAATGAAACGTCGATAGTTTCAGTGTTAAATGTTTTGAGAATTTGTGGAGCCCTAAAACTAAGGAAGAAAATAAACTACAATCTCGAACAACCAATATTCTGATATCTAATGTAAACTTAAATTTTATAATAGATTTAGCCACTCGACAACTTAGCGACGTCTAGTGGCGAACGTTTTCCTCGCCGATTACGCGGCACCCGCTGCAGATATACGCCTAGAATGATCAAGATTCAAGACCCGAAGATACGAAAAACGAACAAGTTACGGCAATCTGTAACGCTGTCATCGCTTCGGTTCCGACAAAATGAGTCTCAGTCCCGCAAAAACGAAATCACCGATACGCAAAGCGTCGCGGTAATGCCACAGATTTTTCATCGCGGTGCCGCAGTTGTTTCTCTCTCGCATAGCGCCGCTCCCTCCACGTCAACCAGATATGAATGTTTACGAGCAGGCGCGTAATAAGAACTGCAATTTATCGGCTGCGTTTTGTAAGACGCGTCGAGTTCCGTGGCTGAGAACCGTTCTGCTACGTTTCGTCTCCAGAGTCGTATTTCGCCAGCAAACGTGGAGGCTTTCCTCGCCATAAGGCGTCCCGCGCGTGTCGGGAAACCGTTTCCATTTGACTATCGAAATGCACTGGCGATGGCACAGGTCGCAATATCTGCGTATTAGATACGAGGTGACATCAACAATGCAAATGCGCGATGGTTCACAAGCGATGCAGGTGCTATTTAATGTGAAATCCATTCCCAAAATAATTCCCACGACTCAACAACAGCTGTTTCACATCTTTAAGTTTTATACGTATCAAAAACCTCTACAATTAAGACATATAAAAATGTCTAATATTTCAAAGTTGGTATGTTCGTACATCATTCGTGCATTAGATACGAAGTGACATCAACAATCCAAATTTGCGATGGTTCACAAGCGATGCTGATGCTATTTAATTGTCTTGGGAACTCCATTCCCAAAATAATTTCCACGATTTAACATCTGTTTCACATTTGTAAATTTTATACGTATCAAAAATGTCTGCAATTAAGGCAAATAAAAATGTCTAGAACGAATGTTTCCTTCAAAGTTTGTGTATTCGTTTACATTGGCCGCATTTTACGACGTGGAAAACAGCGTACCTCGGAAGAGAACGCGAGATTCTTTTCGCCAGAAGAAAAAAAGAAGCGATCGAACGACGGTAATTCCGTTCCGTGAAAAGCACGGCGTGTACACGATACCGGAACACGAATCGGCCGGTCCAATTTACAGTCGAAGACCGTGTCCAGCGATATCTTTTCCCCCTCGGAACGGCTGCTAGCAGAAGTAAGCGCGAAAAATATACGCGGCGCCACGTAGGGGAAATAAATTAGGTGCTTCGGAAACGAAGACCCGGAGCCGAAGACAGAGTCAATTATCGAGGACCCCATCGGTCTCTAGAGGCCATGGTCTTACAGACTATCCTCTCCGACTCCGATATGGCGGTCTTTGCTCCGATGTAACTGACCGCTGGAGTAACGAATAACTAGACGCTTCTCTCCACTAAGATTTCCTCTTTTTCATCAAATGTAGATGATGTTTCCTTATAATTTCGTTTTATTCCTACAGTAAAAATACTGAACTTCAAAAATTGTTTTAGAGAACAATAACCTATCGTTAGGTAACAATACGTTCGAGGAACGGATGACTCATTGTGTATTATTCCAATAGCACTTGGACACGGTCGCGGTATTCCCAGTCCACCTCGAGTTAAGAATGGGCAAAATTTTCCATTGGATCCCGTCGCAATCTATTTAAATCAAGCGTAGAGCGAGCACAGTTGTTTGTCCATTGACCAGCGCGCGTCCGGGTTCTTTAAACTTATTTTCATTTTCAGCTTTCATAGAACTCGAATGCCGTGTTTACGGATACGCCAGTCTGCTCGGGCAAATGTAGTTATTCTTCCTCGTTATCGTCTTTCTTCTGCGCTCGCTTGAAATACAAACAGAAGAGGAAAGCGGTTGAAGGATTTCATTAGCAAGCTTGTAGCCTGCGTTTGAAGCGTTCTTTTTTTTCCATATCAAGCTGTACGGTTCCGTCGTAATATTTATTATGCTATTTTTCAAGCATAATGCAGTCTTGGAAGGAAGCGTCAAGAACGCTTCATGGTCACTTAATGTTTTAGTTAAAAGATTTAAAAGGCCTCTCAGACGTAAACGTGGTTCAACCATTACTTTTATAATGTTGTATGATAAATCTGATATCGCATCGTTTCTGTTTATTGTAGTAGGTCATGTTCAGAAAAATAATCTAGAGAAATAGTATTATGTATTGTAACGTATCTGTTTGAACCTGTATATTTTCATGAATGAAATTAGCAAATGAATTAATTGAAATTTCATTGACTCCTGCTATGGTAAATTAACGTCATCCACTAATGACTCGAATGGAACTATCCTGAAACACCTGCGCGATCTACATTTACTGCAGACGCCATTAGACTCGGCTTTCATATAAGCCTGACTGCGGCGACGATACCAGCAATTTAAAGGCTCGAATACTGTCCATAATCCAAGTTATCCAACGAGTTTCATTGGCTGGCGGTTGATCGCAACGGCTCGTTTGACTGTAACCAGAGAAGCCTGACGCTATGGCAAAGGGGTACGAGGAAAACAGAGGTACCATTTCCGACTTTTTCTACGCGATACGACTCAAATTTCAAGAATAACGAAACTCGATGACAAATTTCTCCACTGAATTTCATTTATCTTGTGTGTATATTCATATTCAAATGGATTATGAATACAAAATTGCAGCCAACTGTAATCATTTGTTCGTTTGATGTGCTCTGACATTAAAATTTACGACGACGTGTAAATCTAAAAGTGTCCAGAAAGAGATTCGAGAATACAGAGGGTCATGAATAAAAGAAAAAAATCTTCTTGATATGTATGCGTGACGATCTCCAGTATCGCACACACGATTGCGAAAGTGACATCGAAGTGAATGTCAAGATCATTCAGCGAGCTTAACTTCGCGACGTTAAGCACCCTGTTCGAGTGTTCATGACCGAAGGAGACAGTTTAACGAAGCATTAAACAGCGAAGCCATTCGCTGTCGCTCCCCTGGCATTCTAAAACGTCGAATGTACTTCCCTTTCCGTGAAAGCTACAAATGACACAACCATTGGGCGATATCCTCGGCTTGATTCGCGGTACGTACGGTCTCCATGAAAGTTTTATAGGGGTGAGGCATTTCGAGGTGCAACACGTACTCTGCCAATAACGATTGTCTCGTGCAAGCGGCACCACCTTGTAATGGAGCATGCAGCCGGTCGCAATAACTCGATACACGTTTCCCCCTAGCAGCCGCTTAGCGGATACGTCGCTTATACGCCGCTGATATCTTTCACGGAGAATAAAAAAACAGGACGGATGCGGAACGGGGACGCCACAACCTACAACAACCAATAGCATCCGGTATCGAAGCGGTGTGAATCTATATCTGCAACGGATAGTTGCCTCAGAAGTCATCTATATGGTAAAACTAGATTTTCGATGTATCAATGTTTAGTGTCAAGGGAGAATATATTATTAGTTAAGGGATGGTACTGCATTTCAGGGTGGAAAATATGTTGTTTAAGGAATTTAATGTAAATGTTTCATACGTGTGCGTATTTTCTTTTTATTAGTAACAGGAAAATGGCTTCGAACCAACGCTAGTCCATAAGCCCTTGTATCCATGTTCAATATATGTACACTAGCGGACAAGCAAACCGGAACGATTTTTCAAATGTTCATAGCTATGAGAGTTTTCAACCGATTGCGAAAGTGACTTTCGACGATTGAAACTTCGTGAGGAGTAGTCTTTAAGTGTCTTCTGGGTGTGTGCAAAGTTCCATTGGCGAGGGTTGATGTGAAGGGGTTAATTCACCCCCCTAAAGCGGAGGGTGTAGAAAAATGTCTCTTTGGAAAAGGCCAGTATATAAAAGTGTATACTTTGAACAATATTTCTGCCAGTTTAAATAACCGATTGGTGATCTATTTAGAAAATATGAGGGCCCTCGTGTCACGTTACTTGAATATCTTGAGGCGTATAAAACTAAATCACTACCGTGGATAAATGACTTCCTATCAGAATTAAATCACAACATCGATCCGTCACGTTGCAGTTAAACTCTAGTGTTAACCTTGTCCCAAAGAAGTCCACGGCGATGATGAATTGTTTAAATTTTCTGTAATGTTGGTTCACTCGAACGAATCGATGACCTTCGCAAATCTCGAGGAACAATCTGAGCCAATTTTGTCGCGTATCGCGTATGTGAGATCTCCATGTTTCAGGAGGCCTCAAAGATGGCGACGTTTCGTGCCAAGACGACGTACGAGGAACGTGTGTGCGCGCGGTTCTCATTATAGCACGTGGCCCTGACAGTTTACCCTCCGGTTCCGCCATTATATATTTAAAGTGCATCCGTACGGCTATGCAAACAGGTCGGCAAAGTGGGCCACCGATCAAGCAGCTTCTTATCTGATTTCAGCGGCGGCGGCGCTCGTTATACGAGTCGGTCTCGAGCCGTGGGCGATCCCAAAGGCAGCGTCTCCATTCGTTGAAATTTCCCTGTAAAATTATTCACGGCTGTTCGGGCTCTGCGTGGCGCCGCCACGCGAGGAATGCTGATAGCGATGGTACCAGTCGCATCATACAAACGTTAATACCGATACATATCGCATACTACCACTTCCCATTTTTCTCCAAACGTCAGACAAACGCTAATATCATACAATACGGGGGTCATGCAAATCTAAACCGGAATTTTTGTATAAAACTTTATTGATTATAATCTTTCTGATCCCCTCATAGAAATAAGAATTTAACTGTCCCAGTAGTCAATAGCCCACATACAGTTAAACTTGTGAATCGCTTTGACGGAGAAGGGGAGACTTTTTTGGACCATATCGCGACCTGTAACGAAATATGGGTCCATCACTATACCCCAGAAAACCACAGAGTGAGTATGGGGTGGTGGAAAGTTAAAGAGGGGGCACTAATCAGGGCCAACACTCGACCGTCAGCCAGGAAAATTCTGGCAACTGTGTTTTGGGACTCAAAAAATAAGACACTCTATTTGTAATTTTATCTAGCATCAATAAAGTTGTGTACGAAAATTCCGGTTTATATTTGAATGACCCTCGTAATTCATAATCATCTAAATGTGTAGGCATGGCATTAAAAATTTGACAATAGTTTCCACATCTCACGTGCGAATTCCAGTCGATAAAAAATACGTGTCTACAATTTTCCAGCGTTCCACATATGTGGGCAAAGTTTCATCAAAATTGGCGTGGTCGGACGATGTTCTCGCTATCGCTGGGTTTCGCGTGGGAAAAAAAAAGAAAAGACGTTATTATTAGATTTCCCAGATTCTCTGACGACCCTCGAAATGAAAGTTGGGCGCCTGTAAAAGCGGACGTTTCGTGTCGATCAATCACGAAGCGCCGAAACAGGGCTGGAATTTTAAACCGTCCACCGTCCTTCTCTGCTGCGAGGTGAGAGGAAGAGATAGCGTGGTTGTAAAAAAAAGGACGATGCCGTGCATACGGAAAGTTGTCGGTCGCATGAACATCCGCCGACTCTCCTGCGCAGGGGAGGAACAGGATACGAGTATCGAAGAACTTGGCGATCGGCGACGAAACACTCGATAGAGTCTGGCCCCGAGGTAGGTGGATTCGCGTAGAGCTTGGTGGATTCTATCGGAGCAGCTACCCTTTACCTCGATTACTCTCGCAGCTGCACTCGACTTCGACACGAGAACGCTTTTTCCTTGATAAATTTAATTTACATCGACTTAAACTCGCCGAGACCGACGGTAACCTGCCGCATTAATCGTTAACGACTACTTTAGAAACGTCTCCGTAACGCTGGCGAACTTCTGCCAGTAGACCTGACGCGAGATATCGATTCCGTTCAACACGAACTTTGCCGCGAATCTTGCTAACGAATCAACCGCGCCACTCACAGCGACGGTTACAATACTTGAGAGTGTTTCAAAAAATTGCCAATCCGACACGTTAACTCTCTATGGGCCGAATTTTGTTTCTGCAGACAACTTGCGAGGCATTAACTTTGATATTTTAGATTGATGGTGCTACCAACCGTTACCAATATTATTATTGATTGTCGTAGATATTATACAATTAAGACATGTACGTTTAAAAACTAAAATTATTTGGTAAAATGTCGATGTATTAGCATGTGACCTGAAAATTATACAGGCATACAGAGGGTTAAACGGAAATATTTTGCGATTATTTATACAGGTTACCCTGTATATGTGAGTGTCAAAGTAATCCTTAGTAATATCTAAAAATCATTCTACACCCGATCGATAACTATTTTACTCAATGTCGTATGTATATAAGTAAACTATGTAGAATTATTTCACGAATAATGTCGCGCTACGTCGCGTTAATCGCGCCAAACGCGTTTTACAAAATCGATCAAGCATTAATGACACTTTTTTCGCGTTCGATGACCAGCGAAATCCGATGTGACGTCTCGAGCCCGGTCTCCGAGAGCAAGTGGTGAAAATTGGGACTGCAAATTCCGTGCATGTGGAGAGATTGTAAAATATCGATTGTCGATTGTTGTAAAAGTTTTGGGAGAAATTACCGCGAATCGTTTCAAGTTTCAAACGGGTTAGTTCGATGTAATCCTGGGATCAAAATATTCGGGGAATTTACGATGTTCGTTCGAAAAACTGTGCAAACCACTTGTAAATCGAGTAGTGTGTTTTTTTTTTTTTGTAACTGGCGTTCGAATTGTTTGTTATTTTTTTAAGAAGCAAAGAATTCGAGTTAAATGCTACATGTGATTGTTGTGTGTTTAATGTATTACTCTGTTGGAATATTTACTATAATTCAACCTTTTATCTTACTACAAAAAAAATGTACTGAGAATATATGTATGTACAATGTATATCTGTCACTGCTGAATAAAGGAAGAAAAAATTTAGAATATGGTCTACCCTCTCGAATACCACTGAGGATCCTTCTTATAATTTCCTAGAGCTTAAACAGATGTGTGAAAACTGCAATGTGTATAGCTAGCAATTCTTTCTACTTTTTACTGACAGCGTTTGTCTGTTAGTTTTTACCAGCTCCTCGCAGATAAAAGATCTGAGCTTATTCGTGACATTTTAAAAATAAAATCAAAACTTTTAATTAATAAAATTAGTATTTTATTCGTATGGTTCCTCAATTGAAATGTATCAAATGCTAAAGTTCGTAACCAATCCGTAAAATTTGCAGACAAAAATTTAAGCCATCAATTGTATCTATGAATTTGGTTTATCTATTGACTGGAAACCTGCTGTAACGATGGCAGCGTTTTATTACCATCTCTGTGAAAGATCTCTTTCTGTCGGAAAAATAAAATTAATTGGCTCTTTACTGGCGCTATGTATCTCGACAGAGGTCGAATAAATGTATCAGAGGGAGCATATTGTGCGATATTTTACACCGAGGAGGCAATAACCGTTTCAGTGAAACTATCGAAGAGTTGCCCGCATGAAATGCGGAACTGAAAGTAATTTCCAACGCAAGGCAATAGAGTACGATTCAATTAACGGTATAACGACATTCCTTTCGGCCTCATTAGGCAATGATTAGCGGTAGCGTTCGACAGATCGACAGATTCGACAGATCTTTTTTAGTTGCAAGCTTTTACCAAAGTAACAAACGCTATTCAAGTTATTAAATTGTTAAGGGGAGTTTTAAATATTTGAACATATATATTTATTTGTATGAAATTGTTAGACAGACTAAAACCGTGGCATTAAATTGGAAATCATACAAATCATGAATAACAAATTATTTATATATTATATTATTTGTTTTTTGATATTTTTATCTACATTTTACTCATGTTCGTCCAGTGGCTCGTGTTAACAGAAATTTCTGGAGTGTAAAGGGTTAACGTAGATGTGACATGAAGTAATTTAAGAAGACACATTCCAAAACATTAATAATTTCCCCTCGACGCACCTCGATTCTCGCACGATTTCACTCCTGCGCTCGATAAACGCTACAGCGCCGTCAGCTTTAATCCACGACTCATATGCGCGATGCTACCACAACATATGACACAATAATACGTGAAATTAAACTTTCTGGCGAGTAAAATAACGAAACGACGACGAAAGGATATGTATTTCCAGCTGTGCGGGCGTTTACGCGTCGGCGTCTGTTGCGCGTATTTAAACTACGCTTCATTAAATCAGCGACGGGAGCCAGAGATTAAACGCGTTATCTATAAACATTTTCTTCCATTAAACAAGTCCGCAATCTTGGTTCAAGGGTTCGTAAAAGGCATGCTTCTCGTGGTCCGAGCATGTCTATTTATTAGACGTTGATTATAACATTCTTTAATGGTTTTCTTTGGGTATTAGATGCTGAATAAAAATAGAAAACAGAGTATAGTTTATTCTAGCTGCGTATTTTGGTATTTTGGTCCGCCATATTGTATTCGCCATTTTGAATTTCTTAATTTTGAGTTCAGATTTGGAATCAGCGACCCCGAAAACCGTAAACGGCGCCAAATAACCGTAAACCTAAGGGAAATTTCATAAAGATCGGTGATAAAAAAAAAATGGATACAAATGTTCTTCTTTTAAAGAACTTCGAGGGATCTTTCAACCAGGAAATACTACAATGTTTACTATTATATCAAGGAATTTAGAAGGATGGGCCACTTCAGGAAATACTACAATGTTTACTAGTATTTCTCGGAATTAGAATGACCTTCCAAGGACGCTATATGTATATATATGTAGGTCACAGCGCCTGTCAGTCATTTAAAATTGTCTATAAAATAAGAAACTTTGAGGTGTCATAGCTCAACGTAGAACTGTCCGATTTGATTCTACCAAAATTCAAATTAAAGGGTGGAATTTCTACTATCTAATATGTAGTTACTATCATTGTTAGATACTCTTAAACAATTGTCTTTTTAAATATTTAATTCATTTTTTTAGATCTATTGATAATCAATATTTTTGAATTACATTATTTTCACGGATATCCAACCATTTGGTCAGCGTACACGGATAAAATAGCCAAGTAACGCTTTTCTTCCGAATTGATTTACAAATTTTGAGATTTCAGATTGAAAACGTATTTTTATAAAAATAAAACATGACTTATATTACTCATTGTCAGTCATAATGTAGCTTGCCAATACTGAAAAAGATTTTAAAATCGGTTCAGTAATTCAGGAGATGGCGCCCTACATACAAACGGAGAAACTTTACCTCTTTATAATATTATATTAGTGTAGATAAATTACAAATGCACTTCAACCTCATTTCTTTATTGTAATGTGTACGCAACTATTTCTGAAGTTGCGAAGCATACTGTCGATGTCATGCACTCACGTTCACTCAATCAGTTGCTCTGAAACGTGTCGAATTTATTCTGTTGGCATATAAAACATACTTCGCGAATCACGAATGCGCGTTAAATGAATAGTAAAATCCTTGAACGTGTTGCCTCTACCCGTCGCTCGGAATAAATTCCCAAATAGTATCACCTGCTATGGAAGATGGCTCCCAAAGGGTTGAATTGTTACACAAGTTTAAGGAACGTTGAACGATAAATAATTTGTTCCTAATCGGTTTGCCCCCCGTGAATCAGAAAATAACTGTAACGCACGACGATGAACGCCGTTTACAGAGTTGTTCTCATGCAATTACCCACGGACAACCCATCCCCACTGAACTCGTACATCATGGTGGCTTACGCCGGTTTTCAAAACAGGAAGCATAAAGTTTTCATAATAACGCATCCTCTTCGCTAGATAGGGAGACCCAATTGCCACAGAATGCACACAAGGGTCTGCCTTACAAAGGTTCATCTTTTTTTCCTGGCTCGGTGGCATCTGCACGGAACAGCGAGCACTCGCGCGCGAACCCTTTCCCCGTAGGGGGTTAATTTTAGAGATTTCCTCATTCAAAGGATACGCTGAACGGCTTTGGACACTTTTTGTCGTGAGCGGGAAAAGGTAATTACTGCCTGTTTCGCTGTAAATAGTACGCATAACTGGTTTTAGTGTCGCTCGAGCTATATTTCGATCCAGATACAGCTAAATTAAACCGGCTCTCCGGTTTTCTGTGTTTTTTTTTCTATTTTACGACGACGAAAGGGTATGAATATAAAAGTGAATACGACTGCGATAAGCATACCTGGATGAGAGGAATTGTTATTTTATGGCGTTGCGAAAAGAGGGATAAAGAGATGCTTATATTTTGAGCCAGACAGGTGATATGATTCTGGATAGATGCAGGACGATATTTCCTGTCTAATTAACGTGGATCATGGAGCGGCTTATATTTTATATAGTAGTATTTCTGCTTAAACCTATCAAGAAATATATATTTCATAATTTTCTAACCCATTCACTGTCAACTACAAGATGTCTCGTAGTTCAAATTGATTGCAATTACCTAAGGGATGAGTTTATAGCGTTTTGTGCCACGAATTATTGCAAAAGAAGATTGGAAATTTTCTTTTTAAAACAACAAATTTAATATCACTTTTTATTATTAAAATAATAACCTAGATTACCCATCTGTATTAAATCTTGGCGCCCAAGGTAAAATGCTTTCGAATTGCCTGGCAGTGAATGGGTTAAAATTAATATACCTCACACCTAACATTCTGCTTCACTTTTTTATTTTGTTACAGGCTGGGCCTACTTATCGTTGATGTAAATATTTACTGAAAAATTGCGTAGAACAATCTATCGACGGGGAAACAACAAAGTTGGTAGAAATCGACTCGAACCGCTGAACAATTAAACGTTCTCCTTCCATTGCCCCCTTTTAATCAACTTAGGCGTACAGCTATCGATCGCAGGTCTCCCCTTAACTTGTTTACTCCTTTTTTAAACCCTCGCGTATAAAAAATGTCCCCACGCGCCCCGCACCGCGCAATTTTTCCCGCGTATTCGCATACATTTCGCGTCGGAGCGTCAGCTTTTAAAATTAAAAATTCAAAGTAGGACACGGATCGGCCCGGAACCGTGGGAAAACGTTTTCGAAATTCGCGAACAGGTTACCGAGGAATTTCAATAAACCCTTGGCCCGGAACCACGGCCGCTCGAACTCCACAAGCTACACTCGTTGCTGAAAACAAAGAAATAAAAGGAAAAAATTCATATCCTCTGCAGAGAATAGTAATTTCGTTGAATGAAAGCGAAGAATGACTAAAAAAATCAATTACATTTAGAAGTCGAAACTAGGAGAATGCAATATCGATAAATATGTATTTACTTTGTTCGCAAAGGATATTTTCAGTCATGAAAATTCAACAGAGAGGAATAATGGTTGGTTTACGGAGTTTATTATCGGTGATGAAACAGTGGGGTTGGCAAACCTAATCCCATCGATATCCTCCGTCGATCGTTATTCAGCTACGCAAAATCTCACGAAATCGCTGGAATTTTGTGCGTTGATTGCAAAACTCTTTGGTAACCAGGCAACCTCTCGTTTTTGCAGCGTGACCGAGCCTAGCCGGAGTTAAAGCCCCGGTGTTAGGGCGCGTCGTTTTGCCGCAGCATGCTCGATCTGCATACCCGTAAACGATTAATGACCTCCCCCGTCCGCCATTCTACGCCGATCCAGCGCCACGCGGAGGTGTTGCCCTCTGCGAATGGAAAAAGAGCACACTTTTTGTTAGCCCGAATGAATTCCCGTCCTCACGTTCAATATATTCAATACTGAGCCATACTATATGAACGATTCAATTCAAACGATAGCGTAATCTCCAGAAAATCATCGGCTATTCGAGTAATGACGTCGTTATCTATCACCGTCATTTTCACTCGCAGTGTTATCTACAATTACTTCAAATAAAGAGTACAATAAATTATTGAACAGAAGATTGAAAAGAATTGTATTCTTCAATCGAAATACTACTAATGTGATGCGTTGAGAAGTATGCTAACATATTCGCCAATGCAAATCTCCGCATGAGCGAAACTCACTCTCGAACCTTCGCGTTTCGCTTTCGTCTTATTTCCAATTCCCGTTTCCGTGTCCGTAAACCAACCATTTCGTAGTTTACTTCTTTCCCCCACAGATGTTTTCCTCCAACGTACACGCGAAAGGACCAAAAACGTTGTTCTTGACACAACAATTTTTGCAAGCGCGCCACCAGTACGCTGGCGCCCCGAAAATTCGCTCTAGCAGCCCGACGTCACCCACAACGCAAAAACCAGTCTCCTCCGAGTCCGTCGAGAACACGGGTACGAGAAGAAGTTCGGTTAGTCGAATTCAAAAGTAACATTTACTTTTTCACGGTGAAACAAACGTTGCGCCGTCCATTGAGCTCCGAGATGCTAGGACGAGCCGGAAGTGAGGGAAACTAGGAAACGTGCTACATCGAACAAAGTGCTAGCGGCAACTTGCAGACCAGGCGCCAGAGCGACGGAACAATGGCAGACGTGGAAGCATGGACAGTTTTCAGCGGCATCCGCGTTAGAGGCGGACGCGGCCGCTTAGACAGGAGTCACTGTGTATTGGTCTTCAAGAAAAACGTCTCTGAGACCGTTTAAATCACGACTCGGTTCGATTTAGTTTATTTAATCCTAGATTCAAGGACTCGACGTCGAGGCTTTCAAGACAAAGCGTAATTCTGCCTTCTGCTTCTACTCCAAGCTGGAAAAAGGTGGAGGACATTGATAATTAATTCTTCTTCCAATTACAAATAGAGCTGTTATTATTATTGTATTGTGTAGTACAATCTTTAGAGGGTAATTTGTACTTCATGAATCCTTTTATTTATTCCGAGGGTCAGTACCTGTGCCTGAGGGCCGAACCTGACACCACTCAAAGATGATGGGTTCGTAAAACGATGAACGGGCACCAAATAACATGATTATTTGTACCAGTACCACCAGTATTAGAGGTTCTTATTCTAACGAAACCACCGTATGCAGACCAAGAAAGAGAATGGTAAGACAAGCCCTCTCCATTTTTACGTTTCATTGAGGCTAGTACTTGGAGTCCCCGTAAAACTCTAGTCACGAGAAATTCCAAGGAAAGTTGCTCTTGGGTTCTACTACATATTACTAGTAAAGTCTACGCCAACTACACCAGGGGACGAATTCCATTTGTACTTCTTGTTGGCATCTCAACTCACAATCAGTTCAATCACACCATGGAGAGTTCCCCAAATTTTGAACTTGTTTTCCTAAATATTAATAACTTTATACGCCCAATAACCAACCCCTATCACTACACCCACAATCTCTTTATACCAACTTCATAAAAACCGCAGTCTGCCACTACTGACCCTCCCCTCGCCAGCCCAAATGCGACTTCATGTTTACCCAGGGTCTCGCGCTCCAGTTGCATAATACAGGGAAGGAAAGCAACGAAACCCAGACGAAGCCGACGAGAAAAACAGCGTGTATACCGACGCTCCGCAAAAGTTGGAGTTGCGAAGTTCAATATTCTCTATGCGAAACGGATCGAATCGTTTCTTCCCCCGGTGGTCTCGACTCGCTCTTCCCGCCCACCAGCCGACAGATTATGCTAATACTCGGAGAGTTGCACGGATTATCAGCTCGGAATACCCGCATTCGGTGCAACATCGACGACGATAACGCGTCT
The DNA here is from genome assembly GCF_026283585.1 of Hylaeus volcanicus. Classification (NCBI taxonomy): domain Eukaryota; kingdom Metazoa; phylum Arthropoda; class Insecta; order Hymenoptera; family Colletidae; genus Hylaeus; species Hylaeus volcanicus. The sequence goes on along the minus strand of NC_071979.1, from coordinate 18,456,243 downwards.
CGTATTCAGGAGTATCGCCCCCCGTCGCTCTCTCGGCGCCACGATCGATCGGAGATGCGGCCAGTAATTTCTATCGGCGTTCCGTTCTGTTCGACAATGATTAGCGCTCGCGCATAAATAGTCTTACATGTGCTACGATGTAGAACGGTATCCCTAAGAGGATTTAACCGATCGAGTGTCCTCATACGCGGAGTAGCATATTAACGGTGACTGTACTGCAGAGACCTCATGAGGCATCGAGCGATAGCTGCTGACAAAGATGTTTGAAGATTTGAAGGAGTTGATGGAATATCGATTGTTGGAAGCTGCGACTGTTGCTCTAGGTGGCTCGATACAAGGGTGTCCTATTCATCGGGAATAGAATTATACTTTACGTATCTTCAGCTATGACTTTTCACCTCTTGAACATCAAAATTGATCGTGTTAAGTAAACACGTGATTTCATAGCTTCGAACGACCAAGATACTCGAGTACAGTCACTGCCTGGACCATCGTACAAGAGACGGGACGACAACGATGAAATATGTCCGATGCTTTCGCGGAGAATGGCCAAGCTGATCGATAGCTGTCAGGTAGTCGACCAACGTTCGAGTGGGTAGTAGAAGACACGGAGTCCCGTGGAAACGTTCATATTTCTCGTGAAGGATAACACCGTGGGTTTCATTGAATCCACGGTCCGCGATAATTTCCGGGGAAAGAAACAGGAGATCGAGCGCGGTCGGTTAAGATAAGTACACGAAGGGACTCCGTGGTCGGTCACGTTGGAGCGACGCCGTGGCGATGACAGGGCGATATGTCAAACCATTGTCCCTTTGGGTGTCCTCTTGGCGTCGCTCCTCTCTCGCCACCTTGCTTTTTGTCCGCGTCACGCAAAAACGACCGACCGGCAAGTAGTACTGGTCGATGCATAAAACACCCACCCCCCTTATTCTGAAAGGATCTTTCACGCGACCCGGGGAAAATCGACCCAACGAATTGTGACTTAGGTGAACGCACCAAGACAAGTGCGTACAAAAACTTTTAACGATGCTCCATTCTTTGGAGTACTTAACTGTTTCTGGAGAAAAGTACACTCTGGCTATCTACTAGAATTATTTAATTTGTGCCTCATTTCTCCTGATTATAATTAAACTTGACAGTCATATGCAATCTCCCTCCAACTGTTCTGTCACTGTTTAATACGAGGGTCATTTAAATATAAACCGGAATTTTTACAGATTTTTTACATTCAATTTTCAATACTTTAACGTCATTTGTACCAGGCAAGTGGGAGCACAGTTTCGAACATTGTTCTCTGAACATACAGCCTTCGACCGAGTGTCGATTCCTTGCAGGAAGTCTCGAAAGGGAGTTTGCGAGTTCCGTGAAAAACTGCACCGTAGATACTTCGATCAGCATACTTTTCAGCAGTAAATAAGAGTCGCTATTTGGTTGGAAAAGTGCGACGATGTCGGAAAACTTTCAATGGCTGCGGGATGCCCCACCATAGAATCAACCAAACCCTGATACCTGATACATGAGTGAATATACAGGGTCTTTCACGAGTAAGTAGACAAACTTCTTCTATTCCCTCTACCCAACTTCGAGACGAAAACCAAGGGAAATACCCGAGGTCGGAAAACACGATTTTTCCTCGGTGCCTTTAATATTATTATCGATAAATCAAAAAATCTTTCCCAAGCAGATACAAGCAGTCGAAGTTACATGGTTCCATAGTTTTTGAGATCCCAGAAATTTCTATTCCTCCCATCGCTAATGAAAATCTCCGTCGAAACTTCACGAATCGCTAGACCTGGTGGAACTCTGAAGATTCATCGATAACTTTTCTCGATATTCGTGCTGTATTCGCTTCTCGAGAAGTCGAGGAGCGAAATACTGTAATTTTAATGGACGAGCAGGACAGGAGACGCTGTACTCGAAAACGTACTCATTACACACGAAACCGTAAAAGTCGGACCCAATCTCCAGCCGGCGGGAAACAAAAGTTGGATCGAACAAAGCAATTATAGTCTTGAAGTTGCTCCTGCGCTACCTGAAAGTTCTAACCGCATCTGGTATTCATCCGAGAGACTGTAATAAAGGAGAGGACAAGACGGGAAGCGTGCTTCAAAGAGTTGCAAAACTTTTCGCCCTTCCAAACCACCCCCCGTTCACCAGCCACCTCCTCCCTGCCCTTCTACATTACCGATTTAAAAAGTCGCCGATTGTCGATCGACGAAACGTCGTCCTGTGTTTGCGAACTTCATCCCGCGCGAGAAGCTGCTGTTTGTTACGTGTTTACCAGCGAAGCCAGACATCCCAGCGGAGACTCGGGGATCTCGAATGAGGATAACGCGGAAGTTTTAACGAAATTTGTACTGAAACGTTAATTTCGCGATTGGCTCGAAAAAAGGGCGACTGAGATTTCTTCTTTAATTATTTCCGTCTTATTCGTTAGTGTAAATACTTTCCCAACGTATTCAACTTTACGAATTTAATTAAAATTACATTATAATATGTATAAATTTTAAATGCAACCCAAAGCCAAGGGTCAAACACAGTGAACAGTAGTAGTTCGAAAATGTTAAAATACTGATCGTGATTATTTGATGGAACATGTCAGTCTAGACGGCCAGGATCAAGGCCATTCTTCGGAATTTTTATGTATTTACTTCTTCGAAATGAGGGTGTATACACTCTAAAGTACATATATTTAGAGTAGAGTGTGTCGTCAAAAACACGCGTGGCGGCGAGCGATATGCAGTAATTTTGCTTGGTCGACCTGGTTTGATCGAATATCATATTATTATTTAGAAAATGTCTACAGAACGGTATTCAATATTTGTCGCAGCAGCTGTGCACTGCGCGCTCCGATTTACCTTCATTTTAGTTCCGTACCTCCGTTACTTTTCAAAATTATGATTCGAAATTTTTAGAAAATATTCTCAAAACTTCAAATTTTCAAGTACAATCAGAAGAAAAGTAAATTTTTTGTCCATCTAGACTGACATACACCCATAATTCCTTCAACCCGTGTAATTAATTTTTCGGAACGTTTTCTTTTTCCCTGCACGTTCTAGATTCGTTAAACATGACCTAATCGCGCCATCCGTTTTACAAAAATTTCGCTTCTACAACGCGGTATGTTTAAGTGCACCGGTATATAGCCACTTGCGTATATTTCCCAAACCACCGCCGCAACGTACGAGTGCCCTACCTTCAATACCTTGTAATTATATTTCCCATCGGCAACCTCAAGGTAAATGAAACTTAAATCAAAGTCTTGGCTCGGGCTACGGAGCTCGAGGAGTCTGGGAGAAGACCCTCCTTCGCGTATATCGCAAGGCACCCAAGTAATCTGAAAGAAGCCACACAGAGAGGAGCAAACACTTTTGCCTTGTAGAAGCAATTACTGCATTCCTTTATATTGAATTTTCGAGATCGAATTTGCGTGTGTGTAGGGAACATCATTTACTTTCACTACTTAATTTATGGGAGTGTTAACGCTGCAGATACTGCTGCCCCCTCGTGAAGTTTAATCGCTTTACTGGGCGTAATAAACAGCTTACGAATGCATTTTATTGGGTTGTCCAGAAAGTTCGTGCCAATTTTTAAGAAAAATTCATAGGCACGTTTGAATTTTCGTATATATTTATTGACTTACATAAGTACCATTTTGTTGCACAACCTTTCTACCTTTTTAAGGGATGTATTCATGTTATTAGATTTCACCCATTCCGATATATTCAGACCTGTACCACCTACCAAAAATCGACATGGACTTTCCAGACAACCTATGTATGTATTGAAATTAGTGAATTCATTTCTCAAATAATTGTATCAATATACATTTGAGCAGTGTCTCTATAATGACGGATAATAAAAGCTCGACTGAGCCTACCTGAATTTCCATTCGTTGTTTACTACCCTAGTTTCTAAACTCAAATTCTTTTTTCAACTTTCTCTTGTTAGCCTCTCTAATGCACTCTATCACAAATTATTCAATTTTCACTTTGGAGATAATCCAGATAAATCTCCACGAAATCGGTTAATCCGAGCTTTACTCAAGCACACGTTCGACCTAGGAATTTTCGATATTAATTTCGTGGAAAATGAAGCCAAGTGCAAAAAGATTGTCGGCATATTCCCCATTTATTTTCCGTGTAAAACTGGACGCCCACTCAGCTGCGGCATCGCGGAGCTCACTGAATGTGTAATATCGACGAAAACAAAGTCCGAAGTCGGGGCTGGTAATAAATTCTTCGGTGACTAGGGGATGACGAACATGGCGGCGCAACATAGACGGGCGGAAAACTCCGGGATAAATAAAAAATGTAATTCCGGCCACTGAATGTTGCAAGGAACCTCCCCATCGCCAGGAGAAAGTTGGAACGACGGAGTTGGATTCGACAGAGTCTCTCAACATTATTTGACCCGTACTTCCCGTTTAATTATTGCTCATTTTTGCACCTCTAGACATTATAAAACTGCTGACAGTTGGAAGAAATTACGTATAACGTGGAAATATTTGTATGTGTTTGGAAAAAGAATATTATTTCGCTTTCCCACATATTTATGAACGGGGGTGTACGTATAGTCCAATATTACATGATACTTTTGCAAATATCTCGGAAACTAAAACCGACCGTCACATACATATACATGGAACAGTTCTTCCAAATGACACTCTTAATACTATATTTCATGATGATAAAAATCGGAAGTGAAGAGGTCTTTCGGCAATTTCACCTCCTTCTTTTCTTTCTTCATTTATCAATTTTAATTAGACTCCGCAGAACAAGTTCAATCACAGCATTGATATAACTACACGTGTCGTTTCAAGAACATAGCTCTAAAAATATTGCCACACTATAAGCTGATCCTCGTGGTCTGTCATAATGTACGGTAGCGAACCACATCTTTTATTCGAGACTGTTACAAAGCTCAGTGTAGTTGAGGATCACTGAGACACAACAAAGAAGCAAAAGTCTGCAGTGCCGTAGCCAGTACTCGGTGTTGCGGGAGCCCCAGATAAAAGCGGTTGTTTGTTACAATTAGGGCCACTCTTCCAGACAACTCCACGCTGCACCTAGAACCACCACTTGCTCGCTTTACCCCCGTGGCACTTCTTAGCAGCCACGTTGCACTCCGCGCCCCCAGGATGCATTCAGTCATCTCCGTCACCTCGAGCGTCTCAAATGGAATTATGCGAAATGGCGGTCGCGTTTTCGTAATATTCGAGGGATCTCTGGTTCCCCCGGCGAGACGGCTTTCCATTGTACGTGATTACCAACGTGCCGTCTAAGTGCTGGTACAAGTACGTGCGCGTAATTGTAAATTGCACAGACACGACCATTGTGACTGGATACCGTTTTATTAATTCGATCGGCTTTAGCTGCTTTGAGCGAGTGCAATTAGACGCCAAGGTGCCCATCAACGCGAACAGCGCGCGAACCCAGTTGCCTTCGGACGTTTTCCTTTGCGTTTCATTGAGACGACGCCACGGCTCTTGAAACGTTTGTTACAAATCCGATTAACATATCGCGCGAGGCGTTACACTCCTGCGTATTGGTACCAAGCAATGAGCATACCAGCCAGGCAAACGAGTGCTATGTATGCAGGCATTTTGCCACGTTATGCAAATACAGAATGCAATTCTGAGTTCAATGGAACAAATTTAAAATTATAATTATGTGTTGTTGCTCCTAGAGTCAACTAACACACCTGTTGTGTCATTTGACTTTTCCTGACATTAAAGACAAAAGAACCAAAGCCCTAGACTGCTAATTCAACGAAGCAATCTTGACGAGCGTGTCTCGTTAAATAATGCAAATAAACAAGCTTAGTATCCGTGTATGCTGAAGGCTAAGGAGAGAAGATGCTTGGACGTAAAACGACGATAATCCAGGTACTTAGAATGCCAATAACACGAAGGAATTCCTTTGAACAAAGGCGCTAGGACCGTCTATCAGAGAAGTCCTTTCATTGATAGGAACAGGTCGTTGATGTCGGGGTGGACACTTTCTGATGACGACAGCATATCGACTCCTGAGACTCAAAGGAGTCGATTGACTACGGCTTTGGCTCCTAACGCCAAAGCATTCGGAGACAGGATCATATCTGTCTATATTCATGAGCAATACGTATACGGGACGGAGGAAAATGCAAATGGCGTGCCTTTCCGGCCGAAGATCCGGGTACAATTTTCACGGAACCCCTGGGAGGACATACGTTTTCGCCGCTACGTCCGAATATATATTATAATAGAACGTAAAGAACGATTCCCTAGTTCCACGGATTGCTTTCCTTTACGGCCACGGTATTTTATTCTGCTCCTTGTTTTTCGACCCCGAAGTTATCCTCTTTACGGCTTCTCCTGCTTCCGAACAAGCCAGCTCGCTATCTCTGACGTCGAATGCGTTTCGACTATTCAACGGTAATAATCTTGACTGTTCGTTTGCATGTGAAAACGTTTTCCAAGAAATAATAAGAATTTATTTGTGGAGGTCAACAAATTTTATACACGAGAATTAATCAAACAAAAACTTGGGTTAATGGGTTAAAGCTCTCGAACTGAAGTTCACGAAGTCGGTTTTATATTTTGAATAATTTAGAAATGAACATCGGTAATTTCTAATCAACAACATAAACATGGAACTCACATTGGAATAATATCTGAGTAATGCAATCTGCTTTTTTCGACGAGAATGTAATTTCAGGAGTAACTCGTTTAAAGCACTCCCTCGAAAGCTCTCATTATTAGAAAGTCAATCTTGGCTGGCGGAATGAACCTCGAGAAGAATCTTCAAAGAACAACAATGTTCAGTCCCGTGCAGAGAAATTTCTCGAAAGACTGCTACACTGCTTCATAATTATTATTAATTCTCATATTTATATTTCATATTTACTCTTCTGTAAACTTTCTTTACAAATGACTAAACACGGAAAGTACCCACACGGTCAATATTATTCTCCATGAACGAATATTATTAATACATTCGCGACTGGCAGATATTTTACGTTTCTAATGCCGAGTACTGATGAAAATAATAAAATTCTGAAGCTGGACATCGCAAATTTGTATCGTTAGGGCGAAGATAAACATTACAAAATATGCTTTGAGATATAAATGTTGGAAATATGTAGCGTATAAAATAAAATGATTTTCATAATTTTTTCATAACCAGAAATAGAATTTGAAGTGACGTGAATTCACGTCAGCGGTCGCGAATGTGTTAGCAAAAAAGAATCACTTTCCATTCCATAAAAATATGATAAACGAATGATAAGAACGTCGAATAAATGTCCAAAGAACGCTTATATTTCAGCTGCGGGAAACCGTTTGTTTCGTTAATAAAATGACTTCTGTGCCAACGATCGAATGAAGCAGAAGCTGGCATCCGTTCCTAAATAAACACAGAATAGGTTAACGTGCTTCTCGTTCATCCAGCCGGAATAGAGCCCGTTCTGGGAAATATTCTCTCCATCGACAAAGTCTCTCGACTGCACTTGGCACTGACAACGAAGACGTCCAACGAAATCGATCCCGCGATAAAGATATCTATTCCGCTGATACAGCGTTAGGCATAGTTTGCCCTCTGGGAGTATGGAACGAAAATGCTCCTTCGCAGTCTCGATCACTGTGTAACAAGTCCCTAGACGCGTTAATTCTGCGTTTTACGACAGTCCATCCAATTATTTGAGCATCTTCCCTCTGCTGATTAATTGGAACGTTTTATTTTCACGCTTCTCGGGACGTCTGTTCAAGACACTCTACGAAATGGAGGCTGCGATGAGGATGACCTCGCTGTTTTTTACGGATTAATGTCTGGTTCAGAGAAATCCTAACTGTAATGAACTTCTTCGAGGATTTTCTAGATCTCCCTTTGGGAAGATCCGATGAGGCCATGGGTAAGCTAATTTCACAAGTAAGAAATTTAAAGATGATGACTTTAGGTGGAAGTTAGATTCAGAAGTTCTTCGTATTTTAGTCACCTTATTTATATTTAAATTTATCATAAAAGGAAGGATATCAATAATTTCTAGATATATTCTCTCTCTTCCGCGAATAAAATTCATCCAATTCTCACGAAATAGAAGTTGGGGGTAGTTCGAAATGATTTCAGTCCCAAGATTGACCCGCTTCAATCTCCATCTATGCATGGATTACCAAAGCTATTCTTTTAGTCTGATCAGACTTTGAATCATTTCGAGGATTCCAACGAGCATCGTCTAGTCGAACCACGGGAGTGCCATTTAACGACTTTAAGGCAACGCGTGGTTACGTTTCAGTTAGAGGCGGAACTTTCCACGACAAACAGTTGGTCCAAACCAGGGACTCGTTTGGACAGCGAAGCGACACGGGAGTACACTTCCACGTCGTGAATTGGAACGTTTGGCCTGTTACCGTTCTAAAAATTGGAAACTGCATCGCTAACAGTTATCGCGGAGCCCGTGAGACAACGCGGTAACGTTACCTATAGCGGTAGGAAAACTGGAAACTAGTATTGGGGTAATCTCCTGTTCAAGAAATTTATCCGCCATCTCGGCAGCTTCCTGCTACATCGATCTTTCCAACTCCACCGTTCGGCTTCGCCGTTTTGCTAGGATTAATATCCACGCTGCGCGCTTACAGTCCCCCTGAAAATTTACTACAAGACAAGGTTGTTCGTGTTCTTTAAATCTCAACGGTCACCGATCCGATGCCACGACAGAGCTTGAATTTTAATCGAACGGGGTGTTTGAATACCGCGTAGAAAATGCGATCGAATTCACCGTGTCGTGTGTGTCAGAAACGAATGAAATTTTATTCGTATAATAGGAAATCAATAACAGATGAAACCAACGTCTAGCAATTTATTTGGGCGTTTATTTGATTCTGACGTTAAAGTTTCATTTGTTCGGTGCGAGGTATTTCATTCCAGAGTTCAAATTGAAATATTTCTGTTTAACACGTATCGTTGAAGAAGAATTCGAATTTCATTTATATGTATGGTGAGGCATTAAAAAGAGACCTTGTACATTTCATTCGTAATTCGACTGGATAAACCTTAGAAATCACTGTTTCAATGTTTAATTATGTTTCACAGACCAAAGCTCCAACATTTCTCATATCCAAAAGATACAAATGCAAGATGTCCGTCTGTCATTTTCGGGAAATATTTTACAGAAGATTTTCCAGTGCATTTCTTTATCTAGAAATACCTTTTCCGACAAAAAGAACGTCTTATCGGGAACTGAAAAGTTTTATACGTATCCTGACGTGAAAACAGATGCAGAAAAGAATGGCGACCCGCTGCCGGAAATATGTTTCCAAGGGAACAAAAAATACTTTCTCTAAAATCGGCGTTGCCCTCTTTTGCATCGATCCGATGCGATTCGAGTAGCGCCGGCACCGTGGAACTTTTAGAAAGCACTCCGATAAACTGTATAATTCACTTAAAGAAACTATCGGAACCGTGCGGCACGAACCTAGAGAGTTTAATTAAAGTTGATCCCGACATTTTCTGGGCACTGTTTCACCGAAGATGCGCACAGCACTCTTAACGACCAACTCGAAAACTATACTTTACATCTCAAAGATGCTATCGATAATGAAAATTTTGTTCCAAGCAATATGATGGCAACATAAAAAGCAGACACTGTTCTAAAATAATCAGGGCACAAGATGTTACGTTATATTAAATTGCATACTTTATACTTTAATACTTTGAGTGCACCAATCTCTTTAGGTTATTAACACAATCGCGACCGCTGACGTGAATTCACGTCTCGTCAAATTCTATTCCTGGTTATAAAGATATTATGCAAATGTTTTTATTTCATACACTATATACATTTACAGCATTGATATTTCAAAACATATTTTCTAATTTTAACAAATTTAATATCAATTTTTACTATCAAAATAATAACCTAGATTGCACATCTGTATTAAATCTTGGCGCCCAATGCAAAACGCTTTAAATTTGCCTAGGAGTGAATGGGTTAATTCCAATCATTCGAAAGTTATAGAGCAAAAGAAACCAACCATCATAAGGACCGCGAAACAGCAAGACAAAGTAGAGTGAACATCTATGTCGCAGCTAACGAGAAACAAATCACGATAGTTAGCGACCCACTATTTCATGTGGCACCGTGTCGTTTGAACAGACAAGGCGGATATTCTCCTTTTATAAATCTCGAAGGATAACAACCATGAAAGGAGCGTCGAAAGCTTTTACCGTGATTTCTCGCGAAAAAATAAATGTCGACATATCATTCGCCGCCGCAAATAGGCCCTGAAAGGGCGCATTGTTCCGCCATCGGCGCAAAACATCGGCGCAACAACCAATTGGATCGCGTAAGGATCTGAAAGTGCTCGGGTTATTGTTCCCCCGGGCTAGAAAGCGACGACCTATCAAAAGGGACTGTGAGAGTTATGATCGGCTGCAATATTTTTGATTGGTCGTCGTCGTGTAATCGACACGAACAAAGGAGAGTTGCACAAGAGATAATTTCAACGCGCTACGCTTCGAGTTTCGCTGTCACTTTGACGCGTTGTCTCCAGGGTGCACCGACTGAATAACAATTATCGATTTACAGTTAGGTGACGGGCCGAGATGTAATTTGCTGAAAGTTACTGATAATAATTACACCACATAAAAGGGAGCTGTCGTCGTTCTTGGGTCTTGTGAATGACTGAGAGTACCGCGAATATACATAGTTGAGAGATCTTGAAACAGACGAGGACAGGCATTTTTATTTTTAAAGGGCGCCTAAATTTTTATCTTTCTCTATGTTTTGAAATCCGATACGTACAAAGACCTGCAGAAACTTTATTACACCTCATTGCTATAAAACACTGTACTGACTCTGTACTATCTCGAATAATAGTAATCCTATGACCATAACGCGCAGTATTTAACCTACGTTTCATCGAAAACTCCATTAACTCTGGAATATATAAAAGATTCTAATAGTACTCTAGAGAGTGCTAGAGTACTCCATCCACTGCACCGAATTACGGGCCACTCTGCGACGCGATAGCTCCATTAAAGAGGTTTATAAACACAAGAAATTCATTTTTGCGTAGGAGCTTGACATGCACTCTCTGCCATTTTCGTGTATAAAAGTACCTTCTTTTCTCTATGAGATGCCATCTCCAGTGGAACCGAACGTCACGTACAGACAGGGCATACACGACCACGTACGAGCAGTGCATGATAGTCGATAGAGTGGTATCATAAAGCTATACATAGAATATGAAGTCCGTATAGCCGACAATCTCATTGGATAACATACAATACACGATCGCATCCTTTACGTGAACCTTATCGATGCAACGTGTCCCGTAACGTCTGCAGTAGTATCAATTTCTTGAATATCGTGGTTGTCATTATGGAAATATTTCAAACGTTTCTCCAAATGGAGATAAAACCAGTGATGGTTCGACAACCTCAATGGATTGGAATTCGGAATGTTTATATTGCGTGTCAAATGTTTCCTCATTGATTCGACACGGTATTCGTGTAGTTTGGTCTTTTTAGATCACTTGTAATATAGTATTCATGCTGAGCATGAAACTCGAGAACATAAAACACTCTGTTAGCTCTGCGCGATGTAAAAAGCTCTAAAATTCATAGCACACGCTGTTAACTCTGTACTCCATAGAACACTCCATTAATTCTTAATGCTGTTAAACACTCCATTAACTCTAAACTCTCCGAATCACTCTATTAACTCTGAATGGTATAAAACACGTTTGCCTCTGAAACAAATACGTTACTGTTTATATCAAACTCTATAAAACAGTATATATATAACACGCTATCAACGTTAAATTCAAAAAAAGACTATTACTTCAAAGTCCTACGAATCTCTCTATCAAATCAGCAAAATTTTCTCCTTCTAATTCCGGTTCTGCTCGGCTCTCAGATTTCTACCAACCCTCGAATCACTCTTTTCACTGCACTCCTCGGTCAGAATCGCATCACACAGTCGTGCCACGTGCCTTCTTACGCTCAAAGGACCACGTGCATTCCACGAATTCATCCCGATGCACACTTCGCTCTCAGTCCAATACGTGGACCTAAATAGCCGCTCGGTCTGTTCCGTTCTGAATCCAAATCCACGTCGTTGACGCTGCAACAGACTGCGCAGCAAGGAAAGGATTTTACTTGCCTCTTCGAGAAACGGTTCTGGGATTCGTGGAGATCTATTAAATTTGGTATGTGGGCTGATCAAGTGCGGTGCCGTTCCCCTGAAGTAAGAAAGAAGAAGTAGAAATAGATAACAGTCCTTAATTTTTGCGGAACACCTGACTAATGTTTTTTTTTTTCTTTATTTAGCTTTCAAATCTCAAAAGACAGATTTATTCGCTTTACATGGTGTTTGCGATGTATACGTAAAACTAAGATTTGTTAACATGTGTGAAATTATACATTAACATTACAGTTCTTCAAGAAGTACAGAACAAAAGTACACGCCACAATGATTGGCTTAGCAATCAATACAGACATATTGATGGGGTAAATATAATTTAAGTTTACAGAGTTGCTGTTTTTGCTGTTGCTTATTTACTTTAAGATTAATTTATGACTTATTTCTACAGTGTTATATTCTAAGCTTGCTAGCTTTCAGGAACTTAATTATAACTCTAATTGATGTAATATTTGGTTCTATAAGAAACGCAGAAAAACTTAATGGTCTTCAACATTTTCACTCGTATCATCACGACTACCTTCATAAGCGTTCGCCAAATGAACACCCGCCTACCCTTGATCTATTCCGCAAGTTACGCAATTGGCGATATCCCCGGGTGTACTGGAAACGGGGATATTTAGCTCATAAATTTTTCACGAGAATTCGTCCACTTTCGTTCGGGTCAAGTAACGCGAATTGATCAATCATGAACTCGGTAACGAAAGCAACTTTTCCGAGGGACAAAAAGGGCCCACGCTGAAAATGCGCCCGTCGCGCTCGCGTAATCGATAAATTCTACGCGAGCATTCTTTTCAATTTGCGTGAACACGCCGAACACGCTGAACACGGAATTGCCTCGTTCGTCCCGCCCCCGATCCCCACCTACGTCGCTCGTTCCCCATTATCTCACGGCTTCGGCGATACCACGACTTTTTGCGCAGCGTTTTGGACGCACTGGAAAAATTGATGTAAAAATAACGATGTAGTTGCCTGGTCACATTAGTTTAAGCTCTAAATCGCAATTCAGATGCGTGAATGGTCTATAACCCACCCTGGGTGCATTAAAAACGTTCCGGGGGAGTCTAAATATTTGATCGACGGAGAAACGCTGATATTTCTACACGTGGCGATAGTTTGACGTCATTTAAGTCTCAAAAATTTGTTCTTTTTCACTGCGCGTTTTTCACAAGTGTTCTGTTCACCTAACATTTCTATATAAACTATTCTCGAGCGAGCTCCAATCATCCCAGCGTCTAAGGCACTAAGGAACCTTACTGGCGAGTCCACAAGCAAGCCCAGGAAGAAACGCTCTCTTCCTTTTCGCCCCTCTCTCCCTCCTCCTTCATAAACAGAGTCAGAGTCAGTGTCTCAGAGTCAAAGTCTCAGAATTTAAGTCAGAAACTGTCTGTCCTAGTCATAGTTCCAAAGTCAGAATTTCTGAGGTAGAGTCAGAGTCTCAAAGCTTGGGTCAGAGTCTGCGGGCCCGTGTCGTAATATCAGAGTCAGAGTCAGAGTCTCATAGTGAGAGTCTCAGTGTCTGATTTAGAGACTCAAGGCCCGTGTCAGAGACTCAGGATCCGAGTCAGAGTTTCCAACCGCTACCACACTAATTAAATCAACCTAGTACACCTCATCAGCGCTGAAAAAAGAAATTCAATACGCACGGATCAAATTGACTTGCCTGATGGATTTATCGTCGATGATCCTTAAAGATCACAGATGTTTATTACCCCAAAACGCTGTAAAAATATAAAATTGGCTGGTCGCATCAATTCAAGCTCTAAATCGCAATTTAGGCGCATGAATAGCCGCGGAACGCGCGCTAGGTGCATTAAAGATCCTCCCCCATTAACGTCCCGCCCGTGCACATTCCGGAGCCACGTGCACCTAGATAGATCATTAACTCTCGGGTCGTCGGTCGTAATACTTGCGTGTAATACGCGAGGAGAGGGCTTGTCTCTGTTCTGCCTGGCTAGCGGCGACCGTGGAAAAAGCTCGTCTCGAGATAGCAACCCCGTAGGTAGGGCGGCTTGGCCACCAAGGGAGAGAAAAAGCAGACGAGCCAACGAGATGGTTTGATAGCCGCGGTCATTCGTTAGGTTGGGTACGCCACGTTACACTTTCCGGGCCACTCGCAGAGAACGCTGGGATCTAAGGGTCGGCGGCTAGAACCCGAACTATGAGCCCAACGCCTAGACCATCTAACGTTCCCATACTGTCTTTCGAACACGCACGTTCGGGGCATAAACTTTTATTTTGAGATTGCTAGGAGTAGAGGCTGGATCACAAACTCTGCGACTAAATGAAACGGACGCTTTACGAGGATGAAGAACTCGATGGTCTGTTATTGTGTGAAAATATACCCTCGTTCATAAGTATGTGGCCACTTCCTTAATTGGAATAACTATCTCAAAAATATTACGAATATATTAATAAATATAGCACTTATGTTTCTGTGTTTAGTTTGCAGTATAATACTAGATTATAGTATACATTTTATAATAATCATTTATGGTGTATATTAATTATTCATTGAAGTTGCCAGGTGTCCACATATTTACGAACAGAGGTGTATTTAAGTGTAGAACGATAGAAAAAGAAGTGTTTGAAGCTTGAAGTCAAAGGTTTCGAGGCCTACTTGAAAGAGATCTGAAATGTAAAATTTAAAAATGCATATTTCCCTTCGTCGCGACTCTATTCCTCAAACAATTTAGGAAACGAGCCTACTACTTTACTGGAGAGCTCATATAGGAACAGAAAACATTTCGCATACCCTAATTTTTAAGTGGATAGTTTACACACTAGACAAAGATACGTTATTTGATTTTCGAGCGTAGATGGATAAGTATCGTGCAGAGAACGTAAATTTCTCGCAATGCTTTCGGGGATGCCTCTTCAGAGTAGCGTCGATGAACCTCGAACGCCTGCCAGTGCCTGGCTCCTCATAAAACTCTACCTATTTGTAGGATCTCAGCTAAATTGAATAAAAGAAAGAGGTTAGTTTCCAGACCATATTCGTTTGACGAGAAAATGTCATTTCGTCTCGGATCTGCTCGTATAGCCATCAGTGAGGCTCGTCAAGTCTTTGCCTCAAACTCGTCGATATTGTTTCATCCCTCTCTGATATTTTAGGTTAAGCATTGGCAAGAGGAATAGCAATTCTCATTGGACTAATAAGCTATGAAAAGCTAACCTATTTCCCACATTTTATCATCACGATACGAGTAGGTTAAGCTTCATACATAGCTCTCGAGAATATCAAGACTTTAAAGCCTTTTAGATCCTAGGACCGTCGAGCAGTGTTTTCCTCTTCCCAACGCTAATTAGCCCTATTGTTTAAATATTCTATCGAAGTAGTTCAAATCAAATCTTTCTTTGAGTACGACTTCAAGTCCTAGGACGTGATTTTGGTTTTACTGATGAGTTCAGCGACCAAGGTAACCTCCATAGATACGGAGATCTCGAGTAGCATGCCGACCGCCGATCGGTTACATCGCCAGTACTATGGAGAAGAGGATAGAGGTAGAAGCGAGCGGACAAAGCGACGGAGGACCACACGCATCGAAAGAGGAAGAGGGATAGAGAAATGTCAGGGGAGACGGTGAAGGGGCCGGGAGGGAAATGGGTTCGGCTGTCACATACACGTACTCCCCCGAGCAGCGGAACTGATAGTGGACAGATACTGCGCATTCGTGGCGGCACGGTTAGAATTAATTGCCAATGTTTGGCTCTGGGTACGTGGATATTGGGATGAATGTTCGTTAGCGAACACGGGCTCCCCTAACGTTGCACCGTCGGAATGAGTTATCCTGTCAGAACGGTACTTATGTCGTGGACTCTGATGCTCGAAAACGAGCATCCGCGTCCCGCCGATAATAGGGCCCCCGGCCCATTAATCACCCGCCGGGGCCAATCCGAAAAACGACGAATCGGATTTAGAACGTCGAAAATCGGCCGCTCGGCTCTCTATCCTTTGATAAGTCGCGCTCACGAGCTGTGTTATATAATACGTCAAACCGGGGACGACGGCAAACAAATTACATCGTTACGCGTCCCGATACCTGGCCAACGAGAGGGCTAATCCCGTGACGGCCAGCGCAAACCGACATCGCTGGAGCTCGATTCGAAGAATTATCGCGCGTGCTTGTTACGCGTTCCATACACCTCGCTTTCATGTTGCGTGAAACTCTATCGTTATGGAAAACCTGTGCTCGAATCATTCTGATTGAAGACACGAGGCTAAAATTATAAATAGAAACATGCACTATCGATCATTAATTTCAATACACCATCACACCTGTAACGTTTCCAAAGACAGACGAACATATGTAGTTACTGGCTGCCATACATACATAAACGAGTCGAGCCATTAAATATTGAAAAGGATATCTGCACTCACTCAAATTATATCAGCATATAGTTGCTAACGTTCGAGGGATCTCGTCAATAGGTTTAGGGTTTTTTCTCTCCCCTACGAACAGTTTTTCCGTAGGTTAGTCTGAAAGAGTACCTCTACAGAGTTGACGTCGCGTTGTACAATTAAGGAACACTATATTCATTAAGTTTACTTATTTCACCGTATATGCAATTCCACGCGCTACTTTATGTAAAGTGTGATTGTTATTAATTACAATGAAGATTATTATCTCCAACATCAAGAATAAATATATCAACTATCCTATAGTAATGAAGAATAACTCCTTGGTTCCTTCTTCTTCGCCCAAGTCTCAATAGAGGAAAATCTCGAATATGAAAAGGTTTCAGCATCCTATCCCCCATTCGCATTTACTCTCACCTCCCTTCTCATAATTCAATAAAAACGTTTAGCACTCCGTAGGTCTTGACTCTAGGAACTATCATGGGCACTAGCTACAAGCCCCATCGATTCTTTCTTTCCTTCTGCCTCAATCTCCTGAAGAATTACGATTCAGGATTAACTACCCTCTCAGGGAACCGGATTAACGCAGTTAAATATTACCGACTACAGACCTCTCTGGAAAAAATGGCGGCGAGGGGGCCACGTTAACGCGGCGAGTGCCTTAGCGAGGCAGATAGCGCGCGAGATTTAGCTGTTGCTCGTTACCGTTCCGCGGCTTGCTTTTTTCCCACGCGACCACGGAACTTCGAGTAGATAACGGACTGTTGGATCCATCCCCGCGAACAATTTGGAAGTTAACGACTTTACAGAATACACGAGGATTATGTTAATGCGATGTTTCGGTGGATCGCTTTCAGCCAGATACGAGGAGGGGGCGGTCTCTACCCACTGTCCGCGCTGCACGCACTGCCAGCCCGATGTATCTTTCTTTATGGATAAACGCCTCCGACTGGGATTAACTTTCAGCCCCCTGCTAATTGCGACAGCGCTCGTTTGTTCGCCATGGGCATCGAACTAAGCGTTGTCGGCGCAAAGAACTCAATGGAACACAGCATAGAGATTGGCGAGTGACGTTGCATTCTTACGATTAGAAGCAGAAGAACACAGAGGACTCAATGTTGCATCCACTTAAAAGTTAAAAAAGAAATATTGGGTTGTCCAATAAGTTCGTGCCAATTTTTAAGACAGTCATAAGTATTGTCATGAGTATTCGTACCCTCTATGTTTATTGAAGAAATTTGTCCAAAATAAATGATAGATTTGAGGTATAAACTTTTCATTATAAATATATACATGCGTAAAGTTTATTCATGTGCATACGTATTCATAATATGTATGATGAAATATTAAGCTTACCATTTAATTTAGACAAATGTGTTCAATAGAGATAGAGGGTACGAACAGTTATGGAACTGACCGTATATATATTTATTGAATAACATAGGTGCCATTTTATTCCACAACCTTCCCACCTTTTAAGGATGTATACATGTTACTTGTTTTCAACCAGTCCGATATATTCATACCTGTATCACCGACCAAAAATTGACACGGACTTTCCAGACAACCTAATAGAAGGAAAACAAAACAAATGGTTAGTTACAGTTTTTAATTGGTAATTGCTTCCAGTACACGCGCTCGGGTCCACGTCAACGTCGATGGGATCATTAATATCGTAGTATCATTCCTGAAAATGTTGTTGTCACTGTCACGATTTCTCCACGAACGAAACGAGTCCCAGAAGATGATACCAAAAAAAGAATCCAATCATCTAAACCATAAGTCCTCGTGACCGAACGCCCCCAGGCCATCCTGAGAGCATCTTGTGCCAAAAACAGAGCCAAAAAGTCGTTATCCTCTAGTGTTACGGGAGCAAGGAACAATCGAAGCGTCCAAGAGTATCAAAACGATCGACGCTCACCGTTCACCCCTTAGTTTCTCTTTTTTGCTCGGTAACGATGAAAGTTTTAGCCGTTAGCTGCTCTCCGCGGATCTCACGGATCACCAATTTGGAAGTTAACGACATCGCCGGGGTAAGCGAGGATTATGTTAATGCGATATTTCGGTGAGACGGCTCGCGAGCAAATAGGCGAACAGGCCTGGCAAGCTGCATACATGCGGCTTGAATGTACAGGGTGTAAGACCCTCTCCATTGGAGAATCGAGAACAATGAAAATATTTAATGTAGACGTACGTCTTCTTTAACACAGAATTTTATTATCAGTATCTCATTTTTTTCGTCAGTACTCGGCATTAGAAATTAAAATCTTGCAAAGTACTTGACTGCCAACTTTAAATAGTGATCACTGATCACGTTCCTTGTAAGTATACAGGTGTACAAGGTCGTTCCTCAACTTGTCGAAGGCGTATTCGAGGATGCACGGGCAATAAAAAAGTTCGTATAAACACGGAACCCAATTGACGTATTTTTTCTGTTTCCTTTTCTTGTAAAAATGAAATAAAAGCAGAGGCTCTATTTGTACGAATTTTTTCATTGTCACGTGTCCTGAGTCTATCCCTGAGTTCGTCCTCGCGTTGGGATACACCCTATATACGAGAGACACGAGATTCGCGTATGGCTGGGTAACCTTAGACACATCCACCGCCGCCATAGACCGTGGAAACGATTATTGCGTCGGGTATAAAACGTAACTACTTCCTTCCGTGGCACGGTTAAGTGCGACAGTTTTGTAGTCGCCCTCGGTCCTGCCAGTCCTTGATAATGGTAAGTGAATGAAGTCCGCGGCCAAGTGTCGCGGCTGGTTTTAAATAAAGTGCCCCCAGCTCGCCGCCCCAACGTGATTTTTCGTTACGCGATCTCTCCGCGGGGAGGGATACCGCCGCCCTCTGGTTTCTCTTTTCCACGCTCTCCTCGTCCACTCTCCGACGTCTACGTAATTAAATCCGTAATCTGCGCTAGGGTTGCACGTAATAATTGAAACGATGCCGTGGACGTCGAATTTCACCTGGCATCGAATTTCCCATTTTGCGCGCTCTACGAGCACGGACGCGCGTTGGAGAGGACGTATTATCAGTGGAAGGAAGCTTCGATAAATATCCTCTTCCGCGAACGTGAATTTAGGTATAATGACATATCGAAAATTGTACCTATTCGTTCCAGACACGAGGCGTTTTAGAACCGCGGTAACCGATGAGAGAGATCAAAATAATTAATTAATAATTGTTAAATGGAACAAGTGAAATGTAATACCTCTTATTCGAAGCCCTTTAATAACTTAGGGTGAAGAGCAACTTCCTTGCGTCACTAACAGAGGACAGGCACGCATAACTACCATGAGTGATTATACTGTGAAATTTATGCATTCTTGATACACGATAATATGTAAACCATACGCACAATGTAAGCATAACATATTTCCTAAAATTATACAATAATACTAACATTTCATTTTGCATAAATGTGCACATTCGGTATGCGTTTAACGCGCGATTTTCACATTTGCATACGCCATGAATGCGTAAAGTCCACAGTTTAAAATTAACAAGTTGAAATTAATTATTTAAATTGACGTTTCCGTTGCATTTAATTAATTAAAATCTACAGCAGCTGTGAAGATTCTGCCCAGAGCATAACGAGTTAATCCTTCAAGTATGCAGTCCTTAAGACTGGATAGCCCAAAGACAGCCACGTTTTTGTTGACACCCACTCTCGGAAGCTTCCCGATGCAGGCGGTTGGCGCCCCATTTTTACGAAAACAGATTTCTCAAATTGGCTACCAGGGGAGAGTTCAGAAAAAAAGAATCGAAAATATCAACAGAAATGCTGAACTCTGTTCCCAACTTGTATTTCAACGTACGCTTGAGCACCTTCTTGGTGGCGTCTAACTAATGTTCTACCGTGTTTTGGCTAAAGTTTCATTGCCTTCTGCGCTCTCGAATGTGTCCTCGTGCAAGTTTCTCTGTGTTCTTGCCGGTGTCTGAATATGTCCTCACTGTGGTACACGACACGTGCTTCTGACATTAACTTCGGTTTCTTCCCTAACTTCGTTCCTCGCAATGTTTCGTCATCGTAAAAAAGATGTTGATATAGGAAGATTTGTTTTATGTTGTTTTATTCAAGAAGTATAAGAATTATATTAACGAATTTTAATGTATAAAATTATAATGGACTCAGGGAGATCGATGGGTCCGATGCGTCATCAGTCGATCGATCACTTCGAGAAGATGTCGTTGAAAAATACATGAACTGTCAGAAGGAGAAATGTCGATAGAGAGGACATTAAACTTGAATTTAAACCTGAAAATTCAGAGATGTACAATGTCACGACACCGAAATGAATTAATATTAAATACTTTTATTAAACATATGTAGCTGCACAAACGTTTTCGACGGCGTTTAAACATCATATCGTGAAACAGTGAGTGTCAAAATGGATTTCTAGACATTTCGGGAAGAGATTTTCGGTTAATGTCCCAGGGGTGGAACAAAGTTCGAGCGCCAACTCGTCGACACTTGAATTTTGATCGTGTTTACGGAAACACTTTGTTCCCGTAGATTTGAGAGGGAAACCCCCGGCGAAAGCCCATGATTTAATGTACCATAAAAATGGAGTTCGAAAAGAAGGGAACCCGCCACACTCTGCAAACAACTTCTAATACATGGTAATCTGAAAGGAATTAAAAGTTTCGCCGACGATGTCCGATAGGATTTACAACCGGGGTTATAACGCTGCTTGGAACGTGAATCGATGATACCCGAACTATTAAAACTTGCACTATTAAAATTATTAAAACCGTATTAACCCGGCTGGTAGCAAGGATGAACGTGACGCGATGACAATGTGATAATAAATTATGACGCGAGTTCGTTTTATGGAGGCGTTTCGTGTATGCCCGCGATCTTAACCAGTTAACTTTGAACAAACGTATCTCCAGCGTAGGCATATTAGACACACGAAACTCGACGTTTAACTGTTATTTTATTCGACGTCGAGTTTAATTACTCTTGCGAAAATCGCGAGATAGTCGGTACTCCAACTTTATCAAATTTATGTGAGCAAACTTCCGTGTCGTTTTTACGAAACTTCGTTCTTATCTTTGCTTAAAATATTTAATCGTGGAACAAAATCCAAATATCACTCGATACACTTACGGTGGAGGGGCTCTATTGAACGAGGATGTTGACGCTTACCTGAAACAGAAATCAAAGTTAATATTTGAATATAGAGAAAGAATCAAGATCAGAGTTTACCATTTTTACAAAAATTATTTTCACATATGTAGCAAGCACAATGCAAAACTGTATACTCGACAATCCCAGGGACACGTAAATAAACCTCTGACAAAGGGTGCACGAACCAGGTCAGTTAATTGTGCGAGAAATAATGCTAGACGCGGTGTGACTGTCGCCGCGTCTTTGCGCTCGCGGATCGGCCAAGTTTACTTCATCGTGGCGGTGTGTATCGTCCAACTGTTGGCTACGACTTACGCCAGAACCCATAATTAACCTGTCAGTTAGGAAGCAGCGACGGGATAGAAGGGGGCGAGCCGCGAGAAGATCGGAGCGGAATGTACAGAGGCGTTCAAAAGAAAGAGTGGGACATCGCTCGTTAGCGCGATCCACTCGTTTCCTTCTTTTTGTTTGCACAGCGATGCACACGGAGTAGGAAATTGCGCGAAACTTCAAAATATGCTGGCTAACCTCTTATTATTCAACCGTGGTCGCGACCAGGAGGGAGGGTACGCGCAGTATCCATTGAACCTTTGCTTTCCATTGTCCGCGCTGGTCTTTTCAACAGTGATAGAACAAATGGCCGCCGCGAGTCCATCAAAGAACTCTCACCCGAGTAATCTAAAATAGATTCCCTCGGTATCTGCAGCACAATTTGCACCGACCCCTTTCTTTTTTTGATCAAATAGAACGCGGAAGTTAGTGGTGTTTCATTTACATGGAAAAACTAACGGATAAATATTAGGCGGACTGGAACGTAATGTCGTTTCTGCGAATCTTAATTCCTGTTTATCTTTCATCAGTTCATTGATTTTTATCGATCCAGCATGAAAAATTTGCACACTAGATGGCAAAAGGCTGTCGATAACGAGAGTGATTACATAATTGATTAAAAATAGAAACTTATTAAGAATGTATTTGTTTGAATTTCATGTAAAAGATATGACATTACTTTTCGGTCTCCCTAATATATTCATTCGATGAACAAAAGTAATTCTGTTCTTCGATCAATTTATCTGTAGCTTCCACATTTATCTGTTTTTTTTTTTTCAGAGTGCATTCAAGTCCTTCCACTAGCTAATAAATAGACAAAGTGTCTTCGTCTCAATTTCTTATTTAAATAATCTTTTCATCTAGTCCGTGCCCATATTCCTAACCTCTTATTATTTAGCCGTATCTACCGAAACGTTGCTCTCCATTGCTTGCGGCTGGTGTTTCCAACAGTGATAAAACAAATGGTTTTTGCAAGTCCATTAAAGTGTAACTCTCACCCAAGTAATTCGAAATAGATCCCTCCGGTGTTCGCATCACAGTTTGCGCCGACCCATTTCTTCCCCGGATGAAAGCCGACGAGAAGCTCGTATTTCAGCTGCGTAACCGTACATACCGTCCTTTAATTCTTTTTCACGACGTCATAGCCGCGACAGAAGCGTTCGTTTCGCGAGGCTATTGAAAGTACAGGGAATCTCGGTAGCGAGATTCATTCGCGTCATTGTTACGTCTCAGCCTTGGCCACTTTACCACCCCTCTTCGTCGAAGAATCGCTACTCCGGTTCGATACTCTTCCTTTGCTTTTTTACAGTGATCTTAAAACTCGTATCCATCCATTCGACGTTCGTGTGAAAGTACTCATTTGTTACGTCTTGAACAATGGTTGGAACGATAACGATTTGAATTCAGATTCTACGTTGTAAAGAGGATTCGTTGAGGTTCTGTTGTCTGGATACTACGCTGCATTTTGGTGGAGCGAAGCTCGGTCATTATTTATGGCATCTTGCCAGAGCGATTGCAGTTCACGTATCATTTTTAATGAATATGCGCATACTTATTGAAACTTGTTGTAACCGGAACGGACAAAACTTTCTGATAGACCTAATATTTTACATATCTAATACCGAATACTGACGAAAATAATCAAATTCTTAGGGGGAAGATAAAAATTACAAAATATGTTTTAAATATCAATGTTGTAAATATGAAGTGTATAAAATAAAGAGATTTCCATAATTTGGAATACAGGTAGAAACCAGGAATAGTATTTGAAGCGACGTGAATTCATGTCAACGGTCGCGAATGTGTTAATTGTATGGTCTTCTTTGGATACGTAAAATACCTTCTTTCTAACAGTTAGTATCCGTAAAAGAGGTATAAGAGAAATTGTGGAAACGTAAGTTTCAGTCGAATAATTAAGAAAATTAATTACAGAAGAAAATAGACTAAATTGCAAACATAAGGTTCCCAAGGATATAATTGCAGTATTTAAGGGCGAATTATCGGGTTTTCATTTCCTGGCCGTTGCAAAAGAACCTCTCTCGTCGCTGCTACAGAATATTGCCCGGAACAGCGAGCAGCTCGCTGAAGAACAACCGAAGAAAGAAGCCCTCGAAGAGCAGACTCGGTCAAAGGGCAACGCGAGCTATTCTTTTCTGTCAATTCCCCTGTCTTTTCCCGCTGTCATTTCGCGAGCAGAACGGAACAAAACGACGAGGAGAAAAAAAAGCGCGGACCTGGATCGGTAATATACTTGTTACGCGGGCAGGCGCGGACATTTATTCGGACGGCAAATTGTCGGGGCGCTGTTTCACCGTGAAATCGGAAAAAAGCGTTCTGTGAAAATTGGCAGCGATAAAAGGGAACTACCGTTCCGATATCGACGCGATTTCGCCTCTGTCCTTTCGTCTCTCGGCGCGGTTAGGCGGCCCTAATTAGTCGGACACGCGCGGCTTGTCGTTTCGCCGATTGCTGGCAGCGGCGATAGTGTCGGTTGGTCTGCTCGCTTGCTCGCCGGGACGAAGCGACGTTTAACCCACATTTCTGTGGGGGATGCGTACTGCTGGTCCTCGTGTCCAGGAATAATTAGAAGGCCGCGCCGCAGCCGCTTCTTTTTATTGGCGGGCTGCGGAGTCATCAGTTTCGCCTGGAAATATTACGGTCCCCGTACGAACAACCAGAGACCGTGGATGTAATAGAAGGGCAAGGTGTGAATTTCATTATAACGTAGCACACGCGACGCAGCGACGTTATAATTCGTGTAAATTAGTTGGAAGCGCGAGTGCGATAAAAATGCAAATCCACCGCTCGAGTGCTGCACGAGGGGCTGAGAAACACAAGAAGATGGCCGATAGAGGCCTTACGAAGCTTGAGAACTGACCTTCGCGATAACATAGAGTTAGTGTGATTATTAATAAATAGAAATGGCTCATTTGGATGTGAGAATGAATTCGAATAGTAGCTAGACTTCTTTAATTCATTGCATTGGCTTTCGAATTTCAAGTTCTTTTCATGAGAACATATCATTAGACAAGGCAGGATATTGTAGTGCTAACTTTAACCCATTCACTACCAGGCAAATTTAAAGCGTTTTACTTTAGGCGCCAAGATTTAATACAGATGTGTAATCCAAGTTATTATTTTGATAATAAAAAGCGATATTAAATTTGTTATTTTAAAAAGAAAATTTACGATCTTGTGCAATAGTTCGTGACTTAAAAGGCTATAAACTTATCCCTTGAGTAATTGCAATCAATATGAACTACGAGACATCTCGTATTTGGCAGTGAATGGGTTAAATCAAATTAGAAGCAGCAAGTATTTTGGAAGATTCCCAATCATTGTGCAACATTGCTGAAAGCACTGGAAACGCAACAATTGCTCGGCAAGGGTGGAATCGTCCGCCACTCAGTTACATGCTGAATTATATAATCGTTTCCAATGTATTCGTATCTCGTCGAGTATTTGCTGGAATCGGTGGCTGTTATAAAAAAAATCTTTAACCCATCCTCCGCGAGCGCGTTTGCGTCGTAGCAATTTCCACTTGGCTTCCTTTCACCCTCCAGCCACTCCGCTGACCCGAGGGTATTCCCTCCGGTGTAGCCTCGTGCTGACCAACTCGTGTTTTTTCCCACCCTTAACCTGAACCTAGCGTGAGGTTAACCGTGAGGATGGAGGAGGATCTTCGGGTCGTCGTCTGGCCGTGGCGTAAGTTTGGAAAAGGAATCGAATGGGATCAGAGAAATGCCTCTATTATAGTCGAAAGGAAACCTCGATTGATTCGATCGGGAGACAGTAACGATACGCGTAGAAAGACGCATCGTTGTTTTATTTTTTTTTTTTCTACAAGGACAGTTGAAGTTCAGCTTGCTGAAAACAACTGAAAGTAACATTGAGCGTAGAAATCTGTTCGGTGGAATATCTCGAAAACTATTAGGTACACGAAAAAATTTACATATGGAAATTGTGAATTTTTGAACGAAGAATTCAACTACGTGAGCAGCTTTCAGAAAAATTCATTTGGTTTAATTTGAATATATTACGAACGCAATTTTTATTGTGATGCAAGGAATCAAAGTCCAGAAATATTCACATCGCATACTTTCGTCTGTGCTTACACAAATTTACTGGAAAATCTTAAGGGAATCATTTTGTTCAATTTTCTAATGGAATGTACCGGATCAAATAGAATTCAGATTCATTCATAAACGCATAATGCACTCGTTCTCGATAAATAATTTTTACTCGGCCAGACTTTGTGACGACTCCACCAGGAATACCTGGACGAAACACCAATTTATTTCTGTAAATTATTTTGATTTGACACCCCAAACCAGGGAGATTTATTTGAAGTATACGAAGCATGCGTGTGTTCTGAGCACATAAGGGTAGGAGGCGCAATCACGTTACCAATAATAATAAACCTAACGCAATTACTTTCTTAATTTTCTCGTACAAATTTCCTTTATTAACCCTGCGCGTTGAATCCACTTCCGCAATTACGTCCGCATTTCATAAAACGCACGATACAATGGGAACAAATAAATTGTTTCACTTTGTACCGTGGAATTATATATTCTTTAATCAATTTCTCAAATAATTTTCTGCAATATTAATACATACCATGTTTACTTTGATAATAATTAGCGGATAACTCATTGCAAACAATCAACTATTCAAACAAAGAGTGGCCAATCCTGCTGGAATAAAAGTAAACTATTAATTCTTGGCGTCGTTTGCGAATAGATCAATTAAGATAACGTTCCTTGATAAACGTTTAACGAAAAATAGTTGCAATAAGAACTCCTTCGGAGATACAACGGTTCGGGTAGACATTTTTCATGATTCTACGTGCCTGGCCAAGCTTACAAGATGATTTATCGTTGCACGTAATTTCGTCAACTTCTTTCCCTGTGTTTCTCGGGGAACCATAGCATAATGTATCGTTCGCCTTACGTTATAGTGTCTACTATATTACCGTTGCCCTCGTACCAGTGGAAAACGTAAACCGAGCACGCAACGCGCCGTCGCTTTCGACATGGTAGCCGACCCCTTTCGTTGCTCCTTTTTCACATTCAATTTAATGTCAGCGTCCGTCACGTCCATTACCATTAATTTTAACTAGTTTGCAACTGAGAGCGAATTTACGACTAATAGTATACTTTTTCCGTGGCAAAACTGAAAATTATTTCTACGTTCCATGATCATAGAGTTTCTAAACTCTGTAGCATGCGAAAGAATCGCGTAAGTATGGCTCTGGGGAAGTTTAACAACTAATAGCGGGATTATAGTTAACACTTGAACTAAAAATTCGTGTATCGAAGCCTGATCTTTCAGGTTGGATGTTATTTACAGATTTGGCTAGTATATAGTTGAATCAGGAACAAAATGGTAGAAAACAATGAAAAACGAAAGAATAGAAAGGAAATGGTACGATGGATAACGCAATTTAAAAAGTGAACGAGCAGGGAAGTAAACGAATCATGGTAATACAATTTTATAGGGCCGATCGCTCTAATAAATTCCCCCAATTGAAGAGCAAAAGCTCCCCGACGGTTTGAGAAATGAATACATGCGCGAGTTCACGGGCGGCTCAGGCTTTTGGTTTTGACAGCCGCTTAAGAACATAACTCCGTCGACCGTTTACCTCACAGAGACTGATTAGCCATCGGAGTAATACGCTCGAAAATGGCAGTAATCGTTCCAGGGGGTAGACGATGCGATCCAGCCTACGATTCAATTGATACCCATTTACAAATACGTTACTGGAACGGCTACTTTCCTCGATCGAGCCAATAATTTATTCCGTCCCTTCCCCTTTCCTGTCACGGTACAATGTTACTCTGCAACAGCCGCAACCGAACCTGCGAACTCGTAGAAAGGAAAGAAAAATACCCGGAAACTAGTCGCAACGTATGAATACCCACGTTGCATCCTGCATCGATTACTTTTTACACGCATACGCCCCGCGTAACGTTCCCGTGTCGCGCACGTGAAACTGTTTACAAGCAAATGCAAATAAAAACCCGGGCTTGATTGTAGCGCGGCTCGAGGCTCGTCGTCGTATATATCCCGTTCCTTTTTTCACGTTTTCCTTTTGTGCAACGGGAACGTTGCGACTTCGCTGCGTTCGGTTGGGAATTTTTAAAATTTCTGGAAAGACAGTGATCGTTTGCCCGCCAGTGAATGGGTTAATTTCTACACTAAAAATCAGCCATTTCACAATATCGTAAATTTATTTTTGTTTTAAAATACGCCCACACGTCGTTGTTCTACCGTCTGGCTGCCAGAAGATGTTTTTCGTGATCATCAGTTGTTATACTTTCATAAAAAAAAATGTAATTTTTATTTCAAATTGATATAGGCAAAATCGTCACTTGTTCTTATACCAGTAAGAGGTGAAGGTAAACGCGACATACAATGGAAAACAAAGGAAGCGGCAGCGCGGAGTAATATTCTCCGCGTCGTCGTGACGTTTCCATTTTTTGATCATAATTTCTCACCAGTATCGTTTACGTCAGACGTAAGATCGCGGGGCCCACGCGCCATAATGATATCTCTGGCGGTGCTTTTTTGCCGTGGAAATTTATGGCGAGGTAATAGAGGGCAAATTAGAACCACATGACCGGCTGCGCCATCAATCTCCCCGCCTCTCACCAGACCCAGCGTGCCTTCTTCTGCCGCCTTCGAATAAACTAAACTTGTCGCGTGCCTATCCCTCCGTCCCATCTCCCCGAATATAACCTCGCGCCCTCCGCCACGGTGGATTAAAATCTTTCGACCGTTTCGCGCAACCCTTCGTTATCTAATTATCCCGCCAACCGGTTATCTGCACGCTGAAAATCAGCGCCCAGCCCGTACTTCATAACCCGTGGCTCCTGTAATATTTTTTCGCGAACATCCTGCTCACCGACGGAGATTTATCGTTACATTTTCCCCAGGCGGACCTCCTGAAACGAGTTTTCCTTCTGTATTTGGGTCGCCTCGCTGCTTACGCGCCTTGTTTCTCCGTGATACTGGTAACAGTAATAAGTCGACGACTCTGGCAAACGTAAGTAAATATGTAGAAGTGCATTTAATTGAATGAACGTATATTCTGAAAATAACACTGCAGTTCGTATCTGTGATCTACGTAATGCGTAAAAAGAAGGACGAAATCTCGATAAACCTTTGACCTAGGCACGTGCATTCGAAGAATAAGGTTGGAGTTTATGACACAGCTGCACCTCGCTCATTACAGTTATGCTGTTACCCCACCAGTCCACCCAGTTTATCCTCTGTATCTAAATTTGTAGTCTCGTTTCTGTCACTCGTGGGGTAACAAAGTTGATATTATTATTGCATACTTTATATTCAGGAGTTTCCTGACATACCCGTATAATAAACTCGATAGAGGATGCTCGGTTGGCTTGACCTGTTGGCCACCGCCTAACAATACCTTTCAAGAAACAAATACTGGCAGGAAAATATCAGGAAAATCTACCCACATAAAATGGTAAATAGTTGAGCGTATAATATTATTCGATAAACAATTCGTGTACAACGGAACAAAGAATGGAGGGAATTAATACCGCGAGATAATCCTTCCATGACAGAAATTGAATCTGAAAATTTTGATCTAATATCTCCCAAGAAAAATGCGGGGGTGGGTATCGTTTCCCTACATTATCCACTTTGATGTTGAGTCTCCCTCCATTGCCTCGCCCTTCAGCTACCCCCGAGCGAATATTTTCTCTGTTAAACAGTATCAAAGTAAAAAATGTTCGTCTCTAAAAAGCAAAGCCACGAAAACTCTATTCCGCTTCAAAAGATATTCACAAAGAACAACCTGCGTTAAATGGACGTAGTATGTATTCCGCGTCCCCTCTATCTCGAGATCCTTGTTATAAAAATTTAAACAAATCGATGGTAAAGGAAAACATGTGGAAGAGGTTTTTCATAATGTCATGCTGGACTGCGAGAAACTCTTTATTTATCGTGACTCACATGCCTTTTCATCAATTCGTCCAAAACAGATTACTCAGCGCCTTATACTTTCTGTAGTTCATAGTTCAACTTGTAGAAACTCGAACTTCAACCTCATCCATCGTTGCCAAGGGCTACGGACATTCTATCTCCATCAACTACCAGAATAAAAAATGTATATGGGGCATTCCAAGCCATTTCGACCAATTTTGAACCCGATCATTTTTGACTTGGCTGACATTTTTTTTATATTATATTACTCTACTAAATACCTTTTACGTGAATTTTTGCAGATTTTTGTACTAAACCAAAAAAAGTTATGAATTTAAAAAAAACGTAAAAATAAAAGTACCTAAGCTCTACCAAAAAAGTCCAAAATTGATCGAAATGGCTTGGAATACCCCATACATAGGACTCAACGAAAGAAACGCGAGCGGTTGACTCCTTGGCCACGTGTTATTAAATTCGTAACTCCGTAACAAAGATTCTTGTAAGTGTTTGTAAGCGCCTGGAACTCCCAAAATAAATCTGTATATTGCCAACATTGGAAGATTAAGTGATTCAAGATCCCTTCTCTCCTTTCATAACAATACGAAGTTGGTTTTAGGATATATTGAAACCCATCACTCGACTATCCTCTTCAAAACACTTTCTGCAATATTAGATATATTTTAAGTAGTAATTCTCGAAATCAATTTAGCAGCGCTGATCGCCAGTTTTCGACGATGTTTTTTATTCGACCAAGCGACGGAGACAAGAGAGTGCGTAACGAACACGTGGCAAAAGGGTACGCAGCTTTGTTACTTCGAAAAACCAGCAAATCCGATTACGAGTTAGCTTACACGTCGGCTTACGCGCGGGAAAACTAATTTCACGGTTCGTTACGTATGCGCAAAAATTGCAGCGCGCCTGCGGGAGATGCGCCGGCGGTAAGCAATAATTCACTCCTTACTGCCGTGACGGTCCGAGGAAAAATAGCTAACGAGCCATATGGTTCCGGCTGAACGCGGGCTCGACGACACCGTGACCGCGCATTACGTGGTTAGGTCCAAAAGTCCTCGACCTAACCGTGAAAAGTCTCTTACGGACAATCGCCTATTAATTTTCACTACGATACATGGAGCTAATGGAAGGGTCTCAAATATAAGACGAAAACTTTGATAAAAGCATCTTTACATTTTCGGTTTCAATTCGCAACATTAGGTTGGCTTGTTTTAGACATAACCGTGAACGCTGTGAAACAAAACGAGGGAGGACTGGCTAGAGAGGGCACGGACCGAAAGAATTAGCTGGATGAGAGAAAACTTAAGGAAATATTTAAGTCCGAGGCCGACATCCTTCAACCAGCTTCGTTTGCCTGCCAGACGTCGACGCGGAATATTTGAAGCTCAGCTATTTCAAAGCCAGAGAATAAAATAATGCACGAGTAAGGAAACAACACAACGGCCAGAACCGCCTACAAAGACCATCGTCGCTAATTAGTAAGATTATAGCGGCGCCGTACTCGTTGCGGTCTTCCCAGCTTCTTTAAACTCCAGATGCACCGCTGTGAAGTAGTCAAACGTCTGGCTCGTGGAGAGCAAGAATTGTGCCTCGCCATGGGAAAATATATTTTTGTTCGCGTACAAAGGAGCTTAGGGTAACGTGGGCATCATTGTCTAAGTTCTTCGAAAATTACCTTGACTAATATTTAGTAGAGAAACGACAAATAATGTATTACTCTTGACGAGCAAACTAGGTACGAGGAATATGTTAATGTTAATTTACTTTCAAATCGTTACTTTCAAATTGGCCTTCCATTCTACAAGCCAATTCTACATTCCATTTACAATATTTTCAATTTTTATGAAAAATCTTTCTAGATTTTCTCCTCTAAGCGCACGGGAAGAAAGAGAGCGTCTTAAATTATTTGATGGAGGTTTATGAGAGATAGAAACGTCTCAGCTTCCAACATTGAAAAATCGCTGATAAGACATACGAAGCCATTAAATTTCATTTATAGTGGCCGAGTGAGTTGTTGGGAGGGTTCTGGAGGTCTACTCGTTGGCAAATATTGTTCGCTGAAAATAAAACGGAGAGGTCGTGTGTAATCGAGTAAAACGAAGCAGTTTCAGACATCAGCGCCACCCCTGAAGAACAGACTTGCAGTGTCTATGGAAATTCTAAAATAAACGCGACGATCTTTGAAAGTTTCCCCATAGTTTCCAGGAAGATGAGCCTTATCGACGCCGAGGATCTGAACAACGAGGCGGTGGCAGACGGATTTCGACTTTCCGTAGACTAGAAGAACCGAACGCTACACAGAGAAGCTGTTATTTCATGCAAACGACCGGGACTGATAACCGTCGATGCAGTTTCGGTGCTTGAATTTTCGTGAAAAAATCGCAGCTTACTTTGACGTTATGTTTCTCGGAAGCAATTATATAAACGGACAAAGCGTAACGTCATGCTGCGAATAGTCCACTAATTAGTCCAGCTATGAGATCCAGACAGAGATGAGGGATTCCATCACTTACGCGCACAAACTTACGACAGCTTGTACGTAAATCGGACATCGTCAAGAAAACAAAACATTGGACCAAGAACCAAGGATGACCAATGATGATTAGAACTGACTACTACTGATCAATTGACTACTAATGATCAGCATTTGTAAGCGAACGGAAATTTTTTATTTTTTTCAAGAACTTTACGAGATATTGAGCTGTTACGAATTATGTGGGCCACCCTGTATATAACATGTAATTTTATCCAAAATTATTATATACTAGTATCTGACTTTAATCTGTGTATATTGCTTGGCTGAAAACTGACTCAAGTATCTGCCATTAGATGCTTATCGACGAGATCTGTTTCACGATAATACGTCTAACTGGAAGCTTCCACGAATAGGAAATTAGCTGATCAACTAATCGCATCTTAGGGCCTGCTAGATGAAGTCTCACTGACGAGTTCAACTATCAGATCTAGGACATAACGATAAAAGAGCTATACATGAACATACACGGTGTCCTGTAACTGGTGGTACAAGCGAGTTGAGGGCGATTCTATGTAATAAATTAAATCGAAAATGTAGAAAATTTTTTCGAAGAACAAAATTTGAAAATTTGTCGAGTACGCGTGTACTTGATTTAGCTTCAATTCGACGGATTTTATTATCTTACTCTTTCGAGTAGGAGAATACTTTCGTGCTTCTAGCAATGCTTACAAACATTGTCAACATGATGATATCTCTTACACCGATTTAACTTTCTTCTTATGCTTATGATCTACAATGAAATCCACCGAGCTGACGTTGGTCCACGTGCACGCGTACTCGACAAATTTTCAAACTTTTTTTTCGAAAACAAAGCGTCATATGAAAAACGTAAAGAGGTATTAGAGGTATTACGTTAAACCGAATGTTATAAACTATTACGTCTATACGAGTATAAACATGACAGGAATCCATAACTAGATCCGTTGAACCGAGTTTGATTCCCGTGCGCGCGCAACATGCGTATTTTCAAAATCGATTTTCTACAAAACTG
Source organism: Hylaeus volcanicus (assembly GCF_026283585.1). Classification (NCBI taxonomy): domain Eukaryota; kingdom Metazoa; phylum Arthropoda; class Insecta; order Hymenoptera; family Colletidae; genus Hylaeus; species Hylaeus volcanicus. The sequence goes on along the minus strand of NC_071979.1, from coordinate 18,422,747 downwards.
TGGCTCGCACGGAATAATTTCACTACACATTTTCGATTCATTCATTCCAGGAAAATTCTCTGAGGGTTTACCGTGTATTTTCGGATAGCCTGGTCATCGCGATCGTCTACTATTATACACTGAATTTTTTTCTCTGTTGACAATAAACAAACTGTAATCAATTTTCGAAACCACCGAGATTGGTATAAAAGTTTGTTTGAAAATTCGGTTGAAAATTCGGTTGAAAATTCTCTCAAAATTCTATTGTTTCCTATATAAAAAAAAATCCAGTAGCATAGGAAATTGAGTTTTCAAACAAAATTCCAATTTACTTACACTGAATACTACATATTGTATATATGTTTACCTGTATATATTTGTTTGAATATCCCACTACACAGTGGTAGTTTCGCTCGCGCTGGTTTCAAATGAAATAGATACCAGTGTTAATATATATATATAAAGGTTTGCGTAAGACAGGGTCGTGCACTTTACATTTATTAATAGTGATGCCGTCGTCTTCCACTCTGTGTATGCGAATACGAGCGTGCACCGACGCGGATCATTTCGAGTGGATGCGAACAGGCTTTCCTTGCTCTTATTTTCCGCTTTATCCAAACACTCTGAACTAACAAAGTTTGTGCGCCGGTGTCTGGCACGAGACGTGGGCAAAAATATAACAACGCGTGTGTGCGATTCCCTCCTACGAGGCACGCGAGTCCACCGCTCAAAGACATGAGGACGAGCAGACCGAGGATACGCTGGTATCTCCTTCGGAAGTTCACGCGTATCAAACACTAAAATGTGTACCGTTGGGGCTAGATGAGCTTGTATTTCCTCGTAATCCCGTTGCCTCGTGCAACGGGAACGAAACACGCGAGTCGAAGATTTTAAAAGAAGCTTAGAAACGAACAGAAATCTTTCCAAGCTTCGAAGCATCAACACGGAATTCGATTTATTACTGATTTTTTAGCTTCAGCATAGAGGCAATAAATGTGTTCAATACTTGTAGTTTAGAGCTTCGAATTTCGTTTAACGATCCCATACTTCCAAACTGTTGATATTCCAGATCTGAAAGGAACATTACTTTTGTAATAAAAGACCCAAAAATAAAAGATGTTCCCGTTCTGTTTCAGACTAATTCAATGTCATGCTACTTCTAAAGAAATTAATGTTCCTTGAACACTCTATGGGCTCACGTAACTTTTAGGTTAGATGCTAATTCATCGATATTTTACCAAATAATTTGAGTTTTCTCGCAAGATGACGTATACGTCTTAATTGTGAAATATAATGTCTCTGATAACCATTAACAATATTGATGACGGGTGGCAGCGCCATCAACTTTAAATATCAAATTAAATGCCTTGCGAGTTGTCTGCAGAAAGAAAGTTTAGCCCATAGAGGATTAAAATAACACAAAGTGTGTTTTATCAACATGCACTGCGTACATAAAATCGCTTCTTACATTTCTGTTTGATCTCGAAACGAAAAACGAATGGAAAAAGGGTCCAGATGTCGAAAAGTAATGTCCTCGTCCCGGAAAATTCTGGTTGTTTGATTTGCGATGCAACGTGAAACAATTTTCAGAATTGCACGGAGGGAGAGCAGGTAGCGTTAGTCGTGGCGAGCACGCGAGTCGAATGAAAGCTCCCTCGAAACGGGAGGGCGTCATGTTTATACCTTTGAGAGCGAGACCGCGCTGATACGCCGACCCCGGAAATCTGCATGATATTTGACGATTCATAAATTTCTAACCGGAATGGCTCTGTCGTACAAAGCACTTATTTCCACGTGACGGTATCACGTTTAAGCGGTTCCCGTGAAATTTCGTCGGGGGCAAAGGTGTGTACGTACATATACATATATACATGTATAATACGCGTGCCTAGGCCACGGTGTAATGAAATATGCTTTCCCGATATTCCAATATTGCCGAGGAACAATTTATCTCCTTGCGAGTGGCCAAACGCCGGCTTGTAATACGATAATGAAAAAAATCTCGCGCAAAGCTTCGAATAACTGCTGAATATTGTTTTCCGTCTGAACGGGTATCCTGTAAAGCTTAGCCGTCGGTAATTGAAAGTCTAAGGCTGATTTATGCCGCCTCGTGGGCACAGATGTAAATACCGATAACCCGTGTCCCCATTTAAATTTCAGAAGCAATTTCTGCTTTCTATACGTTTACGCCTTTACCCAGTTTGCAAGCATTCCTCGAAACAAGGAATGGAAGTTTCAATTTATCGCTGAGGGGATTTTCGAGAATTTTTTGTCAACTTTGTGTGAACACAACGTTGACCTGCCACGAGCCAACTCGTGTTTCATGCCCAAACGTTGTTGACAGATCACGAGTAAACTCGTGTTTGGAATTGCATTATCTATTTCAATTTATGAAACCCAGAGCTGATATAGAATATTGCAAAAGCTTTGCTCATCGTGTTATGTACGTAAAATATTTCCTTTCAATTCGTTATGTTGGTAATATATAAATAAAGTTTAGTGGAATTTATTTAGATTGTTTTAATTTCACATTAAATTACGAAATAATAGCCGGTGACATGGAGTCGCTTCTGTGTAAAATTCTCGGACGATAATGTGTGAAGATATTTGATTTCGATGAGAATTAGCAAGCGACTCCAAGCTTACCGTATCCATATACTCGAAGTTAATTCAGAAGTTACTTCTTTCTAGTGGCTCTCCCGACCAAGATCCACTCCAGTGACACGGAGTGGATTTTTTGACTGCCAACTGGTCGACCCAGAATACCGAGAGAGGGATAGAGAGCTCGTTCCATTAGAAAGGAAAATTCCGAGAGTATGTTTCGATTTCGGATAGGGCTCTCCGGAAGATAGTGGATATCGGTATCGTTTCACTCGACTGGGAGTTTCTCGAATGTGTCAGACGTGTGGTGGCGGGCCAAGGACGTGCGAGGGCCGGAGGATACGAGGGAGAAAGGACACTTGGAAAAGAGGCAACGACGAAGGTATCCGAGGCAGAACAGACGAGCGCACTCAGCAAGGGATACCCGGGCTGTCTCTGATCTGACACGCTAGGATTACCGTCGAAAGAGGAAAAACGCGTACGCCCTTCCAGCAAAGAGTGAACGACAAAAATAGATCTCCTCTGTTTGCCCCGCGCGCGACGCAAAACAAAAGACTACACCTATGCGTAGGTTATCGAGAGGATGGGATATCCGTTCATCTGGTGGCACACTTAACTTAACACCTAACTCTTTGCAGCTCAACCACTTTTACCTTTCTGGACGCGTGTCTGCGGACAGCAGCCCAAACATTTTAATCATTCAGAAATAGGACCAACGTTTCATTTAGGGCTCGGACGTCTAGCTTTAGTCTACTAAAGATCTACCCGCATATTCTGCAGTCTCGATGGATACGAAAATAATGTACAAATATTTACAGAAGAAGAACAATTGAAAGCCAATGTCATATCCGAAGTTTGTGCGACGCCTCGTCGACCAACTCGTTGGGATCGCTTACACATCGTTCGTCATGATGATAATTGAAACTGCAGGAACTGCATTGTGTGCTCAAACAGAAAAATAAAAGGGAAAAAGAAATTGTAACATTATCTAGTTATCTCTATAGTTTTTTATCATTACTAATGTGATATTAAAAAAACTATTAATAAAGTATATTCTCTAATGCAACATAAACGTAAAATACCAAAAAATAAACGATATAATTGATATTAATAGATTCGCAACTTTTATTAGATATTTCTTTCTATGAAGGAAGTGCCTACATATTTCTGAGTGTACATAAAATCTTGTTATCGCATCAATAAAAATTCTTGGGAAAAGCATGAAAATTTGGGTGGGCAAAGTGATGTAACCTCTTACACAGTGATTACTTTGTTGTTGCTCCTATAATAATTGTTCAGAAATATCTAATCGAATGGTAAACTATAATTGTAATCTGCAATCATAAATCATAAAGTGTTCTAAAATATTTTCTTAGTCACTAGACAATAATAGGAAAAATTTTAGTAATTTCCCACTGACTGTACAGTTCGGTGTACAGAGAGGGAGATAAATTTAGAGAGCAAAAATTCCCTCCATTGTTTGAGTGAAAAGCTTCCAAACAATTTGGAAACCGGTGTCCTATATACGCAGATGAAAGTGCCTACTGGCGTGGTGACCCTAAACTGTGGGAAGAAGCGCGGACTGGAATTGAATTATCGACGTCCAACGGTTCGCGATAATATTTCAAACGCGTCGCTTGCCTCCACGCGAAAATATGCCACGAACGAGACACTAAAAAATGCGAAATCCGTTTCTGTCGGCAATTAATACTCGAGATTAATTGAACGTGATTTATAAAAGTTCCCGTGGCGGATTTACTGACGGCAAAACACCGCCGCCGGTTCCTGTTCTTCGCAAGCGTTAAAATTAACCTATTAAATCGTTTGTAAAATGAGTTTGATCGAGTCCGATTGAATTTGTGCCTGGCTTCGCCGTGGTTTAATTACCTCTCCATTATCTTCTGTTCATTATACGAATTAACCGAGTGTTTGTTAATTACAATAAAATACGTGCGGCGAATGTGCACGGATTTACATTCATTTTTGTTGTGTAATAGGTATTGTGTAACGTTAAAAATTTGAATTGGTAATTAATTCTCGCAGTGGTTTGCAAACGCATTTTTCCACTTGAAGTTACTTTCATTTGTTTTCGAATGGGATTTTGCAGAAGAAAAATTGAATTCAATTGAATTTTTTACAAATATATTTTTCATTTCTATTGAAAGCATTAAACTGCTAAATTCCGAAAATTCCAATTTAATTTGGATTCAGTCTCTGGCCAATGCAAAAAGGGATCGATGACTGGAAAAGAATCATTGCCCTCTCCATTAACAAAAGTGGACCCCATTCGCGATCAGTTAGCGAAATAATACACAATTTTAAAACACGTTGTATCGCCAGGGAGCTTATCGTATTTGAATATCATTGCTACAAAGCCCTCGCAGCGCTTTCAATTTTAACATGGATGATTTTGAAACACATGGAAATGTAAACGGATGGTAGACATTATTCGAAGCCTCTGGCTACGTTTCGTAATTTTTTCAGCTATCTGTTATCGACATTTCGAATTAAAGCAGCGTACAACGTTTTGAATAAATGAAATCAATGAATCGTCAGTAATCTTTTTTGAAAAATACGAAATCAGAATGCGAGGTATCAGGAATAAATAGATATTCTTTTCGTATGGTATTCTTTTCATTGAATCTTCAAAAGAATTAAATATTGCTGATAAAATAGCCACTAAATTCCATTAATCCAATTAGACCTCGACGACTCGCCAGGTACAAATACTTTTTCATGAAAACCCATTAGGAGACTGTGAATAATTCATAATTAATGTGACTTCTTCCAGTCACAAACATTATCGTAATTTCGCCTCGTTTCTAGTCGAATAGCACGACGAGCCTTTATTTATAATTCGGTCGTCAGTCGCCTCACCGGCTGCGATAATAATGGCCGAATAATTAGTAATTAATAATCGATAACACGGGCAAGGATTAGTCACATACATGCTGATTGCGCGTTGTGAATTATTCGAAAAGACATGCATTAATTGTACAGTGGGCGGTTAAATTACATAGAATATTATAGTGAACGCACGAGGAAGACAGAGCTTAAAACGCTCAGGACTCTGTTTGCACATTTTATATTAAACACGGTATTTTACGTTATGCCCGGCGCACATGGCGGCCAGTTTAGTGCGATCTCAATAAAAAGTAACCTCGATCATATATTCCCTATTACGATCGAGCACGTGCAGCCACGCACGACCGCACGTGTGTGTGACCATAGCCGTCGCTAAAGGTTCCTCTGCGAGCTTATTACTGGACTCTAATAACGAATGAAATGAAGGGAATAGCGAATTAAATAGCACGGCGCACGCGAAAAATGGAGTGCATTAATTGAATTTTTTGGTTAACTGCTTTAATTGCGCTCGTTATTATTAGAGAGTATACATTGCTTCACGTTCTGTTTTTAAGAGTAGGTCTTCTTTCACAATTTATGCAGTAATATGGCCCACGATTGTTCGCTATTCACGATATTCCATCAATAAAACTCTCGCAATCCCAAAAATTGTGGCCATAACTTTTTCAGCTGAGAAAAGACATTTCAGTTATTCTTGGAAACGATTCACTTACTCGTTGCCATTACATCGATTCTTTTCTTGACAGAGAATCATAATAGAGTACCATAGTCACGCCCCACGCCGCACTGCATTTATCAAAGGTCACATTTGTTTGAGAAACACTTGAACAGAACTATCACTCCTAAAACATGGGTTACTACGGCTAAAAGTGCATATCTCACATTTTTGGCTATTCTGGAAACCTGGAAGGTTTCATAAAAGTCAGGCGGAGACATTTTAAGGATTTTCCTTGTCATGGATGAACAGCTACAAATTAGAGGTCCGACAGCGTGGCGCCGGATCTTTGCTTTTACCAAATTGTCGGCCACCTTTTGTCACCAAGAACAATTCTCTTTCCGCGGCTCCCATTCACCGCAACAAGGTTTAATCTGCTTAGCCGCATTTAGAGTGCGTGGGAAACTGCAGTCGTGTAACTAGATCGTGAAATTTAGTGTGTCCCTAAACCAGGCCGTGTTCCTGTCGCATTGAAGCATGGCGCCCTGTCCGCCCACGATGTGTCTATAACCCTGAAATACAGATTTAAATAGTTCCCGCGTATTTCTCCACCCACCCCTTCTCGGTAAGAGATTCTTTAATTTCATGCTCCTGCGCGCAAAAGTTTTTTGCCTGGAATAAAGATTATAGCCATTGAACGCAAAGTTCGACGTTAATCGAACGTCGGCTACCAGTCTCGCCTAATGAAACGATTCGTTGTCGCCCAATTTGTCGCCGTTCTAATCTAGACTCCATGTTAATTTGTATTTGAGAAAAAGAGAGTATCGAACTGGTCTTAAACAAGCATTTTCAGTATCGTTTTGACTCTTCTGTTTTGAGTAGATTTCTAATTCTAATTATTATATTTTTCCACGTATGGGTAACTTTCGTTGCAGACAATGCATTAAAAATTTTCTGTACAATGTACGTTTACCGTAAACCGCTTTTCTCGGTTTCGTTTGTTAACAATGTAAGCTTCCTTTCTCGAAAAGACGTCTTATATTACTTCTGTAAATATAATATAGAAACGTAATGAGAGAACGACTGAAACCCCTTTGTCAATTTCACCCGCACTCGACAATTTCAGAGCTGTTTACCTCGAGTAAGGAGGGCACAGAAAGGAAAGCTTTACTCTATTTATTTTATTTATTCTGCGATAGACAATTACCCTGACGATTCTGCCATTAATTACGTAGTAACGCTAATTAGTTCTGTACAATTTAATCCTGTAATTACTTCGCGTAACATGTTGCCAAAAAATTGCCAAGGAGAAGTGGTTGAGAAAAGTGTATTATTTGTTTAGAAATACTATCAAGTGCTTCTGAGAATGCGTTTGTTACACGACGTTACCTAAATCTGCTGCTTCAGGTACACGCTGCATATTTTATTGACAGAAGCAGGTCGTGTTGATACGGTACCAGATGTTCCAATAGATATTCCGATAAACGCTATTCGTTTCTTGGGAAATCTGTCGACGAAACTCCTTCCATTGAAGCATCTTAAAATGCAGTTTCGTGAACAACCTACGTTATGAATGAAAAAGTATATCTCGAATACCGCGCAGATAAAAATTCGATAAATCACATTCCATTCAGCGAACACCACTCGTTGGAACAAATAGGACGCTGCCGAATAAAATATACATACCTGAAAATTAAATTTTAACGATCATTTGTGCCTGCGCTTGTACATTATTTCGCTTGTGAATATTTAATATTATTTTTACAGGTGAAAATAAATCATCCGATGAAATTATCTTCGAAGGGGGGAAGAAATTATAATTGTTGTTAAAACCTCTCCAGGTAGTATTCGATTTCAGATAGTGATGAAAAAGAAATAGTTAGAAATTCTTAATTGTTAACACATTCGCGATCGCCAGATATTTTACGTCTCTAATACCGTGTACTGACGAAAATAATAAAATTCTGACACTAGACATCGCAAATTGGTATCGTTACGGTGAAGATAAAAATTACAAAAATATTTTAAATGATGTATCAGAGAAGTGACGTGAGAATGACAAGTTTGAGGAAAGATATACGTGTAAAACTTGACTAATGTATCTATTGATTGATTATAATTTTTATTTATTAAAGTGTTTGTAAAGTATACCAGTAGACACGACATAAACATTAACTTGGCTCTGTTCGAACTTGTACCGCGAGCGCAAGTAGAAAGGACGAGCAGTGGTCAGACGCGACAGCGAAGTCGTACCTGCGGCTCGTGAAGTTTCACATTGTATTTATAGTTGCTAATATATGTACCACATCCGAACCCATTAACTATTCAAACTAAATCAAAAATATGTGAACTACTCACATCTGTAATTTATATAATACACTACTCGAAAACAATTTACATTTCCTAGAAAGAAAGTGTCGCAAACACCGAAAAGAGAGTATACTTGGCACATGTAGTCGCGACGTTATTTGTCGAATAAGTTTCCTCAGCGTCGAGGTTACTAAAGGCTTTAAAATTCCAGAGAACCCCCCGACAAATCGGTGGTCGTCGGTCGGCCCGGGGGCACCACGCGCAGCTGACACATTCTCAGAGACTAATTCAATATCAATCGCGTATTGGCTCGTCGTGGAAGTTTGTTAAAGTAACTCGATCGTTGTGGTAGATAGTTTGATACCCGTGCAACACGTTGTGTCACCCCCTTTCTTCGCAGTTTCCCTCTACCCCTGCACCATCGTCGTCCAACCTTCGCCAACCCAATTCGTTCGGTCTCTCGCTCGATTGCAGTTTTTGCCAGGGCAAAACCACGATGTTGGCAACGTCGGAGGAACATAATACCGGATACAGCTTATCCGAATGCTGATAGAGCCCAAGAGAATCCCCCGTAAGCGCGGCCGTAGTAGGCTTACCACGGCTTAAGGGCTGCCATCCTTCTCCCTTCTATGCCCAACTCTTTCTCCCTCTCTTTTTCTCGTCGTGCTATCGTCTGGACGAACCAGGCTCGCGAATACTCGGCATTCAGAAAGGTTATCCGAAGGCAGAAAAATGTTTTGCCAGATTATAAAATAATACCCTGCCTCGCGAAGCTTCTCTCGTTTTCCACGGACTCTGTCGGTGCCTCTTTTTCGATCCTCCCGCTCTCTCAACTTTTGTTCCCACTGGCCTTCTCTCCGGCTGCTCTCAGTCTTCTCGTACGAACAGCACTTATCTCTGGGAGGCTTAAACGGGGCTTGTAACGGCCTCTCGATTCAACTCCTCGAGCACTATGAAATTAATCGGAGCATTTGTTACCCCTGAGTTCTTCAGTTCTACTTTTATAAATCACCCAGGCGAATAGTGGATAAATTAATTTGAAATTGCCGTTGTTTTCAAGTTCTACTCGAGAAATGGAACTTGTCGGTTATAAAGAGCACGAAACTTAGGGCGTTTCGTCCTGAAGCAGCTAAAAGACTCATCGGTGAGGCGTTTCCAGGAGATCCTGTTTTGCATGCTCTCCTGGTGGAAGCTGTATCTTAGAGAAAACGACTGAAACCAGAGGAGGAGAGGTGAGAGCCACAAGTGAGGTAGATAACTACCTGCTGTTCAAAGTTTAAGTAGTCTTCGAAATTTGTGAATTCAGGTCAAATATTTAGCTGAGAAAAAGAAGAAAGATTTCAGCGATTAATTGAATCGAAATACGTTTTTCAATAGTGCATGTAAAGTGGAACCTCGATTAGCTGGGGCCTCAATTATCTGGCGTAAATATTATTCGTGATGTAAGAGTAGGGTATCGGCAACGAACACGTAACCCTAGCAATCGTATCTCAAAAAATATACCATGAAGAAGATGCTTCCATTCTGAATAGGGCTCTTCAATATATGGAACAATGTGATGATATATCAACAGAAGTTTTGTCAATGCTAAAAAATTGCCGCGAAAAAGCGCTTATTAAAACAAAATTTAAAAATAGAAGTGACGTTGTATCTATATTTCTTACCTATATCTCTTGTCAAAATGACTATTCTGTATATAAATTAAGTTTTAAATTTTTGTTCGCCAGGTCTTGATTATCCGGTGGATCTCGATTTATCCGGGCTCTTTCGGTCCCAATAGGTCCGGTTAATCGAGGTCCCACTGTATTTATTTTAGACATTTAGCATCACGAGAAAATGATCCCGAATATCATTTCTTGCTGCCTGAAACGAGCCACTCCCTCGTAAATCTCCCCTAATTTTACGTCATAAAAAGTAATCAATTTGGGGTGGAATGACCCCAACGTTATTTTTCATCAAACTTCTAAAGTGTCCATGGTATAAAAATGTTAAGAACCCTTCGCGCAGACAGATTAATTGCTCCAGTCCAAATCTAGTCTGTAAAAGGTTAGGGCGAATCCTCTCGACGGGGTAATCGCGTTTACGCGCTCTCACAGTCGTGCCGCGCGAGGATTTCTCGAGCGATAAACGTCGACGTCGGATGTAAGCGAGGGACGGTGGGCGTCGTTTCTCCACCACGTAAATTCAACGTTTCGTTTATAGCCGAGTTACGACTTGCCTCGAAAGATGCGAGCGCCAAACGCTCGGTTAAAAATCAATTACGCAAGAACGGGACAGCTCCGGTCGGCGTCGCGGCGCGTTTCTATTAAACGCGATACGTGCTGCGAGTCTGATTGCGTTATTTCTGCTCCGAATGGAAACACGCCGCAATGCGACCGGTTAACGGTCCATTTGCTGAAATCATGCTACGATGCGCCAGCGCGTTTCGCGAAACGTGTACAGTAGGGATTCTCTACCGGGGCCACATCCACCCTCGACTTCGGTAGACCATGGTATATTCCTTCGAAACCACGAATGGAAAATGGAGAATGGTTGAAGCCATAGAATTTGAGTGTGTTGAGTAAAATATTATCAAAATTTTGCCTGTAAAAGTAACATGTCTACAGCTCTGTAATTTTGTGAATTCAAAGAAACATACGGGAGTCATTCAAATATAAACCAGAATTTTTCTGTCATTCAAATATATACCAGCACAAATACAAGTGTTTCATTTTTCAACATATGTTTCTTCAACAGAAATACATTTTCTCTATCAGATAGGAAGCTTTCTGATCTCATCATAAAAAATAGAATATAGCTGCCCCAGTAGTCAATTGTGCATGTACAGTTAAAATTGTGAATCATTTTAAAGGAGAAGGGAAGACTTTTGTACCACAAAAAACAACAGAATGAGTATGGGCTTAACTAGCTAACGCCAAAACTAGACTGTCAGCCAGGATAGTTCTAGTAACTATGTTTTGGGATTCAAAAGGTGTATTGCTGATTGATTAGCCAAATGATCGAAGGACAGTGGCTACTTCCCGCTCGTGGATGATGCCAAGACTGTTTATCGAAATAAACGACGCTAGCAATTTATTCGCGATGTCCTTCTGGACGGCAACATCCGGCCGCATATAGCAGCTTTAACTTACGATAAACTCACTAAAATTCACTGAATACCTCTCGAATAACCACCTTATAATTCACCCCTGATTCCATCTGACTACCGTATAGGTGGTACACTGAAGGAGGCATTAAGAGGGGAAACATTTAAAAGAAAACAGCGTGTTGCAGCGGTTCAACTGTACTTGTACAATTGGTTACTGGAGCAGCCAAATGCTTCTTTTCCTAAGGGGATTAGAAGGCATCCAATCTGAGGAAGAAAATGTATTTTGTTGGAGAAAAGTACGTAGAAAAATAAGGCACTCCATTTGTATTTATATCTATCACCAATAAAGTTGTGTACAAAAATTTCGATTTATATTTGAATGACGCTCGTATTAAGACTTGGAATTTAAACCTTTATATACTGTTAGAACAGCAATAATAAACAAGCATCGATTGAAAATAAGGTTGAGAAATACTGCCTCGGTAGATCGAAAATCGTTCAGAGAGGGATGCGCAACTCGCCGGCGACTCGTAGGTTCTAAAATTATTCATAGACTTCCTTTACTGCAATCGCTCGCTATACTTGACTCGCTTTTCGCCGGAGTTTCTGCTTTACTAGGGAAACTACTTCTGCGTTTCATAGGAGTAATGCCGAATGCCGTTATTTTAATCTATTGTAATGCAAATATATAGGTCACTGGCAAAGTTACGCGACGTAGCTTTGTCTACAGTTCGGGACATAATTGTAGCTCTCTTGAAATTATTATGTATTCTACATAACGTTATTAATAAGTAGACTGCAAATCTTTATGAAAAATAAAATCTTCGCAAACGTGTCTACAAAAATTGAACCTAAATAGGAATTTATTTCATTCTGCAAATATTATAACGTGAACTTTACTTTCAATCTTTTTTATATTCTTGCATATTGTTCGTATTTTGTACTTTCTTGCACATTCAAATTTCCTAAATAAATGCAATATATATAATAAATGCATAAAGATCCGCAGTCTATTAATAAGTCTGGGAATCGTTGCAACTGTATTATTTTAATAGTTGAAACAATTATTCTATGACCTGAGGTAGGATCTAAGAATATACCAGTTTTATGCCAACGAACTGGACATTCCATTTGCGACTGCAAAATGCTCGTTTTCTGTTTCATCAGCAACTGTCTAGGTATTTCATTCGCCTCGACCAGTCCCCCATCGCGTTTGTCTAAATATTCTTTGGAGATGTTCGCGAAAGACGGAACGAACCGGAGACGAACGAGCGTGAAACTGGCACACGTCCGCCCCCGAATTCATCCTAGGCCACCGGACAAGATTAATGACCGGAAGAAATACACGCTCGCTGCGAATTCACACTCGATAAAATTTGCAGCGCTCCGTCGACCCGCGTGCTCACTGGTACGCGCGTCCTACGAAGATATAACTGCGAACAGCTCACGCAAATACGTGTATTGGACGGCTGGTCCTACTCCTGCGCGCTTACTTTTCCATTTGGGTCGAAGAATCGTCCTGAGTGCGCCTGGGGAACGTCCTACGCGGAAATCGCAAATTCGGAAGCACTCTTCCGCTTCCGCGCCTCTCCACTCCCGCGCATTTCCCATTCCTGCCCACGCTGCCACCCCCTTTTCATTCCGCGTCCCTCCGTTTACACGCGACTCTACACTCTGGCCAATTTTAACTCAATTAAGTGTCGAGCTATTGTTGTTTCGGAATTGATGTTTATTTTTCATGCGTTCGAACGTTACAAATATTTTTTTGCGGAGAAACTATTTTTCCAACGCGATGAAATATTTGTTTAAACACAACAGCGCAATATGGGAATTCGGGACGTTACACTGTTTCGTTCAGTAATCTTTTATTAGAAAGGGAAAATATCAGTATCAATGTTGAAAGTTTAACGTTCGATGGTAATCAAAAGCTTTCCTCGTCACCCCTGAACTAATTATTTTCAACGCGAAAACAATTTTTTCCTACATATTCCTATATATTCGCAGTTACTTTGCAGCGTTCAATTCTAAGAATCGAATTGGGATTTCCTAATTTTCAGAAACTCGATATTCAGACTTTATCCAGGTAAACTGATAAAACTGGTCATTGTGTGTGAACGCGTGTCTGGAGATTCGGGCGAAACGACTCCGGAAGCAGACGAAGCCCAACCTTTTCCACGCCATCGACGAGTTCCTCCGACGAGAAACCGCGAATCGCGATTGAAATTTCCACAGGGCGGTGGGCGGCTCTAATTCAATCCCGTCGGAAGGAAAAAGTAGTTTTTATGCATGCAGGTTCCACGCGAATCCGATCGCAAATCCCCACCTAACCATCCTAGAATTCCGCAGAATACTCGATCGGGGTTCGAGGCCGACGATGCGACGCGATGTCTGTATCGCAACGACGCATTTTACACGGGTTCCATAAAAATACCAATATGTCGCGATCCTGTGTTTGTTTCCCATAAATCATTTAGTGGCTACATGTTCGTTCACCTGCATGTTATAATAATATGATAACGCAAATAGAGGAAGCTTACTGGTAATTATAAATAAGGATAGCGTCAATAATTCTAACACTTCAACTCGATTAAACTGCACGAGAATAATTTTGTACCTATCGATTATTTAAATATTCTGTGTCGAGTTCCTATTTATTCTTAGCTCGAATTTTACTTAGTAGTGATAGTCTATTCTGTTATTGGACAGGATATCGAAACTACAAATGCAATATACAGATCGTTGATAGTTTATTATTTAAGAGATTTACGATCCAGTACGAAATGTTATTCGTTAATCAATTCCAGTAAGTGAACAAACCTTTACTTGTAGATATTTACAGCATCTAGGTACAGGCGTGAAGAGATTAAGCTTAATCTCAAAATTATTGGGTTGGTACATCAATGGCTACCAAAGACGAGGCAGCAAGATGTTGGAAGTGCACGTGGCGGCCAGAAACATGGAAATTTTGTAATAATGAAGTAACTTATAGGTTCTACATCCCTCAGTTAATTAGTCGACTAATGCATGAATACTCCTGGCAGATGTTCCTCTAAAATATAGCGTTCCAGGTGTCCGTCTCGTAAACCCGACCTTCGAAACGTCCTGACACATGGATAATGAGAAGTTAACGTTGGATACAATTCGGTGGGTAATGATTTAATTATCAGACGACAAGTCGTTGTGCACGAAGACTGAATTAATCTTAACGCGGACTGAGATTTCACAGATACGCAGTATTTCTATTTTTAGAACGACTAATTTACAATATCTTACGTCAGGTTGGATACAGTTGGCAATTTTTCTCTATTAACTCTTTGAGTGTCAGAAGAAATTTTCATACATATCCGAGAAATGCCAGACAATTTGAAGCAAAGTTGCATAATTGTAAACAAAAATATATACTTCGGTCAATTTTATTTTAAGGTTCATCAAGGTTTTCTTGATTGTTTCAACCCCTTCCATCACTCCTGACCCCTTCATACGTGCCGTTTTTCTGCATGCCCCTCTTTACGGGGGTGCATTAACCCCTTCGCATCAACCCTTGTCAATGCAAGTTTGTACACACACACACAGGACACTTCAAACGTGACGAAGTTTCACGAAAATCTGTTGAAAATTTCCAGCATTCGAACGTTTTAAAAAAGTGTCTCTTTAATTTTGTCCACTAGTGCAGATTTATTTGTGCACTTCAATTGTATTTCAAATACCGTAATGCGTGTAATGTATAACTACTGTTTTTAGTATTATGTAAAAATTTCATGAACCTTTAAATAAAATTGACTGAAATATACATTTTTGTTATAATCATACATCTTTGCTTAAAATTGTCTGGCATTTCTCGGATATGTATGAAAATTTCCTCTATCACTCAAAGGGTTAAAATCCCATTATAATTTAGTTTATTTGTATAATTTTGATCAGAAGCCCGATACAACTTGGGTCATAGATCGTTAACGTGAAGCCCTCTAAAGTATAACGCATTCCAAGCGTGGGTGTCAAGATCCCAGCATTAGGAATGGCTCAACACCTTCGATACTTCGTATAAGAACTCTGAATCCGATAGCTACCGATCCACTAACTCGGGGACGCTGGAACGCGACGAGAAGCGTTTGTATAAGTATGAAGAATGGTGGAAAGTTTAAATCCGTCGAGCGATCGCGGACCAGGTCGAAACTCCCCTTTAAAATCTGCGTCACGTAGCCCATAACACGAGAGCCGTAGAACCGACGAGTCTTGGAGGCTAGCTCGGTTAATGGTCCGATTATTAGTGACAATCGTGTTAAGGATAATTGTGAGCGTCACCGCGTCCATAGAGATCTATGCGCGATCCATGGGGAATCCCGGAGCACCGGTTGCTTCCCAAGTACACGAAACACGTTTAGTATGCCGCGGCAAGTCCAAAACTTACAGCAGTTTAACAGGACGAAGCGCTCTGAGCGAATACCATCGTTCAAGGATTCAGCCCTTAGTTAGACACCAGCATCCGCTCGGTTAAATGACGCTGTCAGTAAAATAGTTTGCAGCTTATTCTGGGGATGGCTTCCGGGATCTACGCGACAGTTCTGCACCAAGTTTTTACACGACCGTGTCGTTGCATGAACTTCCTTAATGGCGACTGGAAATCCTGTCCTTCGCGATGCTTATAGAACGATCCGAATACGACGACAGGCAACACTGCGTTAATGCGAGTTGTCAATATGACGATAATGTAACTTGTAATCCTCGCTAACAATTTTGAGGAAAGTTTCTATAAATAACGATAATTCTAAAGAAATAATTGTACCTGAAAAAATAGGTTCTGCGCTAGAGTGGTTCGGCAAACTCTTCGCGCAGGAAAAACGGAACGAAGCAGAAACGTTGAACAATTTTTCCCCGTAATTTTTTTCTATTCTTTTATTTCCAGCTGGCAATCGACATTGACATCGGTAAAAGGAAAAGTATCTTTCGGAGATAATCGAATTGTCTGGATAATTGTAGCGGCAACAATCCAATCACTCTGATGACTAGATGACACCTGGCGACAGTTTTCTGTCGGTTTTGTTTGTGAAAGCTTCGAGCATGAAACAAAGGATGCCGTTTTGCGAAAGCTCCCGATAATGGACAAAGGATTCCACGAATAGGATACAGATGGCCGAGTGAATGAAAGCCCGACGAACGGTTGTTTGTCCTGGACGACGAGTGAACTGTAATTATACACGAAGGAAAGTGACGAATCAGGTTCGTCTCTATTGGATAAGCGTTACGCAACAACCTGTCCGTGCCGATTACAATGCTCTTCTTCTAATCCGGAGGGAACACTATTTGCACGGCATCGTGTCGCTTTTGTTCCATCTTTCGTAACATCTACTAACGCGGCACTATTCACAGCAAACCATTCATTCTGAAGAGGAGAATATATCTTCTGATCGCTGAACACCGATGTTCCTATCGATGAAAGACGATATAATAATCATCTATAAGACGAACCTTAAGTTATATAAAATAAGCTAATAATAAAAGAAAATTTCACAAAAAAGATAGACGATGAAAGAACCGAGATTTCATTTAATTTTTCCATTATTAGGAATCCCAGCCCCTTAATATACAAATAAAACGGATATTATATACTGGATCTTTTGCATGGAGAGGGGTTATCGATGACCCTTGGTATTTGATAACCAACTTGTCTAGGATGAGACGTTCGTGTCCTCGCAAATTTTCTGTAGGATTTTTGAACTTAGATAGGAAATGTGTAAAACAAGGCTGACTAACTTATTTTAAACATATTGAAAACATTTATTAGCTTTCTCTATGTCAAATTTAATTTCATTAAAATGTTTGAAGCTTCAACATACCCCGAATATAAATAAAAATACACGTGCAAGTGTCAGAGTTTCATTAAAATTTTCACGAATCATTTCTAGCTATGTTTGCCCTTGCCTTAAAAAGAAACTCTAAATTACCGCTCGGCTTGGCTAACCAGCATATTCCAGGACCGTCTTATTTCACCCTGTTCGCTGTTTCTCAAGGGAAGACGGTTTCCTCGCAACTCAAACGGCACCGCGAGATTTAATGTAAAAGAGGGTGTCGGTCTGGCATACTTTTTACACGGAAACCACCAGCCCGTCGGGGACCGCGGGAAAGCAGATTTGCGCGATCAAATATGGGATATTTGTGACGCAGCTCCCAGGATATTCGCTTTGATTTCCCGTCATCGGGGCGGGCTCATCGATCCGTGAACTCTCATTTGCTCGCGACGACTTCGCCCGTTTCTCCTCAGCCGGAAAGTAAGAGGAATAATTTCCCCGGCGGAATTCAATGTTTCGCGGATAAATTCGTAAACGTGGAAATCGAATAAAGTTTCGCTCCGTCTGGCCAGGTTTATTTATATTATTGCCAATTTTGCAACATCGTGTCTCTATCTCCTGCGGTCATTCGCCCCCCTTCACCGCAGAGTTGGGAAACGTGACTTCGAATGATGAATACAGGATAATTAATGAATACTTCCGAGTTATTCAGAGATTTTAAAAATGCAACGAGTAGAAACAGGAATTTCGTTGTATTTAAATGTGACTCTTAATTTAATCGAATCAATAAATGATGCCACTTTAACGAATTGCATTGCGATCCTCTGCAAATAAAACCTCAAATAATGCAATAAATTCTTATTATGGAAGGCTGCGATCGATACGTTGCGTGCTCTTTACTCGAATTATATGTCGAATAAAAAACAGACTTGCACCGATAGGACAATCTTTCCATGGTTTACTGCGTCATTTTGGTTATTTATCACACAGACTGTGAATCAATCGTTGCAACGTGTGTTTGCGATTTCTCGTTGGCTCATCTGTTTCCATCCGTGCGCAGTTTATCGTAACCGAGAATTCGCGTTGGAGCCAGGTGAGCATAATTTATTAAAACACGCTCATAGTCAGCTGAATGTTAATGAAAACCGAGAGATTTGCATCGGTTATCGCGTGCCGCTAATTAAAAGAGACTTAGCTGCGCGTTGCATTAAAATGCAAATCATACCTCTAGAATTGGACGCGTATGTTCCAGGTGACCGAAAATTCACTATTCGTTACAAATATTATTTAGGGTGATGTAATATTCATAGATAGCGCAAAGTGCAAAGGGTTAATGATGACATAGAGAGTTTATTTGTCGTAATTATCAATCTTTCCCATTAACTAAGTCAATTCTTCGGGATTTTGATAGCCAGTGTTCAATACTTTCTGCCCTGAGTATCTTCCTCGTGGAAAGCAAAGATAATTTAACGTGTGTTTTCAGTAGCAGAATCTCCGATTTCAAACTTCTAAAGAAAAATACCGTAAGGGTCGTGTGTGTTCATGGTACTCTTGCTAAGGTAGCGTTTATTTAATCCTGCCATTTTTCCGAAACGAAGATTGTGGAAGGAACAGAGTAGAAGTTGATGTTTAATGAAATATCAAAGAGAATATCCTACCTTGCTATTTGCTTTATCCACGAGTATACATTATATACCGTCGAAAACTATTAATATAATTATTTAAACTATCCAACCGAAACTTCTCTACTTCATACGTTGAATATTGTCACTGTACTCGTACTGTGCCCTGGCCTTTGGCGAACTTTGAATTATACATTCATTGTGGAACTTGGAACTTTGTGATTATTAGAGCTATTAAACCGAATGAAGGCAAGAACTGGCGTCTCTATTAAAATTCGAAACTGGGACGATGAAGTCTTAGGATTTAAATAACTAACACAACTCACAAAAATAATTTTTCGTATCCTGCATACTCGTTCAAAGATCTCAGTCGACAAAATGAAACGGAATATTTCAAAAGCAATTCAGTTTGCAGGATTCTGTTTATACGAAAATTGTTGTATATTCATGCGAGTTCCATATCAGCCACTCAACTTTTCGACCCTGTTTTTGAAATCTCTGTATAGTGCTCGAGAGATTCGACTACCACTGCCACGGAACCATCGGAAGCGCCACAGGGACCACGCATGGCCGCCAAAGGGAAAAAAATTTTGATTCCAACGATGTAAATATTCCAACAACGTGCTTCGCCGACATTCAATGCACCCTTTGTCTTTTGCGCCAACGCCGCGAGTCCTGTGCTCGGTCACGATTAACCTGTTCCACTTCGCCCTCGCTATAACATTATCATTATCCCGTGTCCTCGCGCGGCGTGCGCACGGAGTGGAACCCAACGATGGAAAACCTTGGGCTGTATTGTATGAACTCATTCTGTCATAAAGTTTTTTGAATAACAGAGAGTATGAAAAATATCTCCCGCGGGCGCCACCCCTTTCCACGCGCGTAAGCCACGGCAAGGACTCATCCAGCAGCAAATTTCACGAACCCTTAACCCGTTCCTCCAGCATTGGGAATTCTGGTATGTCGCGGCCATCTTCTGTATTTAATTAACGACGGATGTTTATTGGTTATTCCATCCAAAAATGTCAATATTGTGTTTGAACCGATCCCGAGGAAAACTAATTTTCGCATTTTATCGAGTGGAGCAAAAGGGAAAGATGTGTTGGATCGGGCGAGATCTGTGGTGTAAAAGAGTTTGCAAGCGGACACTTGTGTTCGCACCGTGTTTGAACATTTTCGAATTCCCGCTCCACCCGCGTTGCGTCTCCCCGTGTCGCGCATCGATAGCCAACAGAGCATGAGCGGGGGACGGTAGGGGAGGAAAGAAATTTGACCATCTCGCAACGCGACAATTAGCGGCAGTTCGACGGGTTCGCCCGAACAATTGTTTGGATAAACGGAAGTATCGAAACGGTAAATTCAACGATTGCGTCGAATTAATAGAATTTTGTCGTCTGATTTAATATAAAGCATCTCCAAAATGAATCTTTTACAATAATTATTCTTCGAACAATTAATTGACTCCGCATTCTCCGATAAATTACGAAAATAATACTTTGGAAAATGTAATTCGCATTATGAATGTCCTGAAATTGACCATTTAAAATGTTTGGAAGAGAAATTTAATATGTATAAAGGATATCCAGTAAACATGTAGTCCGCCGCAACGCGGGCAAATGAAATATTTTTGTAACATGTTGAAAGTACGTTAATTCGACGCGTGAAATTAATTAAAACGGGAATAAATTAAAATACACTTGCGAATACACCGGAATTAATTCATCGAATGAAAATTTATGAAAATTTATACCGGAACTTAATGAATGCAATTTTCTCCGCAATTTCACATGGCTGATATTTTTCGTCCAGCGTTTCAAACATGTTCTGCTGTTGTTCAATCAAACAGGAGCAGTCAACGTCGATTTTATTGGAGTCCATGTTCAATTTACCCTTAGGGGCTGTAGCATGCAGATACGCACCTACAGTATGGGTTTAGCGATCCTGAGGTACACGACCTATAGGCGGTTACCACTGGAGCCAGTGAGCCCCAAGAAATGTACAAATGAATATAAGCGATACTGTAAACAGTATTTAAACTATGAAGTAACGATTGTTATAAGAATATTAACACATTCGTGACCAGCAGATATTTTACGTTTCTAATGCCGGGTACTGACGAAAATAATGAAATTCTGAAGCTGGACATCGCAAATTGGTATCGTTAGGGCGAATATAAAAAAATACAATATATGGTTTGAAATATCATTGTAAATATGTAGTGTATAATATAAAAAGGTTTTAATAATTTTTTCATAACCAAGAATAAAATTTGAAGTGACGTGAATTCACGTTAGCGATCGCGAATGTGTTAATTTTATTTTAAATGTATCAGAGAAGTGACGTGAGAATGACAAGGTTGAGGAAAGACAATACGTGTACAACTTGACCAATGTATCTATTGATTGATTATAATTTTTATTTATTAAGGTATTTGTAAAGTATACCAGTAGACACGACATAAATATTAACTTGGCTCTGTTCGAACTTGTACCGCGAGCGCAAGTAGAAAGGACGAGCAGTGGTCAGACGCGACAGCGAAGTCGTACCTGCGCCTCGTGCAGTTTCAAATTGTATTTAAAGTTGCTAATATATGTACCACATCCGAACCCATTAACTATTCAAACTAAATCAAAAATATGTGAACTACTCGCATCTGTAATTTATATAATACATTATTCGAAAACAATTTACGTTTCCTAGAAAGAAAGTGTCGCAAACATCGAATGTGTTAAAATTCAATATAAGACTGATGTATAGTTAGTGTATACATTGTACTAATAAATTAACGTACTGTAAGTAAAGCAAAGCATAGCGTGTTCAATCGTTTTTATAAATGAAAAAAGATGTTCATCGAGGGTAATTTTTCGAGGTCTTTGAGCAATCATTGTGTTTCGATCTTAATGCTTTCTTTTGGTCATCAATCATAATCATAACCTTGCGCATTAAACCTTTATACGTTACAAACAATGTTCTACTCGAAGTTAGGAGTGGATGACCAAACCAGCGACGAAAAGTTTGGTGTCGGTCGCAAGCAACCAACATGGCGGCGAAAAGTTCAGTATTGGTCACCATTGTCCGTCATGGTCTGGCAAATGTGTTGATCCAAACATTTAACTACTCCTGCGAGTTACAATTAATTTAGCTTGACAATGAATCAAGTTACCTTTGAGATAGTTAAGCAAATTTACACGTTGCAAACATGTCACGAGGTATCCATTAGCATACTTTCGGGATCCCCTAATGATGCCCTCATCTTTTATAAGATTTCAAGATCGATATCAAAAACAATGTGAATTGACAGAAAGTATCATTGTTGACCCTCCCTCAAAGGTGTAACATTCAGTTCATTTACTTAGAGCCAGGTCTCTTCGAAACGAACTTTGACGGTGTTACATCCGAATCAGCCGAAGAATTTCCCTTTTCATCAATTGCGGACACACATGCGCCAACGCTTGACCCATTCGTATGCCTGTGTTTTTAATCGACTTTAAAAAGGAGGAGGTTACTCAATTCGACATATATATATTTCTTTTTTTTTTATGTTTGTTGAAAGAGTAGACTCCCCGAATGTTTTCCAACATTTTTAACGATTTGGCACATGAAAAGCCGTTGGAAACACAAAACTTCAAACAAATTCCTTGCTCGGTAGAATTAGGCATTGTAAAAACGGCAAAGCATAGAAACGTGATTGTTAAAAACAAATGCCAACCAAATACAACTGATCAGATTCCTTTGAAACTTGGCACACATGTCTTCCACATGTGTATCGGCTACGGAAAAAAATTGTACGGATTATGTTAACATCAGTCCTTTTAAATTACATGTTCCGCGTACTTTCTGATCCTAGTGTATGTGTGTTATATCTGAATCAGTGTCATTATAATCTTGACATTCCAAACAAAAACTGCTCCTAATCACATAATAAATACAGATAAGGTGCACTTTGGCGCTTTAAACGAAGAGAAGATCCTGGAAAAGTCCTAGGCGCGCTGGGTGGTAACAGCGCTACTTGGCGTCACATGATAATCTTCAACCAATCGAGCAGCCATTGTGTTGCGTTCCTCGCGAATTTTGCTGGCTGACTCAAGACTGCAGCCCTCTGGTCGAGGTCGCTTAGGCGAAGGAGGAAAGGGTTAACTATGACTTTGGCATTTCGGCGGAAGGTGTGGGCAGGGGGGTGGGTTGAAAAACCCCGAGCCGACGAGTCGCGAACTCTCTCCATTAACTCCGACGAAATCAACTTTCTTGGGATATCCGTGAGTAAACCTTACAGCGAAAGTTCCATCTTGCTCGGATGAGCAGCAAGCTGCTCGGCTCTGCCGAGGCCGAACAGTCACCCGGGAAGGTATATAATCCCTCTCTCGCGGAAAGTTAACTCGAGACAGATCAAGTCAAATCCACCGTCTAAATGAAGCTAACCCGGCCCAGGCTGAGCAGAGTTCCGCATATTCGCTGCTCTGGTCCCGCAGCGCGGGACGCCAGCCCTCTGCAAGGGGTGCAATGCACGCGGGCACATTTCCAGGGAGCTACAGAAACGGAAAATATTTTACTTTTAAGTAAGAAAATTATTCAAAATGAGTGTCAATACTTTGCTGTAATCCTTAATCGTAAATCACAATTGATAAGGTTCCTTTCATGACACACACTTGTCACGATATACACACACTAAAGTGTCTGATTCGTTGGATTCCTTCCATTGTAGCACAAAGTCATCATATGTCAACTATTGCAACTACCTCGATCATGAAAGACTCTTCAACTTCAACATCCCGCAATAATCGAGACTTCAGTGTAATCACTATCGTTTTGTTAGAGCTTTTAATGTTTCTATTTAACATTTATCCATATAGAGTGTATTCTATTATAAAGTCACTTTACTTTCCATATTAACATGGAAACCTTGTAATGTTGGAAGTTCGTATTTGAATACATGAATATATTGTTGTATAATATGAAGTCTACAGAACAAGAGAGACCCTTCGACTACCAGCTGAAATTGCAACGCCATTTTCCAATATTTTCTAAAATACATTTTACAAGATATACGTCAAACTACATATAACCCTTCGTGTATTCAAATTTGAATCTCGTACTCTATCTACTTCTTATTAAAAAAATGTCCAAAGATTGACCTAGTTTATGGAGGATTAGGATAGCTACGTACCCTTTTATTAAAAATAATAAAAATCTCATCAAAATAAGTTCATTCGATTATTTCATACATGTGATGGAACGAAACTAACTTTTGGATGAAGATAGTTCCATTCTAGAAGGTACCCAGGCGTCGAGCAATCCTAGGCGCGCTCCTGGTGCCGAAACAACGCCTGGGCGCTCGTGAGACGGGGATGCTCGCGTTCTCACGGGATTTACACACGGAAAAGTATTCCTTTAAATCCGTGGAGACGTGTGCGCGCACCGTCACTGCTACAGTTATATCCGTCGGCTTGGACCATCGTGGCCAGCGTCGTTGGATTCTGACAACGACGTTCCCGAAGCGACCAGCGTCCAGGGACGACGCATGCGAAGAAAATTCTTTATCGATGCGGAGAGCAGAGCGACTGACAAAGCGAATTTCGACAGCGAACGAGATGGAAAACGAAAACAAGGAGGCGTACCACGTCTCTGTCACGAGGATGACGCTAGAGTTGTGAGAATGTTCGACGTGGGGACGTGTCGCGCCATTTATTCCGCGGTGAATTGACCTACTATCGAAGCTCGACTAGAAATGTTATTTCAAACAGTTCTTTAAAAATATACGTTCTATTTTTATATCGCTATATTTACTCGGTTTTTTTTGCGGTTACAGTGTTTATAACTCCAAAAGTGAAACGTTGCTTTCAAGCGTCGAACCCTATGACCTCTTTCCATTCTCGAATTACTCTGGAAACACTGCCACAGCGCTTTTTTAAAATACATTTTCTACATATTTTTAATTTCCTGATACATCCTCTAGAGCTTCGCTGCAACCCCATTGCATATACTACGCGGCGCTTCCATCAATATGTAACGATGAACGAAATTAATATTTCAGGTCCTGACCTATTAAATTTAAAGGAGAGACGCGCGTAAAAATTCTGGAATTTTCCAGGTCTCTGCGAGAGAGTAAAATAGGAAATCCACACCGAGAAAAAACTCGACGGAATAATCTTTCGTTCGCCTGTAATTGATATTAAAAGTTCCAGCGATTCGGTCGTGAAACAGCAAGGAAACAACCAACCTAGGGAAGTTTTTAGGGAGCTTTTCGCAACTTTATACGGCCACGTTGCGGTTTATTCCGCGGTCGATGGGGGTTGAGATAAAACAGGACGTGAATACAAGTGCTCATTGGCCGCTGCATGAAATTTCCGGAACAAAAAAGCGTGTTATTCCCAGGGACCGCATGTAAATCCTGACAAATCTACACCCCCTGATTCTACTCATTTTTTAGCTGGTCATTTTTGATGCTCTTTGGAAAATAACAGTTTTGCCATTACATTGCAAAAGGTTAATCGATACATGACGAGACAGGCTTAATAAATTACATTTGAAGTTAGTTTGAAGTTAGAAATGGAAGAAGTACAACTCACCTAATTAATGCATTTCATCTTCGTATTTCTTTCGAGATAAGCACAATTCGTATCCAGGTAAAGATTTTAAATGATGAATGGAAGATAAACAACTTTCCATCCGTTGCTCCGGTGGTTTTCAAACTTTATGGAAGAAAGAAGGAAATTTCTGCAATCGAGATAAGTGGTACATTTGAAATTATACAAAGAAAAATATACTCTAACAGGCGTGGAACTTTAATGATAAATTTATTAATGGGCGGAGTATTTACGTTATCAACATAGAATAACTTGTGTAAACATTTCCATTCTCGTCTGTTCTGAAATTGTGAGCAGCACTATAACCTTAGAATTACCTCAGATACTGAAGAAATACGATAGATTTAAATTATTGTATTGTGTATTGTAACGCGTGGAAATGCAATTCCGATCATCATTCTTCGAACATTTTCGATCGTTGTTACTAGAACAATCGTAAAGAAAAAGTGCAAAGTCGATCGATGCTGGACGAAAAATGTATGCGATTGTACTTATAGCGACAGAATTTATAACGAAGCAAGTTGTTGCCAAAAGACGCCCCAGCCGTAAGTGGGACAGGCGAAACGACGGGATATACAGGGGCAAAAACGGGTAACTTAATTCCTACCCCCCAAAAAAAAGTGAATTTATCGCGTTCTCGCGCAAACTCTACGCTTGTTCTCTCGCCCACCGACCATCCGTGAAAAATACCGACGGTGATTGATCCACCTGGCCGCCTCATCCGGCCGTCGTTTCGTAATTATGCAAATCTGCTTTCCCGCTCCCGCGGTGTGTACAATTTTTCTTCGTTGAAAACTGGGGAATATGTTCTCGCGTTCCGCGCCCATCTGCGCATTTTCGAGCGCGTTGAAGTACGCGCCCAGCGAGAAATGCTCTCGCCAGGTTCTAATGAATTAACAGATTGACCGTCAACGCTGCTTCCGATGAAGGATGACTTGCTATGACGCCAAGACTGTCGTTTCAGTTAGAAAATACCAAAACGGGACGAACAAGAAGATAGGTAGCTCTCATATGGTTTTCAAATTTATTGGGAGATGGTCTCTTACGAAAAAATTTCTTTGCTCTAAACATTTACACACACAAATAATTTTCATTACATTCATCGTAATTTGTTTAAAATTAAGTTGTCTTCATTTATTCTGATTCGTTGATTATAAAGGAGTTTTAAAATAACGTGTCAGCAGAATACTTTAATCTCGTACTGCATATTGGCTAACAATCCGATCAAGGACCCAATTAAAACAATCTGATTAAAGTTCACCGAGATAATTTTATCTGATTTGCACATTTAATAACCCTGGCAAGTTCGAGTTACTTACTGCAAAGTTCGAGTAGATATTAATTAATTCGTGAATGTATAAATAATCAATTAAATAAATGCATTGTCTATCATTTCTCACATATGTTTAGGAAAACCGGAGCAATTATGAGGAGGTGCGTACGTAACGCGATGACAATGTGATGATGAATTATACTACGAGTACCTTCTATGAAGCAGTTTCGTGTTTGCTTAGGATCTTAACCAGTTAACTTTGAATAAACGTATTCTGGCAGACAAATTAGACACGCGAACTCGAAATTAGAATGTTATTTCAATTGATATGAAATTTAATTATTCTGCTGCGACCGAGATGAAAGAAGTTCGTTAATTGAATATTTGAGTAATAGTTCTGTAATCATATAATATTATAGTGTAATTTGTTGTACTCACAATGTATAGTAGTTAGGTAATTGAAAATAGAATTTCGGCACTCACCTGAAACAAAAATTTATTATTTATATAAATGGAATATCTTAGAAAATGTAAGAATATCTAAAAAGGTACAGAGTTTAATGAAGCCATTTTAAAGGTATTCTCACGTTTTAAAATGGAATCATTTTTCTGTTCAACGCGGACAGAATAAAAGTTACTTTATTTCAACCTAGAGAAATGAACGTTTCATATGCAACTGTAATAATATATTATACATGTAAGATAAATGTTCAGTTCCGGAACGATCTCTTGTTCTAGCTTTTTAAATTCGTTCCAAAGACCACTATAATAAAAGTAACCCATGTAGTTTATAAAGGACTCCTTAACCCATAATGTCGGTCTTGATACCTCACAAAAACTATTTCGCATTAGAAAGGACACATTAATCATGGAACTAATTTCAATGCGGTTAATATTCCATCGTTACAATGCAGGTTCCCATTATATTTCTTTCTCGGTCTCCAAACTACGATAGATTCACCAATTGAATTATTGCCACGAAATTAATCACCACCTCGCATCTATTTTCCCCGGAATATCCACATTTGGAAGCCTACCCCCGATCGATCGCCAGCGAACTATAATTCTAAAACGATTCCAATATTCCGCGAAAGGCACGTATACGTTGACCCGCAGTGAGCGCAACGAAATTGTTAGCAGTCGTTAATACTTCCCGGCCATCCGGAATCCACGATTCAATTTAAATATAAATTTAGTGCGCGATAACCGCGTAACGATAAATTCATCCCTGCATAATTCCTGGCGGGAGGGGCGGAGGAGGAGGGGGTGGTACAGCTCGGGCACGTGCACGCGAATGCCAGGAAACTAGAATTTTCGAGATCACGCGAGTCCCGGGTCCCAGTGCCGGTGTACTTCTGCCATGATAGAATCATACGGTACGGTAACTCAACTTTAAGGGCCGTCCGCCATAACTCGAAACTTCGTTTATCAAAAGATGTCCGTGGGGATGGTCTGTTAGGGATGCGAACCTAACATGTAACTAGGAAGGCTCGCAACTCAATTTGCGACCGCGAGCTTTACCCGACCCGCGTATTTACGGATACCAGGGGAGTCAACGCTCGAGGACTCTTGAAGTCTGCCTGGAAGGAACGGAGGAAGAAATGGAGAAGAAATCGTGGAGTTCCTCATGGTTCGAGACAACAGACAACGATAACTCTAATTATAGAAATTGTAACAAGTGTTTAAGTTTGTATATTAGCAATCGTTTGTGTTCAAGAATAAGTTTGAGAAATTTGATCTATCTCTTGCAAAGTCCTTATTTATACGTTCGAAATGGCGCCTCAGGCGGTGACTCACGGTCTGAGGTGTGTTCCTTTGACTTTCCTAAACTATGGCGTGAGTTACAGTTACAACCGCACTACCGGTACGGGGATGCTTGCCGTTTGTAACACGGGAGTATTTATCGATGCGTGACAACGTCATCGGTTCGCTGATGCGTTCATTGCGAGCTATGTGCACTCAGCGTACCTTTAATAAGGTCAACAACAATTAACAGCCCTCCGGGTTGGCTCGCGGGGTTTTCGCGTACGCGGTCGAGCTGTACTCGTAAGAAATTCAGAAACCAGTTAGGCACCGCTGGATGCAAATATTGACCTGTCGATGGTGGCGGTAAATATCTTCGCGATAACTTGGAATAATTATTCCTCGCTTCTGCAAACACTCTTGGAAATTCGCAGCTCGAAATAATTGCAGGATCTCTCTTTTGAATGGCTTTGTCGCTGTAAAGGGTCCCTGGAGTCCTCGGGAGAGCAGTTGTAATTAATAGTATTGAATTCGAATGGTTCGCTAAGAGGGTAGGTAATCCGTCGATTAACATGGTTAAAATTATCGAAATTTACGGAAACAGAGACGAACGTAATAAACAGAATAGGATTAATGGAACGATTAGGATAATTTAACCCTTTTCACTCGGAGCCATATCGTTACAGAATATGCAAACAGGAATCATGTCGTATTACATAATGTAACTTATAAAGCATGTAATTTACTGTAATGATACTCGAGCTTATATGAATCTTTAGACATTGAGAAACATATTTATAACATAAATCACAATTTTATACTTTTCTAATATGCGATAATGCGTGAAACAGTCATAGATATACATTGATAGTTTCAATCTTTTAAGTTGCAATCTTAGGCTCCATTGTTTATCTTTCAGAGTTACTCTAGGTGGTAACAGTTAGTGTCTCAGCCTGTATATCTTAATAGATGTACATTTTTATTTAATTTTTCGGGATATTTGAATAGAAACTTTCAAGGAATCATACACTTTTACAGATTTTAATGCAATCGATATGGTTATCATTATAATAAATATAACAGAATAATGAGTATAATTTGCTGATACCATACGTTATTGTTTACTGGATCCCGAGGATGAAATTCGTGATGT
The DNA here is from genome assembly GCF_026283585.1 of Hylaeus volcanicus. Lineage (NCBI taxonomy): Eukaryota > Metazoa > Arthropoda > Insecta > Hymenoptera > Colletidae > Hylaeus > Hylaeus volcanicus. The sequence continues at coordinate 18,393,088 of NC_071979.1, read as the reverse complement.
TCTACCGTTGTTAGAGCTTACTGCGGAATCTATCCGACAGAAGAGTAGTGAGCTCGATAGCGTACAATATTTTTTGAGCTGTGTACGACGAGTATACGAGCAACTCGGTAAACACGTTCGAGTAAGTGTCATAAGTTTCTATGGCTACGAGCAAACACATCAGTGTCTTCGATCGCAAGATACATAAAACCAAAATAGCTCGAAGTGTGCCCACTGTGTTGTATTGATCCAGACATCTTTTCCATTGCCAGGCAGATGTTATTCGAAACGGTAAAACGAGAAAAATTAACGAAATCTAAGTGGTCGGGAAAATAACATTGTTTTAAATAGGACGTCCATATTTTAAGCTATTAAGAAAATAATTACTACTACCGCGGTGTTGGTATACGAAGACTTATACCAGATTTGCCGGATTATACCTTTTGGATGCTGGAATTGCGAGCATGATATTTGATAATACTCTTTAATGATAGTTTCGGAATAACATAACTTATTCAGAATAGAGCAAGCATGCTGATACTGCGTTATGCAGATGTAGTGGGCTGACACAAGCCGGATTCTACACGCAGAGATTCCATTAACGCCAAAAATGCATGCTAGGAGCATTCTGGAAATTATTCAATGTACGTTTACCGCTGCGGTCCGCGAATGCATCACTGTTTGCCATTCATAGTGACACAAATCGAAAGATATCGATTTTGTTTTTGACGCAGAAATGAACTTCACAACTACAGTTCTGTTGTCGTGTAACGTGACATATTTCTACCCCTATTAATTTAGCATCAGAGACAATATATTGTTTTTGGAGATAATCATCAAATTAACGTTTACAAAAGCAAGATAATAAATTGTTAATTCATTCAGAATTTTTAGATTCCCCCATTCAGTTGAACTACCATTCATTTTTTATAGGAAGATTGTCATTTGCACCCATAATGATGCGCAACGTGAACGTTATCGAATAGCACAGAGGATATCGATTCGTGATCTTCGCTTTCGTTACAACGAGAATAACACGATGGTAATTAATTGATCAGCTAGACGGGCGCGTTCTAATGTTAATGGCGCGAAACACAGTGTGTTGTGTATTTTCGGTGGACCTAATGCATTGCTAGGACGGTTCATGCGTAACTTTTGATCGCGCTAACATTACCAGGCAGGTCCAGGCGATGTGTGCGCGCACGTATGTGGTGCTCATCGTTCGATATAAAGGATTGTTATTTACGGCACGGTTTATATTTCATCGGAATATAATGGAAAATGGACCCCGGCGTTATGCGGAACGTATAGTTTCACCTTTCTCGACCCCCCGACGGGCGCATATATATCCTTGCCGTTCTCACTTTGGCGCGCGACCAACGGTGGGTGCATTTTGACGTTTGTTCGTCGCTGAAATACGCGGCTATAAGCATCTCTGTAATTATTCGAACGTTATATTCACGCTCCGGGCACGCGCTGCTATCTGAAATTATTAATCCATCCGGCGAGAGTTCCATTCGATCGCGTGCGACCGCGCGAAACGAGTCGCTTCCAACGATTTATCGTCATTTACGGAGGCGGAACTCGACTTGTCCCCATCCAATTTCAACCTACTTTACCAAGATGATAGATTACGGGTGCTAGTTGCTCCCTGTAAAATATTGGGAGGGTAACCGTAGGATTTTGGAGATACAACTAATTGGACGTGTGTGCGTCCAAATAAACGAATTTTAATGCACATTCAATGCCACTTGTCTTATGTATTTTGCCAAAAATCGCAATATTTGAAGGCTTGTATTTCCCCAACGGTTTTGAAACGAGCAAAATAATGACTTGGAAACAAGTGATTTTGCCAACTGCTTTTTTTCTTAAGAGGATTAGAAAGCCTCCTATCTGGTGAAGAAAATGCATTATGTTGAAGAAAAGTACGTAGAAAAATAAGGCACTCTATTTGTATGTGAATCTATTACCAATATAGTTGTGTACAAAAGTTCCGATTTATATTTAAATAATCCACGTATATTACAACCAAGGATTACTGTGAACAATACAACAACGTCGTAATTAAAACTTCAATACCAGTGACTCACCCAAACATTTATGCACGTTTCATGCTTGAAGCGTATAAGAAATGCAAAGGAATATGCTTAGATCATCCAAATTAGAAACAACGTAATAAAACACGTGTAACTTCAGATTCCTCCCCTTTTCATAATACGCACGGTCCCGCCTCACGAGGCAATTTTCTCTGCATTTCCATCGCATAGCTTCCTCTCGACTGACTTTTTCCCATGCCTTCCACCATCCCTCAAAAACAAACAGACGCGCATTCTCATTACAGTATGTAGATACTCTTAAAACTATGATTAAAGACACTGTATGCTCAGGAAACTTTAAACTAAACCTGTTTCCATTAAAATTTTCTCAATCGATCTACAAATAAATTTCACAGAATTCGTTTAGGGTACTTCTCAATTTGTTGATCGAAATAGAGAATTAATATTCGCGATGACATAAGGTTCCACCATTTCTAAATTCATACACATATTAAAAAAAAATTTAGACTGCAAGCAGTCTGGCAAAGGTGATTCGATCTCAATAATCCGGGTATTAATCTTGAAACGGTGTGCGTAAGCACTTCTAAAAAGGACAAATACAAGAGTTGAACTATCTCTCCCGAAAACCATTGTTCCAAGCCGCGCTTAATTCCAGCTACATGCGCTTATCGCAGCCATGTAACGGTTGAACTTTAAAATTCGACGCAATCCAAACGAACTTGCGTGCACTTCAGTCGGAACCGCTAGAAGACGTGAAAGCCTTTGAAATTTGGTTGGGACCGGCGAAGAAGCCGTGAGGTGGTTCCAAGAAGGCTGAGAATTTCAGCTAAATTCAGCCGGAAATCGGGGAAACGATGTTGGGCAAACGAGCCCCGGCTACCGCATCCGACTGGTCGCTAGCATCGCTCGTTTCTCCCAACTTTTTCTCAGGTAAGGTTGCGCGCACGCGAGTCTCAAAGGTTGCAATTTCCCCCACCAACGAGACTAACAATAAGAGTAGCGAACTTTCAGCGAATTCCTGCACCACGCATCCACGCCTCCGCATGCACGGTCGCCAACTTTTCCACGTCGAGTCGCGACCTCGTCGCTCCTGGCCGAAAGAGTGCATTCAGCCTGTGTTCACCAACTTCGTGGCCGATAGGCTACGTTCCTCTTACTTTCCTCGCTATCGAATATAATAGGAGAGAAGTTTTGGTATCAGTGGAAATTTACTACACTCTTGTTTTTTGCGGTTACCAATGTTTTCAAGCGCTCAGAGTCGAATATTATCGACAAAATTAGTTGGAAAATTCTAGACGCGTTAGTCTCTGTTTTACTTTGTATTTCTGGAGTTGATTATTCGAAAACCATAGAGTCTAAATGTCGTGTTAGCAGAAAATGATATTTATTCTACCGCCTATTCTTACAGAAATGAAACAATCCGCAATTTCCTTGCAAACTAGATTTCGTATTTTAGCAAATAGCTCGCCCTTGAAGCAAGGTTGACCAGTCGATTTCCAGAATTTACTATGCGCGTGTTCGCGAACTTCTCGGTGGGCAGACTCTTTTTTGTCCCTCTGGCGAGAGGGGTGGCTCGCGTGTCTGGCCGCGGCCGTCTCCGCCTCTCATCTTAGATACTTTCGACGGAGTTGCCCGACGGATGTGGAAAGGCGAGGAGGAAACGACACGAAAGGCCGCGGACCTGGAGCACGGCCCTAGGGAAGAGAAAGGCCGTCGGAGACGGGGAGGGTATGAAAGTGGGCTGGCCACGGATTGTTACGAGAGCGGGTTTACGAGGTCCCGGTGGACAGGAAGCCAAGGAAAAGGGGACACGTCGCTCCTCACCGAAAGGGGAAAAGCGTTATCTTGCCGTGTGTGACTCGAATAACGAGAGCGAGCCTCCCCGTGAAGTCCGCTCGCCCAGACGTCTTATCGTGGCAACGTTAATGCGATTCCTGTTTCCGCGATTCCGAGACCTTCGTGCTCGATTTAGCCCTGTCTCATCGCGTTCAACGTAACCCCGATCGCTCCGCGGTTTGGAAATGATTCTTCCCTACGTTGAGATGATCAGGGAATCTTCAAAATCCTTCTGAAATGCGGAATGTAATCTTCTCTCTGGTATCTTCTCCGCAGGTTTGCGGGATGAGATGATGGAAGAAAATTGTTCGATTAACCCGCGGACAACCTTTGATAAACTCCTGTACGGCTCTTTCAAGGTACATTATATAAAACTTAACGTATTCGCTACCGTTGACGTGAATTCACGTCACTTCAAATTCTATTCCTGGTTGTGAAGAAATTATGAAAATCTTTTTATTTTATACAGTACATATTTACAAGTACATATTCACAACATTGATATTTCAAAGCATATTTTTAATTTTTATCTTCGCCCTAACGAAACAAATTTGCGATGTTCAGCTTTAGAATTTTATTATTTTGGTCAGTACTCGGTATTAGTGGTCATGATCAAAAACGTTCGCAAAATGCAAGGAAAATTTACGTAAGGTCAATGAATATTTATTATTCCTTGTAAGACCTAAAGTTTGATCAAAGTAATTTAATTATCAACGTACAAGAATCAAATCAGATCTTTGGGATCCTTACGTGATCGACGCGCATCGATCCATCGTTTGATATAATTTCCGCGAACGTTTGAGAGGGCTTGAGCTCGTATCGCGAATAAAAGTCTATAAGAGACGCGGGAGTCGCTTCACGTACAGTCAACAATAAAGTTTTATGGAAACAAGGTGATCGAAACGATGAGTGGAACTTAATTGAAGAGTAATTGGATCGGGTCTAGAACATTATTGGTGCGGCGTGCCAAGGTAGACGACCCAACAACATGGAGGAACGTCAGAAATGACAAAGTTCGTCTGATTCTTGATCCAGATAGTCTCATCCCTTTTAAAACAGTTCACAAATATTACAAGGTACGCCTTAAAGTGTATATATCCACGTGTTTAAATTTGAGTATCCCACATCTCACGGTGTTCCATTATTTAGAATTCTAGAGCATGAGAGATATTCTTTGGTAACCGCGCATTTGTCGCGACACGTGTATTCCCAACATGACCCATTTCGCTTCCCTTCAAGATCATCTATAAATTATGCAGACGTCGGCCGTGCACGTGATATTAAAACGCCCCCTTCGCGTAATGTCTTCATACATATGCAACGAAGCGTGCAAAAAATTCCGAAACAGAAGACCGTTAAGGGCAACAAAGAATCGCGAAGTAGACGTCTGACAGGGCGCGCTATAAGGAGCGAAGGTAAACGCGCGCCTGGCGCTCTAATGCTTGAGAAATATCTGGCTTACGTCTTAGCCTGAAAAGTTCTTCCGAACGAGCGTAACAGTGTAATCAATATTTCTTTTAGTCATGCTGCATTTGCGACGTGCCAGACGGTTTCGGAAGAAACGTGAAAAATTTGTCTGTAAAATGGTCACGAGCTTCACATTTTCCTATGCTATGCTCTAGAAGGATTCAAGAAAGCAAATAAAAATGTTATTCTATTGGAGATTATGTAAGGGGGACGAAAAAATAATGTCATTTCTGCGAATGTCAACACTTGTTTATCATTTCTAACTTCATTGTGTACCAATTAATTTTTATCAATCTGGCATTGGAAATTTGAACACTTGATAGCAAACGGTTGTAGGTTGTTGGTAGCGAGGGCGATTACGTAACAGTTAAAAAATAAAAACTTGTTATAAATTTAAGTGATTTAATTTAGTGTAAAAGAAACGACATTACTTTCTGCCCCCCCCCCTAATAAAAATACTTTAGAGAAAACTACAATTTGAAATATTAACAAAACTATATATCTAGTACTATCCATCCGGAATTAATTCAGGAGAAAAACAGACGATCTAATCGATAATTATGATTAAACGTATAGGATTATCAACCTGGTCGCAATACCAACGATTAGTTTGTACTTTAATTTCGCCTAAATTCGGTTCCACCCCTAACAAATACATTCACCGCGACTGCGTTCGATCAACGCAATTTATACAACAAAATCGACAGCTAACCGATAATTAACAACGACATGATTACACACTGAGTATACTAATCAATACAATATAGCGGTATGCTGATTTCGCTGTTTAAACTGATACCAATGTTTCGTTTACAGAGGTAGTCCAACACGTCCCGGCAGTTGATGTTAAGCCGAAATAAATTACTTAAGCGTTTAATCTTGCGTTAAATTATTATCGAAACTTGAACTTTATCACAGCATACATGTGTATAAATTTTGCTTTCATTTTGATACACTGAGAACAACTCTCCTGCGCAGCCAAAACTCTTATTTTGGACTTGAATGGGGCCTGCAGAAGCGTCGCAACGTATTAATTAAAAATTAATTTTGCATATCGACTTACTATTTTGACTTTCGGTCACTCTCCTCGTACAAATACTCTACTATACGTTGACTATTCCCAACGAAATTATGTGGAATTCGAAATTTGGCATTATTCCGCTTCCGTTGCCGCGGGCGAAGCACTTTCGTCCATTAATATTTAACCAGTCATGCGAGTCGATACGCATTCGATTGACATGCGAGTGACAGCCGAAACTATTACGTAATCCACACGTAAATTCTGTATGCTCCTCGTGCGTACGAGACCGTTTCGCTAAAATTATGGCCAATGTATGGCTGCCTCCGAAAACGACGATAATTCGTCCCTGGTTAAATCCTGTTTTAACCCAGTTTTTTTTACGTCAATACTTTCCCGTCCAAATCACCTAAAATACGATTCACGTTTCCAAATTTGCCAATCGATTACCTAACCAAAGCCTACAAGCGGAGCTTTATTCTGAAATCAATAACGCTCGTTACGACGAAACGGATTGAAAATCGTGATTCACAAAAACGATACCGTTACCGTTTCAAGAGGAATTTCAATCGAGCAGCGCATCATACACAGCAAGTCAAAAATTGAGGTGATTTCCCGTAGAAAACTACATCGAATCTGTGAAATAAAATTTGTCGATACGGACCCTCGTTATTAAGAAAAAACGATGATAAATATTCTAGTGGTAAGCACGCGATTGAGGGCGGCATGATCTGGCATGTCTGACCATTGCTCGCTATTTCTACTTAAATTATGGTTTGCTTCTTCTGTGACTTCTCGAACTTTGCTTTTTGGTGATCGTTTTAACAAATGAACATTGTTGACACATTTTTAAAGTAAAATTCAATTCTAATTCCTTACTATATGTTCAAACTGCTTTTGATATTATTAAATAATGAATTCACTTGATATTTTAGTAATATTTTTGATATATAGAGTGCTTGGTCCAGGACCTATTAGTTAATTGCGTCGATATGGCTTATCTAACAGGCATTACATTAGACGTGGCACTATTAATCGTTTGAACAGTCTCTAATTACTCGATAGATCATTAGTACATAATTGGTTTAAACAGATTGCGTCAAGTTTGTGGCAAGCGCTGCTAAATTCTACTGATGATTCCGACTAGTAGATTCAGGATAAAATAGTAATGCTCTTTCTAAATTGGGATTAGTGGTATTTTATGTGTCCATTTCAAAGTTTGCCTTACTTTGTCACTCTTAATAAAGTACCAATTTCGGGATATTCATTAATCTTATGAAATATAAGTGTTATATCCAAACTTTTACAGACAGTTGAGCTATGAATGTTCTTAAAGCAGAAAGGAAGTGAACGTAGAGTTCGATAGCACACGAATAACTCCCACTGATAAAAGTGAATAGATTTATCCAATCCCTGGTTAAGATTATCCTGTCTAAGCGACTGGAAGATACACTTTTATCCTCCGTCAACGATTCTCGATGAATCGATTCGCGGTGAACGACCAACGGACGCTGCAGCTATCCACGCCTGACTTTTCGCCTCGCGTGAATGAAAAAAGACGAGCTCGGCGGAGTCGAAAACGAGTCGAAAACTGCTCAACTTTTACGGCCGATGCAAAACAGGCATGGCTTATCGCGCGCGTGCTCGCACAGTGATTTATCCCTCAGGATGTCGGGACCTCCGCCTCTGGTGGCCTACATACCGAGAGTTATACCCGTGCCGTTGCGCTGTGTCATACGAGTCACCACCGCGAGACGAACAAGGAAATAGGAGCATCACCTTGCTCGAGCATCGCAGGAAATTCCGATGACAACATCGAACACGATGCAACGACTACGCTCGCTAAGCGCCTAACCGCGAAAATGTCGCGCGATAACCGCGCTCGTTTCACCTCATGACACTTTTTGCGATCCATCGGACGAATAAATGGACGATAAATCCGCGATGATGATGGTCTACCGGGAGTAATATTTTGTGGATCAATGATTCGATGGTGTAACGCGACATGGGACTGATAAGTCTGTGGTGCAAAGGGTTATGTGAACTATCGAATATGTAGGTGGTTGCCTTTTTTTTCGTGGTGAGAGTTTAAATGTATTTGGTCTACATAGGAGTCATTGAAAGACTTTATGTGATTGTTTCTAACAATACTTGTTGCTTCATATCCTGCAGTATGCATCCTCCTGGACGATGGATTTGTCGTTGAGTAGCTCTACAGATGCAGAGATTTATTGGAAGCTTACTCCTGGATTTAGTCAACTGGTCTCTTTGGTGAGAAATCGTACAGCAAACGTACATACTTTACCACTAACACGATAATATTCCAGGTAACACGTGGCCAGGACTGAAGGCGATAAAGAAGATTTGTTGCGTTTTAGGAACGATAGCAGATTTGGATTAGCTCACACTGAGTCAGAATTGAAAGACGATAAAAAGGATTTGATACCTATTAGAAGCAGTATCAGATCTGGGTTAGCTCTCACGAGGTTAGAATTGAAAAACAATGAAGGGGATTCGGTACGCATTTGGAGAGGGATTCCAACGAGATTCCAAGATCGTAGCACAGGTTCTGCGCTTTCGAGGCGTAAAGGATTCGCATCATATCATACTTTTCTATTTTAGAATTGTAAAATTGCCCTCCAGCGTCGAATACCAAAGATTTTAACTTAATTTCTGATATCGGAATAAATACACTGACTAATTAACTGCAAATTGCTGTTGTATAAAAGCTTTGTCACGGTATCGAAAAAATATTATGGAAGCTAGAGTGTTTTTCGATAGGTAGTGTTCGCGATACGTGTATCTATCTATGCAAACAGTGGATAAAAAAAAAATTCAGAATCACTCTAGGCTACAGCGTGAATTGGCTCCTGTGTACACACGATAGAGAGATATACTCGATGTTTTTACGTAATTGGGTACTTGTAATCTGGCTGTCCATGGTAATTAGCGTAATTTCAATACTTGAGCAGAAAACACTTTTTCACAATGTGTGCGGTTTATCGCGTGTTCATCGTTGCATAGCGTGCGGCCACGGCCACTGAAATCGATACACCAGGATATTAGCGATATTAATGCTTTCCACGTACTTTGCAAATCTTTCCCTCATTTTCCGTGTTTTTTTCCAGGAAACATATGTTCTCCGCGTTCTGAGGTTATTGAGATCAAACTACAATTACGTCTTAGGAATGCATGTACTTGTAAAAAAATTAAATCTTTGTGTATCATTCTGAAATTGAGAATACGATTAGAGGGTACGGAATTCGCTTGATAAAAAGACGAGATTAATTCGCATAATAACTTTCATTTCGTCTCGAATGATACACGCGTTGCTTTCGAGATTTAGAATCGTACTGTCTGTTTAAAATTGCATACATATGTATATAAATAAATAAAAAAATAAATACATATATATATATATTGGACAGATCCGTTACCGTTCAAATGTTTGTTTTCGTTCAAAGAAACAGAGAGATAAGAAATGAGTGTCGACGTATTCGGTGGAGGCATACGGTAATTTAAACGCGGTATTTAAATTTAAATATTTTCGGAACACATTCAACATTTATCTCTAGTATGTTCTTTATTTCCAAGCAAATAAATTGTTGCAGGTTCTAGTGTTCTACCCCGTAAATTTGTAAGAATGTCTGCTTATTCCTCGATGATCAACGAACACGAAGCGTGAGAATCCAAGCATGGAGTTGAAACGGTCGCGATATTGCCGCAAACTTCCGCCATTTCCGCGGGACTAATACAATTATGTGGAAGTTTAACAATCCGCAGCAACTAGCTAAACTAAACAGATTTCGTTGCGCGGAGAAACGTCAATTGCGACGTATGCGTTTGATTTTAACAACTTGTATACACCAATACGAGCCGACGGGCGCGCCACGGCCGTAACTGACGGCTTGACGTTTCCACGGCTGATGTGTACTGATTTTGGATTTCCATCGCCCGGAGAACGTATATTCTGCGCGTCACGGGTAATGAGGAAATCATGCCGAGTACAATTAATCCTGCTCGAGTTGAAATCGCTTCGACGAAATACCCTCAACTTCCGATCGCGATATTGCCAAGACGATCGACAGGATCAAACCCCAACCGTATGTGTACAGGACAGTGGTGGGCAATATTTTCTGTTGGGCCAAATTTCGGATAAAATTTGAAACGAGATAGTACATTTCAATTGAATTTATCTAAATAGTTAATAGCCACGAATCGCTAGCGACGAAGAGGTTGGATGTTAATAGTTTAACGTTATAGCGAACTTATTTGCGAAAATAAAAGTACGAGGGTCTGGAATGATGATGATGGGAATGTCCTATCTAATGGAGGAAATGTATTTCTGTTAAAGGAACCTACCTAGAAAGATAAGGCACTCCATTTGTATTTGTATCTATCACCATTAAATTTTCTGTACGAAAGTTCCGGTTTGCGTTTGAAGGATCCTTGTACATAAAGTATTCATCGGATAACAGTCCAATTTAGGCAGCAGTCCTAACAAGGCAAATGTGTTTACCGCCAACAGCGCCTAATTGATGAGAATATAAACGCCTCTGCCATTTTGCTGGACAAACGTGCTTCGCTATCGCGATGTTTTCTTCTGGGTGGCACCAGAAACGATCGAATACTGGGGGTTTAGGCGGGAAAAAGTGGAGAGAAAATAAAGAAATTGGTTCGTGGAACTCTTTCAAACGTTATCTCTATTGGCAGGCTAGATAACCGGCGGGTATTCTGATCGCGCTTCGGAACGATATCGTGTTCCCTAACTGTAATGCATGACGTGAATGCGTCTGTGTACGTCTGTTCACGTACAAGTAGGCAGGATGTAAAGAAGGGAGGCAACTGGATAGGCAGCCGGGGGTGTAACAAATAACGCCCGCGCACTTATCTGAGTCATGCACTTTTCAGTGACAAGGGCGTATGATTTATTGCCCACAAGCTTGCTACAATGAGTCCAGGACGTGTTAAACTGACCGCGTTCATCATTAAAATTAATGGGTATTGGATACCGTCCGCGCCGCCGGAGGAAAGGGTGGCAGAGGTGGCCGGGACAGATAGAGGGGTAGTTCGCGCGGAAAAAGGCGTCGTAATCATTTGCTCGTTCTAATTACTCGTGGCCTGGAGTTCTAGCGTGATATATATATGTTTATAAGAACTGGTTCGATGAAAAAAGCATTGGAGGATATTTTATCTCGTAGCAAAACTATGTTTCAGGATGCACCATTCCAATGTTCCCGTAAAACACTTTTTCGATCGAGAGACAGTTCGAATCGAGGACTGAGAGAGATTCAGTGATTCGTCCAGGCGCTCAGGCTCGTCGAGGACGTAGCACTTCATTCGACTTCCAGTACATCCCTTATCATCTCGTCGGGCCATCTCCGCTATTCAATACCCATTAATTTTAATGGATGTTGGCGGTTAGTTTAACACGTTTCATACTCGCTGACACAATGGACGCCCGGGTTCCGTAACAATTCGGCGGAGCTGAACGTTAAACACCTGAGATGCGCCGTACGATTGACGTAAATGACCGTAACGCATTCTATGTGCAGCTTTACAGCCGGCACGGAAGTGCTTTTTACGTGCCCGAGTCTAACACGAACCTCTGGCAAGTTTTACATCCGGCGCGTATTACGAATTTCAATTCACGGCGACCCTACGCCCTCCTGCCGCCCCCATCGTGTGGGTTAAAATTCTGCCAAGGGGATGCTCGTATCGATTTTCCAACAACGAAGGTGAATTTTATTCATATCCAAAAGAAACTCGCGGCAAAGACGTGATTACAGGTGTTGTCTGTGAATAATTATTAGGGGGGCCAGAAAATAATGTCGTTTCTTTTACATTAAATTCAAACAGGTAAATCTATAACAAGTTTTTGCTTTTAATCAATTATGTAATCAGCCTCGTTAGTAACAGCCTTTTGCTATCTAGTGTACAAATTTTCAATACCTGGTCGATAAAAATCAATTGGTATACGATAAACTGATATTTGCAGAATAGACATTTCTTTCTGGTCCCCCTAATACTTTATTTACAAATAGCATTGTATATATTATCGACAATACAGCATCGTAATCATTACGATGGTATTGAACGTACGAAAAACACAATGAAACTGGTATGGAGAATGTGGCACAATTTATGAGCAGTGATAGAAGGAACGAACAGAAGGGTGGAATGAAACGACTTGGCGGGTGCTTATTGTTAGAGGCTGAGTGTCGATGAAGAAACGAATCGGTAGCGATGAAGAGATTGAACGTTCAATACAATAACGATACAGAAATAGTGAAGGCTAAAATATTGAATGTCCCAAAAATAAACGGAACTCGATGCTTCCCAACCCTTACAGCCGTTCCAATCAAGGTCAAGTAGGAAACGACTCCGCCAATTCCATTTTGCTTCGCGGAGGGCTGTGCTCGACGATGTGCTTCAGTCAATAATAGGTTAACCTTGGGAGAAGAAAGTGGATCCACTAATCAATTTCTAACATTTAGATTCGGACAACTTAGCCTCCATTAAGGAACTACGAAGGAGCATTTATCGAATCACCTGTATAGTTCTCTTACATGAACATTTAGCGAAAAATTATCCCTGATCTTCTCCACTATCATTTCAAATATACTTAACGTAGATTTATCCAAATACCGAAACAGTACTGTTCAAACCATGTGTAGAGATTTGAAAAATAGTATTAAAATAAATGTCTAGTACACTCCCTTATTAGACCTCGAAGGGTTCGATCTGTCCTAGTATCTGGAACACGCAACAATGACCCAAAGACAAGAACCCGTATCCCTGCACGTTAACACGAGACTTCATCCGCGTTAACCATCTTCATCCAGCGTCGTTTCGGTTGAAAGCGATCGCCAACAATACACGCGACTCCAACTAGCCTGGATCGCTAATGAACCGCGTTACGACAATGAAATTTCATTGAACAGGTCGGTGATCGCGAAGAAGAGAGACGAAGGGGATGCATGCAAGCTAGGGGCTAGGAGACGGTGTAGGTAAATCGATCTGTCGGCGCACGTAACGCGCGGTTAAGTAGCGCGTTAAAACTCCGCGAACGTTCCGGGTATGCTTTCAGCATATTTGCATAGGACTCCACTTTGCGGCGCATGCACGCACACGCATCCGGGGAGTGTACACGGGCGGGTCGGATGTCTCCCGGACGTTTGTATGGACACGTGAAACGACAACGAAATTGAGTCGCGGCGGCATAATGCCTCCAGATGCGGGGGTTACTTAAGAAGTTGGGATCATCGGGACGCGGCGAGCGCATCCTCGCGGAACGGAATAACGATAGTCGTTTCATTGTTCGCGGAGCGCGTGATCGATCATCCGTAGGATCGATGATGATTGCTTGGGTCGTTCGTCATGGCACCTCGAGCGATCTCGAGATATCCTTGTGAGATATCGCCTTGGGACTGACAGGGTTTAAAGATTCTTCTTGGGGGAAATTTAAAATACGTTTTTCTACTATTTTGGAAACATTCATATGAATTGGTCCAATTATTGTACGAGGGTCATTTAAATATAAATTGGAATTTTTGTACACAACTTTATTGGTGATATTAGGTTGTTGCACATGAAATGTCTTATAATTCGATCTCGTAGTTATCTTCATTCTGCTACGTGATTGTGGTGGCAGACGTTACTTGTTTGAAGCAGCTAAATTCTATTTTCAATTGTGGGATCAGAAAGCTTTCTATTTGAAGGAGAAAATGTATTTCTGTTGAAGGATCCTACATAGAAATATAAGGCAATCCATTAGTATTTTTATCTGTCCTCAATAAAGCGGTGCAAAAACAATCCGAATTATATTTGAATACCTCTCGTAAATAAAAGGGGTACGTTTACTGTTTAACGTTGTTAGAATTTGAAAAATTGTCTCTATTTCTATGGTAATGTTTCGTCAGTCCCTCGAGGTAAATGCAAACAAACTTACAACAGCATGCATTCTCCGTTTACTTTAGCGTTTCATGCTATGCATATTATACGAATATATGTTGACTTGTGGGAGTGATTGTCCATTTCCGACATAAACTGAAATAACGTTACCATCCTCTATGACGATGGTTTCCAATTATAGAAATACAATGAGATGAATAAAGGCTGCACCTTCAAAAATATTATTGTCCAAGTGTAAAAAAAATAACTTTGTCTTCCTCTAAAAATATTTAATGGAAACGTAGGAAAATCGGAATAAAAACCATCGTGTTAAATGAAACCGAAGTATCGTTGAAGCACCGTGTACAAGAATCCCTCCAGCAATTCAACAGTTTAACTATTCTCGACCCGTAACGTGTTGAACGCTTTGCATGCTTGGCAAATATTAATTCCAAGCGAATTTTTCCAACCGCGCCGAAGAGTTTTTTGCATTAACCGAGATGAAATGGCAAAAATAGAGAATGAAGAGATATCGCGAGCATGCTTCGAATATCAATACAATTTTATTTTCGAATTTATCGGACGATTCCCAGTACCTAAAGGGGTTCAATGAATATTTTCAATTTACCGTGTAGATGATTGAAAGGGATGAAAAGTGGATGGACTATCAGAAGCTCTTGGTTAACGATAAAATATCATTTTCAAGTTTGTTAAGTATTTAAAACGGAACGTTCAACTTCTCTCGGGATACTTACGACTCGTTCAGGATCTAAAACAGTGCCGCTTGCATTTTCCTCTCAATTATGGAAATATGAAGGAGGAACGCTGGGAACTTCGACTATCCCGAGCATAGTTAATTTCTATTACATTTGTATATTTAATCTACCCTCGGAGGAGTAATCGTGCCAACAAGGCCAGAGATTCCAGAACTTTCGATAAAACTGTAAATAACGACGACTGTGAAACTTGAGTTTCCGCGAGGAGTTCGCTATAACCCTCCAATTAGCAGCGTTTGTTGAAAATATTACTAACGCGACCGAGTAAGAAACACATCCACCCACGCGAGGTTTCAACGAAAGAACGTCGTATCCGTCTTCGTTGTTCACGGACAGTTCACCGTAATGTCTACATGTGTGGACAAAGGTACTGCTTGGACAAATTGCTTCTTTTCAGGTCAGACGGAAGATCAACTTCTGTTCTTTCGTTAGCAAAGAAACGGCGCGCGATTGTTAACAGAAACGAGTCTGTCTTTTGTCGCGACAACGATTGATTAATCTAAAAAACTGAATCTATCATTGGAAATCGGTAATCGATAACTGATCGATGTGAATGTACCGTATTAATAAAATATTCTGATTGAATAATCAAGAATGTTCAATTAATTATTCTTATCGATCGAATTACGCGAATGATAACATGTTAAAGTGATTGTACAATGTCTCTTGTTATGAGAAAGTCTATTGGACTGTATTACACACCGAGTAAACCTCACCTAGAGGTAATCTCGTCAGACTGGTTTAGTTTAAACGCTTCTTCCGACAGCTCACTACAAGTTCTGAGGCCTTTGTTAAGAAGCAGTGTCTGTTCCAAGCATCTTAACACAAATTTTAGGCCGATAAGGAAGTTTAATATGCCAGACTCAAGAACATGTACAATTATCAAAAATAATATAGTTATCTATATACACACATAGACACACGTAAAGCTTCACACACACACCTATATGCTTTACATTTATTTTATTGTTTGTACTTAAAAAATACAAACACGATCATTGAAACACGTGTAACAAATATATAAATAATCTGATTACCGTAGTATCTGAAAAATATTTTCTTTCTAGCCGTAGTATTTCATCCAATAATGTTTAAATCAAAATTGAAATAAGAATAATAGAATAAAACATGTCACTAAATTTCTAAAGATTCAATTGTTAGATCAAATAAATGTCAGAAATGAATTGTTGTGGGTTGGTTTTATTTGTTATCTATTATTCGAATCAAATGCTTACCCATCGATGAACTATAATTTTCAAAACAAACGCTGGAAAGATTAAATCTACTGCATAATAGATTTAAAACGAGATGATAAAGTGCTTCACTTGCCATTCAACGTTCCATTTCGAGAATTCAGTTACGGTCAGTTCTCGTATCGAGTTAAATTTATTAGCGGACTATTTATTTCCACTGGATAACTATTATTAGCTTTTGATGTTTTCATTAAATTATACATCATTGCAGCAGGTTATAAAAATTACGAAATAACATCGAGCGAAATATTCAAATGAAATTTACAGTAAAAAATATGTCAATTTGGGCCAATAAAACCAACGCTCCGTACGTTACCATGCAATATTGACGCGTATTAAAAGTGGCGGGTGACTTATCGTTCTGCGAAACGATGCTATGTCGCTGGAAATTGGCCGTGTATACTCTAATAAAAGTGAATTGCGTTTTACGAATAACTCGAGACTACCATGATGTATATCAATCTCGTAAGTGGATTATTTGCGTCTATATCAGTGGTTTCCAAATTTTTCGAGTGGCTCTACATTTGAGAAAAAAAGTTTCTGCACTCGAGATATTCGAGTCAATATATTTTTCGTACGTTTATTTCGTTTTCGGTATAAATACACGTATTTGATTTTCAGTTAGACTCATTCATCGAAATCGACTCCGAAATTTGACCAAAAGTAGAACAGGACGACCAATAAATATTCAAAATTAAGTTAATTTACTTTTAATTTCGCTGAATTCAATTTTACGCTCATGTGTACCGAGAGTGAAAAATACAATTATATAGATAGTTATATAGATTATATATATAATTATATAGATAATCAAACGAACTAGTTAAAAGTAGAATACGACAATGGTTAATGCTTTCAGGTTATGTGACTTTTCTCGAATTAATTGGGGGATATCTAGATGCGAACAATCTATGTTGTGAAAAATGAGACAAATGAAGACAACGAAAGGCGAGCTCGAAGTTTGTTTTTCATTGAAATATTTTCAAGTTTTTTTCAATTTTTCTGTAAAACAGCCTCCGTTGCCAGAAGCGCCAATTGCAAGTCGCTCGTCTATAAAAATTTAATTGCAAGATATACTGTAATGTTCTGTCAACTAGAAAGATATCAATCGCACGATTAATATGTAATAACTAATGTTAATATTTAAATCAATCATGTATGAGTAATGACCATATGAAGCGAAGAATGTCACTTTCAGAATTGATCACGTCAATGTATGAATAATATCAATCTACGGTAAACTTTTCTTCGAAACTCAGGTCGCAATTGTCACATTTCGCCATGAAGAGCGTTCACTAATGAAATTGGAACAAAATTGAGAGCCTCGGAAATGTGGTAATTAGTAATATCAAAATGGAAAGATGATGCTGTGTTTCCAACTGGCAAAAAGCTTGCAAAAACGGTGAATATCATCTGCATGTAATATCAATTATTCTCCAATAATATTGTTTTCTGTTGGTATCAAAAATCATCCATGAAATGAATTTTCTGTATATGGAAAAAGGTTCGTGTTATAGTTTATAAATCAGTACTGTAATGTATTATAGAACTAGTATTTACAAATATTTATTAAAATTTATATTTATATTAAGTACTCTAGAATTTAGAAAATGGGTCAAAATAGATTAAATCTATGTTGATGTTCGAATAGTTTAAGCCTATTTAGTACTAGTATAAATTCTGTTTGAATCTATTTCAGGTACTGCTACGATAGCGACAAACTTAAATAGATTTTATCTGGCTCGAGTAAAGTAGGTTTGCAGTATTTATGTGCTATCCGGCAAGAAAAATAACGCTATTTACAAAACATACTGGTTTTAATCTTCAACTAATCCTGCAGTAGCTGGGAGAAAAACGGTGCGCCAGGAACTTCATTGCAGATTGCTCAGAATCTAGGGAAAAACTTGACCAACCGGTAAAAATCCTCTTTGTCTTTGATGTAGGGGGTTGCGTCTGCCAGTCGTAAATGGAGGCCGATGGGTTGCGGTAATAAAAGTAAGCTACTACTTTATCTAGCTAGTGGAACGTAAATAAAATGAAAATCTATTTTGGAAAATGCTTTGGAGTCAGTTTTTATATTGTCATAACCCAAAATAGCCATAGAGATTCTATTACCATGGATCGATTACAAAAAATACTGTATCTTTAAGTGGTAGTACTATTATTCACTACTCTTTTTCTGTTAGAATCATTTAAAATTTAACCGAACAGTTAGTTAAAGATTGAGATTGAGTTCACTACAGATTGACATTCATATACAGTCAGTTCCATAAATATTCGTACCTTTATGTCCATTAAAGAAATCTGTTTAAATTAAATGACAGGTTTGATATTTTCAAACAAATATGTCATTATTAATACATGCAAGTGTAAAGTTTATTCATATACACATTTATGATGAAACATTTATTTGAAAATATGAAACCTATCATTTAATTTAGACAGATTTCTTTAATAGTCGTAGAAAGTATGAATATTTATGAGACTAACTGTATGTATGCGATATCTAGTTGAATATCATTATCTCCCTTTACGTACGAAACTTCCTTCCCTTCTCACATCGCAACTCGCCAAACTTCTAGCATTCCATCGAATTCAGTGTACATTTAAATGAAACTTGGGCGCAAAGAGTTAACCGTTACCCGCCAAAAAACAGAACGTCAAAGACGTACCATGTGACGCAGCGTCATCTAGCAGTTGGCCACAATTCTATTCCTTCCTATGTACAGCCCTAGAGAGAGACCCTTTCCCTTCAGTCTATTATAATTTGATTCTCCCGACTTTCCCCTGCCATTAACGTGACTGCGTCGCAAACCGTTCTCTAATGAAATCCCGCGTTCGAGCCCTGACAACCAGCAAGTCGATCGCGTTCTCCTAGTCGACCGAAGTGATCCTCGAGCAGCAACGTTTACGGCGTCGATCGGGACTGACACTCACCTCAATTCGATGCCCTGGTTCCGCTTGTCATTGATGCTGACGATCACGTCGCGTGGTTGTATGGTGTTGTCGTCGTTGCACTTTGCGGAAGTCACTTTGCCGCGCGACGGTCCACCAAGCTTGATCAAACGACTCGTACTTCCACGCGTTTGTCACTGGCTACCCCGGGGTGACAGTAACTGTTCAGAACGACCACGAAGAAGACGGCAATTCCTCTGTCGATGAACACGAGGCGATCGCACACCCTTTCGTCACTGACGCGAGATCTGTCAAGAAGCAACTTCCGTGGATCTTTCTAGAGCACTGCACTTTACCGAATCCGCGATCTCTCAGCTTGGCGCACTGTGTCTTCAACCAACACGGATGCACACTATGTCATCGACTGATGCAGAGCTCGATCAAATCCTCGATCCTTTACCTCGTTCAGCTAACACGAATCATCGATCCCTTGGACTAGGTTTCCGGTATTCCACAGACAAAATCCTTTATCTTCGCACTGTGTTTTCGGGAAACAGGAATTCTCAAGTTTTTTCTCCACGCAATGTACCTTTGCTAAGCCCGGATCTACCCCAAAATCCTCGATCCCTCGCAAAGCACACCGAGTCCTGTATTACGACCTTTACGCGCGCGAGGCGATCGCGTGTCACGCGAAGGTTCGGTTCCCGCGAGTTTCGGGGCTCCTGGACACGTAACGTCGCGGAAGGAGCAAGCACGATCGCGATCTACGCACGATCGCTGATGGAACGCGACGAACGATGGCGATAAAACGGATTGCGACACGCGACTAAGTGCCGTGAGATCGACGTCAGCTGATTCGACGCGATCGACGGGGGCTGGGCGAGAGAGACACCGGAAGGGGATAGACGCGAAACGAACCAGCTCGCAACGGGGAGCCAGCAGGAGCGCGCGTGTTTGGCCCGCGCGACGACGTAAACACTCGGCACGAAAGCTCTCGACTGACTCGGCAGGGATGACCGAGCGGCTCAGTTCAGCGTTTCGCGCAAGTGGCTCGGTAACGTGGCGTAACAGTGCGCAAGCTGTGCTTTCGTGCGGCAGATGCAGCCTGGAGTGGAATCGGCAAGGTGACGGTTCGCTGTGCGTCTCCGTTTCGAGACACCTCGTCTCTCGTCTCGTGACTCCTCCTATAGGTTCTGGATGTGCGTCTATTCCGTCACGAGTTACCGTTCGCTCGCTGCTGCGATTTCATCTGTCACTCTCGAGTACCCGCGGCACGCTCCCAGCCGTCCCGTGCGCAACGTTCACCCTTATCCCTATCCGTCGTGAGACTGACTGACTCCCGCTGACCGTTCGACCTGTATACCTGCGCCGCGGCAGAGCGGCCACGGTGGATCGCGAAAAGTAACTGGCGAGCCGACCGACCCCGATTGCCTCGAGTCTGCGCCCTAGCGACATTTCTCGTGTACCGGATATAAAATATAGACGGCAGCTACCCGTGTACGTGTACCTACGCGTCTCGCGCTCAGCCGTTCTGCTCCATTCTGCTCCATTCCGCTCTTTCGCGTAGCCCGCGCGCTCTCGCCTCTCTCCTCTTCGTTTTACTTTTGCCGCGCAACGGTTCCCGCTATCGCCCCGACTACGCGGGAGCTTGAAAAGGAAGAAACCTTCCAACTCCTACACCGTACCCTTCCTTTCCTTTGCTCTTTCTTCACCCCCGTCTCGCACCACGTTCTTTCATCCCGTCCAACCCCGTCTTCTCTTCCTTACGTCGAGTCTCCCCGTTGTTTGCCTGTTTTCTGCTTTCTTCCTTTTCCTTTTCGTCTGTTTAGTCTGTCGATTCTTTCCCCGTCCGTTCGTTCGCTGTCCCTCTTCGTCGTCTCGGTTCTGCGGCAGACTCGTGTTCCCCGTTGCGGAAACTCCGACGCGTCGCTGCTTCGTTATTGTTGCTCGCGGAACGATCAAGCTTTGACACGGTCTTTCTATCAACGAGGTCCCTCGAAGCGACACTTATTCTATTTTATCCTGCTGTTCCTGCCATGAACGCTTCCTTTGTTTGTATATGTTTTATGGTAATATGTTCCGAGGATCTTCCGCGAGGTTTAAGCGATGTTTTGTTGGAGGAACGCCTCAGAGCATCTGCAAATTATATTGCTTTCTGTTCAATTTTACTATCAAGTGCGATACATCTCTAATTTGACGCCTGTTCAAAAAATGATCCATTAACGATGGCTTGCGACCATTAATTTTATCTTCTAGAGTTTATTTTCATTTTTAAACGAGAAGTCTCTGTTACTTACGCGATTTTGGTTACTTCCTGTTTTAACCGACTTCGAAAAGGAGAAGGTTACTCAATTCGACATGTATATTTTTTCTTTCCGTCTGTTAGCTGATTCTCTCTCCCTGGAGCTTGCGATGCGGTGCGATGGTTCTGCCTGAGACTCGTGTCGCCCGCTGCGAAGACCCTGACGCGTTGTTGCTTCCTCGTCGTTGCTGCTGACGAAACCTTTACGCTCGAAGCATAATGGAAAGATGCTGCGTAACGTAACGCGCGGGTGCTACCAATGTAGAATTTTGACATTAGATCTGGGTTAAGTTGTCTGTGGAGATATTTTATCTCATTGATGATACAACCAGAGAAAGAATAATGGAAGTGGCCATGGCAATTGTACCATTAATTACATGAACACAATCGTTCGTACGAATCCTTTTATTTATACCGAGGCTCAGTACCTGTGTCTGAGGGCCGAACTTGACGCCACCTGAAGGTGATGGGTTCGTATAACGACGAACGGGCGCCAAATAACGTGTTTATTTACATCGGGTTGGTGGATATGAAATGCCGTTTCTCCAGTGTTTCAATCACTCGAACCGATAACATCCATTTTGGTCTACTGTGTCATCAATTTATTGTAATCATATTAAATAATACAGAATTTTATTGCAATGAAATAGAAGAAATGCATTCAAAATTGATAAAAATACAGAATTATGTGAAAATTATTTTAATTTAATGTACAATGTTTTATTACAAATATATTATATAGTTAGAGTTTTTTTTATAAACGACATTTCATGGTCCGAAGGTTCTCCTTAGGTTCTACATGTATTGCTGGTGAAGTATACGCCAACATCATCAGGGAACGAATTCCAATAGTCGTCCATATGTCGGAAATAGAGAAAGTAATCATGAATAAATAATTACAATGAATAATTCTTTGTTGGAGTAGATTAATGTCAATTTTGTGTGACGCTGTCTTTAAACTGAAACTGATTTATATATGTACTGTATCTGTGTCAAGTAATCCATTTGAAGCAATGAAGCAATTTCTTCTAGAGACGTCTGAGTTAAACATTAAGCAAATGATCTAATATAGATCTATTCAAAAGACCAACCATTTCTCTAATTGTCTGGACGTTTACTTTGGTATGCATTGAAATGAATATGGTCTAGCCAACTTAACTCGTTCTTTAAAGAAGCATTAGCTTCTCTGAATGTTTTAATTAAATATAGATTAGCCTAGAACAAGCCTTGATGGTCCACCTAGTTCTGAGATAGAAGTAAATAAAATCGAACTATTCTGGAAGGATCTGCATCTCTGACAGTTCAAATCTAATATACGTCTAAATTTTGAAGTGTGTCTAAGTTTAGAAAATTCCTGAAACAGGAACCTTTCTTCTTGAAGCTACGTAGTCCTTTATTTCATGTGTGGATTAAATATATACTTAACGTCGTGTACCTTGTTCTAAGTCACAATTGAATAAGATCTAACCAATTAAACTCTCTCTGAAGAATCATTAGTTTCTCCGATAGTTCCAGTTCACACTGTGTCAAGATTAAGTCTAATCTAAAAGTAAACTTCCCTTTGAAGCAATGTCCTCGCTTCTGAGGCAAACCGTGTCTGAAGTAGGTGCAGATTAAGCTTCCGTTAAATAACAATTCTCTTTATGCTGACGACGTTGCCACTTTGACAGCCAAATCTGGATTAAGTCAACGTCACATTTAGATTATGTTTAGGTTTCACCCCAGCCATCCTCCCCTTTGAAGCGTCGTTCCTGCACTTGCCAATTTTTAAAGACTTATAGCGCACATGAGCACGTTTCCCGTGGCAGTTTCACAGTGACTCGCGGTGCTTTGTGCAAACGTACATTTTCGTTGCACCCTAAAAACGAAATTTCAGCGTGTAGCTTGTTAACGCGGTAAAATATTTACCATCGTTTGCGCGCGAACTAATTTCACGAGTATTTTTCTTTCGTTACTCCGCGAGCATCAATTTCTTACGAGCATTATGAATTTCTTGTCTACCTTCGCGGGAGAATTTCACCTTGAAATGGGATGTATATTTATGTTTATCGCCAAGTTTAGTATACGTATTTATCACTGTTGTTAATAACATGACTCAAGTAAGAGGATATGGAAGCGTCTCCTCCGGATACAGAGTCTCACTCCACGAAGACTATAAACCTAATACACCCCGATGATCCCAGTTTATTTTTTAGCGAATACATCGGTACTTTTGGAAGGAACTTTTAGACGAGGCAGAAAACATAGGTATTGCTAAAGGGAAAAAATTCTTCTAAAAACTTTGGGACAGGGTTTGGGTAAACTTTTGCTTGAAATGAGACGTTATATTGTACTATCGGACGTATAGTATAAGCGTTACAACCTGCAGACAAAACGAACGCAAAGGGCCATTTTTGGCAGGTCATTACATTTCATTAATGCAAGGAGCTCAATGCAGAATTCATAAATGACCGAAATGGTGGGTTGTAACCGCGCAGGTCGCTCTGAAAAGCGACCAACATGCAACATGCAATTCGATGTTGAATTTCACGCCGTTATCGGACCTTTAAACATTGATCATTCGGTCACTTATTCCATGTAGCCTGTAATTCATTGGGTTAACTGGGTTGGAAAAATACCTTCCATTTTGCGCAACAAAATCGCGAATGATCGCGATAAGATTCGTTTATCGTACTGCTGGAAGTTTAATTATACTACGAACTCCATTAACCGAATTAATGGGAGGATGAGAGAATGTTCTGATAATTATAGAACCCTCTGATTTCGAAGTGAATTATTTTCACCTTATTTTCAGTTTCGAAAGCTTCTCTTGTTTGACATTTTATCCGATGAGAGCCGGCTTTATAGGTTCACTTAATAAATTTCACATTTTAAATATCTGAAAAACTTCTTCGAACTGAATGCATTTCGTGTCCTGATTTAATATTCATGATATCGACGTGATCATTACTCGACTGTGAATTTTAAGCGCTTATGGCAAATGCAGATTTTAAAAATGTATGCGAAATATATGTCGATGGTATACACTCACTCAACATAAAAAATTAATGTTATCACATATTCACATCGATTCGTAAAATATATACTGTCTTCGTTCTTCATGTTTTCTAAATTAGCATGTTAGCGTCCAATCGATATATTGATTTTTGGAGCAGCTGATCCGCCGTTGTTTGGTTAGCGACAGGTTCTCGAAAGGTCAAGACAGTCGAGCTGACCGAGCCGGCGACGCCGACCGCAGGCTCCAAGATGAATGTCGCATAACCGAAGAGTTACCATCGCAGAGTGGACCAGAATGCAGTACTAGCGTGAACAAATTATGAACGACGTTTTTAACTAATACTTGTTTTTGTAGTGGTTTAATATGACTTAAAAAGGTGAACCAATATTAAGCAACCCGACGTTGCATTGCCATATTTGGTCATTTGTCATATTAAAATAAATAATAGAAGTAATGTTTTAGAAGGATCTGGCCACGAAGCGGGGAAGGCGTTGCCTTCTGAAAAGGAGACAGTGTTGAACCGCACGGCACTTACCCCAGAACCTCGTAAGGGAGAAGTTCGTTTTGCATATATAAATCTAACAAGCATACTTTATAAATGCATAAAACATGCAGTCTAATTAATTCTCTCAGCAACAGTTGTGTACAATTGTGTTATATATATTCCGTACACAAAGTCTTCTTTACTCTAATAAGTAAAAGCCCACTGGAGCCACCCACGCGAAACGCTATTACCCTCGTATTTCCCAATTTCGCCCTTTCTCCCCCGACACCCAAGCGCCTTACAAAACAGCGTGTATCGTGCGAATATTCGTTAAACAATCCACGTAAAGCAAAAACGTGCTTCCCTCTTTTTGATCCATTCAGGAAACCCGTGGGCGTGCAACGAGCCACGCTTATTAGTCGTAAAGCTGAAAGCTGGCGCGCACGGCGAAACGGGTGGGATATTAATCGACCATTAACGTTCTTGCACGCGTATTTGATGGCGCGTGCATGACGTAACGTGGAAACGTTAATTCGTCCAGGATGTACACGTCGAGAGCTCTGCACCTTTGCTGTTTCACCCAAACGGCGAGCCTCGAAACGACGCCGACGCACGCGTTGCGACGGCTAGCGAACGGGAACGCTGAGCGTCATTCCAATGCATCAAGTCACGCGCACGTGTATCGAGCATACTTCGTGCGTAACGAGACAGCCACGTTGACCGTGATAATCTGGGCTTCCGAGTCGCAAGGAATTGCAAGCCGAAGTCACGTTCCACCGAAACTCCAGCAAATTCGCGTGAAAGAAAGCGAGAACGAGCCATCGACTGCCATCGAAACGGTCTCGTTAATCGAAACCAGCGGTTAATCTACCTGTGGAGCTTCAACTCTCGTTACGTAGTTACTTTTGATGTTTGAGGTCTTGAATTGTTTGGATAATGAAGGGTTTCCGAGTTGGAGTCATTAATCTATTTATGCAATTAGCTGGAAGCGTTCGAAGCTTGAATTCTCGTTGGAATAAGTAGACCCTCGTTCATAAATTTGTGGACACTTACTACCTTCAATGAATAATTAATACACACCGTAAATTATTACTATAAAACTTTTGTTGCTAAATTTGTTAGTTAGTGTTGTACGATATATGATACATAATAAGTTGTTACAAGTAAATGTGTTGCGAATTACGTCGTGTTTGATCTCATTTTAATCGAAAAATGTCAGGAATATGATGGTAAAAGATTTACACTAAAAAAGGGAATAATAAAAAGAAAGTTTCATCGTTGAATTAGCATTCTCTCGCCGAGATATCTCGGTGACGGCTATGGGATGGTTTCTCTGCATTTATCGTAGAGAATTTTGTGCATTTATGGAGACTTTATTTTATTAATAAAATATATTCGTTAATGCAACATAAATATAGCAACTTTTATTAGATACTTATTTCTATGAAGGAAGTGTCCACATACTTCTGAGCGGGGGTGTACATGCTAGATCACAGAACTCTTTGAACTTTCGTGAATACAATCAATTTATCAATTGAAATTAAGGAAATTGTTAATTCAACGAATTCTCGTAGGGAATATGTGTAAAAGTGCAACCGTTTCCCGCAATGTTTAATAAGAATGTACGAGGGTAACTTATTCGGGATGGTTGGTCGAGACCGCAGACATCTTTTCTGCGGTTAGGTAAATGCCTGCGGGCGGGGTGCACACCCCTAGCGAACACGGGTTAAGTTAAGGCTAACCAGAGTACGTCTTTATCTCTTACACCAGTCTTAATCAGTTTCTACTTAAGCGAACAGCCGGCGAGCATTCCTCGGTGCGTCCTAAGTCACCTGGATTAACTCCGATTCGCCACGTCCCGATACTATTTCGACGAAGATGGCCACGGCCGAATTTCGAGCTTCGGGACCGAACTTCGATCCCCTAAGGAGTCAACCAGACAACACAAATCGCTTGGAACAGCCTCCGATACCGGTCGGCCGGGCAAAACTCCAGCCAAACCTGGACACCATCCTCGACGAGGTCGCGTCAGAAACAGCCCTGGTCGACCATTCCCAAGCCCATCTCGAGTTTCGGCAATTTAATCAATGCTGATCCAGCCAGTTTCGATTCGATCGTGCTGGAGTCGAGAGCAGCTTGTCAAGAGTACAAACGGTGGTCCATAAATATTCGATTATAAATTCTATTGATAAGAAAACATTCTTCGAGCGATAATAATTGATGAAACGTTTTTCTTCCAAAAATAAAGACGACTTCCAACTGAATAATTGACAGCCGACTACAGCGCATATCTATATTTGTAGCATTTAGCAAGCAAATGTGAGTAATTTTGATAAACTCCGTAAGGAGTACCTTTAGAATTACGTTTAACTTACGATTCATCAGAGCGAAGGATTCCAATGAATTTTTATTAGTTATAAATAGTAAACCAGCAAACATTTGAATTTCGTTTGAATGTATTTGGTCTGGAAACTAGAGAACTTTTGTTTCTCCATGTGGCTTCCACTCCTGAGATTTCAGTAAGAATTGTCAATATCCATCTTCACCTAACCTTACATGGAAATATCATACTTTCTAATGTCGAAGACACGTCTTTTAAAATTTTGACATTCTGCAACCCAAAAATGATTCGATTTTAAAATACTTATGTTCTAAAAGAATCATCAAAAAGTTTGCAAACCACTGACGTAAAAGATGGACTCCTTTTTCTATCGGCGTTTCTCCGTTGCGTGTTGCTATTCAATGTTGTAACGTAGCGATATTACAAGACAAATTGATAATGAAAAAATACTGGCCACGATGAAACAGCGTCGTCGCGATAATAATAAAATCCGAGACAGCCGGTTTTCTTGAATAACGTATAAGAAATATGATTCTGATTGTGTCTGACGCAATAACATCCCTTAGACAGCTCGTGCGCGGCGTAAAGTCAGACTAGTCACTTGTTATGCATGATATATTGCGGCGTGCTTTCTACGTGTCTTCGTTATAACGCTGTTCATATCTCATCACGGCGCGATAGCTCGCTCTATTACACGAATTTTCAAAATAACGTGCCAATTATCCGTACGGGCCTCGCTGTCTGCAACGTTGGTGCGTTTCAAATTGAACAACGCGCGTTGCGAGACGACAGAAACAAAGGGACCAGGCGGTAATTAGCGGAGAATAAATAATTAATATATAGTATGGTTTTTCACTTTCCTTTACGACACGACGGGCGTCGTTTAAAATACTTGGGATCTCCAATTTGCGACGCTTTCAAGTTTCGTGCGTCGCGTACAGGACAAATCAAGGAATAAAGCTATTAAAAGTAGCAAAGGAAAGTAATTATTTCTGTGAAAGAACGGTGGCTGTAACGTACTCGATAAAAATATTCCTACGTTAAATGCAGTGCATTATTCTTTCTATCGCAACGATTCAGGACATGAACTGAATCGCTTAGAAACGCGATACGTGAAATGTTTTAGCAGTATATTTCGTGTCAGCAGTATATTTATTTTCAAAAGGAATAGTGTTTGTGCGGCCTGAATGGCGCGGCTGGCTCCCGTATCTAAATCGCCATCGAAAACGTTGACCTACATATTACACTTCAGCCATGTTCAAGAGGATTTTTACGGTAGTAATAAAGTCGTCGTGATAGCCAGGCATTTCATCCAACCACTTATTGGTACTCGTATATGAACGTATTTCACCGTCGACACTTCGTAAAGACGCTTCATGTTTCGCGCTGTACACGGTTAGAGTAGCGTCGTTATCGGGCTACTCTGCATAGGACAGATAAGCTCGTTACCGATAACGTTATGAAAGTCAATGAATTGACGAAGCTGTGGGGCGATTTTTAGAATATGCATACCGTGTTAGCGAACTTTCTGCGAAGTGTAATATAAAGTTTTCAAATTCATCACGTTTTACGACGCGTGACAGTTTCGATACAGAAAAATGTACAACAAATATCTTTCCAATCAGAAACCATATTAAAGTATAACAGTTTTGTGTAAAACCTTAGAGTATCATCTAGTTGTCTTGCAGCTATTTATACGGAAAAGTAAATTTGACGTTGCTCGATAAACAGAAAATTTTCGTGACACAAAATATTTTTGATTACGTTTACATAAAATTTAACGACGCAATAAAGTGCTCATTAGACCTCGGTTGATTTCCTCGGTCTTTCCACCGACTCCTCTCTCTGTCTCTCTCTCTCTTTCTTCCTGGAGTTTGAAGTTTATGTTTACCCTAACTTTGGCAAAGAATGTATCAAGTGTGTACTATCCGTCTCGAGAGTTTTACAGTAGCCATGAACCACCGCCACCGACTCGAAATATTCTGATTAAACGTCGCGAAATGCGGCTCTGCTGCAAACAAACATTCTAGCTTGATGAAAATTGTATTGCACGAAAGAGGAAAGGATTCCACGACCACCTTCCACCAACTATTTTTCGTATTATTTTGAACAAAAAACAATCTGAAAGCGTACAAGTTTCTTACATTTAACTTAAGAAATTTACAGTCTCGAATTTTGAGAAACTTGGATGCTTCATTCGCCTACTTTGAAATGCTTGATAACTTCGTGAATCCTGCCCGTCGTTGGCAGCGTGTAACGGTTGACGGTGATTATATGAGACAGTAAATACAGGTATCAAAGTAACTCGACTCGAGGACTATTTTCGCACCCAGCAGCGAACTTAGGAAGGTGGAAGCATTACTCTTCATTCAAGCCGCGGCAAGTCGAAGGGCGCCAGGGTTAGGTGGCAAACAACACCAGGACCTCATTCTTCAAACTGTCCAATAACTTAAACGTTTCAAAGAACCCTCGAGCATTTTTATCTGTCGATAAGAAACAAGTCGCGCGTAACTCCTTTCATATTCAATAATAACGTCACACCGCGGCCTCACGATGCTACTTTGAATACGTATATAACAAAAGTTCGGAAACTTATAAGATGTCAGGAAGTTTCTAAGATAATACAACAAGACGCAAACGCGTCCCGGCAGCCTCGACGCTCCGCCAACTTTCCCAATTTGCTATCTATGACTGCGACCAGGGATTCTAACCCGATACGCGACGGCCATTTAATATTCATTAAATTTCGCGAGGACACGTCTTCGGCATCATTTCGCAGCCCACTTCCCCGTCTGATTAACTGTCTCAGCTGGAACGATTTGTCGCATTTTCAGTCTTGGCAGTCTTGACTGAAAAAGACTGACAAATTGTTAATTTTAGTTGCTCTGACAGTGACAGTTTCTCTGTGTACAATTGCCTCCCTATTAAGCAACTTTGTGCTGCCTACTTGAAGTGAAAGCGTCGAGTGATTTGATTGATTGCACCATAACTGGAGAGCTAAGTGTATGCCAGGTTCAAGTAGAGGTACAATCGGAGATGTTGACCGTTCTAGGTCACATTCTCCCGGTGAGAATCAGGTCAAGTATGACACCCACTTTGGCACAGCTTCTCTGTTTGGAAGACAGACAGACTAGGCATATGAAGGAATGCATTCTCTGGTTTTCAAGCACAGGAGATAGGACAAATGGGGAGCCAGGCTGTGTAGGGAGGCAACTGGTTGGCGACCTTGATCAGCCAACATTATCTGCTCCGTGTTTTAATGCTCAAACGCGTTGCTTATTTTAACGATCGCTACATCTAAAAAAAAAAAAAAAAAAAAAAATGGTTATTCAAGTAGTGCTATTTTCTAAATAGAAAGTCTAATCTCCATAATTCGAACACCTAAGTCCCGGAACTTTTTGATTTACCGCTGTACCAGCACAATAAAAGTCACGTGGAACAGCCATAACGTATTTGTTGGCGTTCGTGTATCTCCGTTTCAATCTTCGTAAGAGTAAAGAGCCCGCGCACGCATGTACGTAGAAAAAAAAAACATCAATTTCAACACTATTGTGGCGCGCACCATGAATGAATAAAGCATCCAGTTTCTGCCATGAAATTTTCATAACTCACGCCACTTACCGCGAATTTATGCTCGCCCTGGACGCATTGCCGGCATTACCTTCCCCGCGTTGCGCGACATTTTATCCAACATTTATGATCACTATAAGCTAAGATCGTTACCCCTATGGTCGTATTTTTCACCATTAACAGCTAATAGGGCCATAAGTCTCCGTACGACACAAATGAAAAGGCGCGGTGGCCACGCATCCTTATAATAGTCCACGGCAACGCGATGCGCCGAGAATTTGGCTTCTGATACATCGTAATTGGAAGACAGAATGAAAAAAACTTTACCTTGAGTAAACACAAAATTACTAGTGCTATGTATTATGATAGATATTGTATTATATGCAACTGAAGTCAGTGAAATTTCTGGGAGTGGTTGCTATGAAACCAATCAGCCCAAAGTGAAACAATACTATGCATTAGTTAGAATGAAGAGATTTATCATGCTATTATGCGAAACTACTCCACAATTCTTAACACGTATAGATATTATACTTTGAGGTTAAGTTCAGCAGCGTTATGGCTGAACTTTGCCGGTTATACAATACTGCACAGTATATTCAAACTTGAAACAGGCAACCGATATACGTACATATCTCCCTTGATCGTAACTATAAGAAAAAAATGTAATTTCTGTAGTATGAAGAACACGTACTTCGATCAGTTGTTCATTCGAGATGAACATCTTTGCTAAATCCAATCAGCCGTACACCTATACTGTAAAATACCTGATCATTCGATAAAATTTCAACCCCATTATTCTGAGACTACAAAGTTCTGCTGCATGTCGAAAATAACAGTAACAATACAGCGTGGCACACATAATGTACTCAGCAACAAGGGTCAGTACATTTACAAGGTCCTAGCAGTAAAACGTCTGGGCTGACAACATAAGTCCCCCGACGCTAGACTGGGCGTGAATGTATTAACAGAGGTAGCGTTTTCTTCGCCTACCCTTCACCCTACCAGAAGGGTCAAGACTCCAAGGAATGCGTCGTCCACAGTGTTACAGTCGGCGGCTCCCTAAATTTCCTCGACACGGACCCGTTAGGATATCGCGACGGCAATGTCCGGCGGAAATATAAGAAGCTTAATCCCCGTTGAATACAGTCGGGTTTCTCGTTGCTGTAGATTCACCGGAAATGATGGCGCAGATAGGCTGTGCTCGCTGCGAACATTATTACTCGCTCCATCCTTTTGGATTCGATGTTAGTTCCTAGACACACTGGTATGCGCGTAACTTGACTTGGTTATTCTTTCGATTGGTACTGTGCGAAGCTCTCTGGTGATTATGCGAAGGACACATGGTCATCCAAGGTTATTCATGGATAGATTTAACCTTGAATGACCATGTATTATACGTTGACGAATTCGTTTCAACGTCAGTTTTCATAATATGTAAACAAAATCTCATGGTTCCATTTTAAAAAACGGCGATGACCTTGATACAGCCTCAGCATCTGGACCAAAAAAAAGTAATAGCCATATAAGATAAGCCTCCTCGCACTTTCTAACTTTTTCCTGTATGATTTTTTGTATCCACGATAGTTTAGGCATTATCGCTGTGTAATAGTTTAGCTGCCTCACCCTGTATATAGGGATTGGAACGAGAAAGGAATGGATTCCTGCGTACCCAGTAGTCACTGTTTTCGAGGAATATTCAGTAGTGTACTTTCAGACATGGAGAGTGGACATTTTCAGTCAAATGATGGAGGTTTCACTGCATATCATATGGAAAAAATAGTGGTAGCGATACAGTATCATACAACAGCAATAAATTAGCAAGGGTCAGCCCATTCGCATTATCCTAGCAGTATAACGCCTGATATAAGTCCTCCAGTTCAAGACTAGGCGTGAATGTATCACCAGAGATAGTATCGGTTACCTTTCTTCGCCCACTACTCACCCCACCAAAACACTCAAGACTCCGAGGAATGCAGCGTCCAGCGTTCTGCACTTACCTAAATAACCTCGACAAGGACTCGTTAGTATCACGGTGGGAATGGCCGACACGAATATAGCGATTCTAACGACCTCGATGATCTCGATGCTGTCCATTCATCGGAAACGATGGCGTGGATAGGCTCTGGTGCTTTGTCCACCCGCGGAGGACACCGCAAACGTTGGCTCAGGGCGAGTGGCTCGGGATTCTGCGCATAACAGCCCCCGCTGACAAGTTTACGACGTTTAACGGGATGCAAATTCGCACGCAGCCCCGAACTGGCGATAAAGAATGGAATATACACGGGGATAAAGCGGGAGAGAAGGGAAAACCGACGTAATTACACGGCGTACGGTAATCCTCGTATAACAACGAGGACCAGGCCGCAGACCTGCGAACCCTCGAAACGAGTGTCAGCCACGGGACTGGCCGAATGCCAGCTGTTAGACGCTAGAAGTAGTGTTTTGGCTGCCGACTATATCATCGACCCCCTGCGTTCCTGGTGCGTGTGCACACGACGTAGACAAGCTTAATGCAGGGTACTAACGGCCACCAGTTGCCTGCTGTTTGCGTCGAAGAGAAGAATCGGAGGACGTTTATCGCCTCATCTCCCATGAAAATAGAGATCTGCGTTCCGAAAGTCTGTTTGGAGACTCTGGAAACTTGGACCTACCACCACGATTCAGAATCATGCGGTGGTGGGTGATGTTCGTTGTTTGTATCATAGGGAAAAATTCTTTTCTTATGGTAGAGCCTTTTCTTTAATGAAAGAAATTCTTTTCGTTATGAAAAAAATTTCTTTTTCTAATGAAAAAGATTCTTGCAATGAAATGAATTCTTCTTGTAATGAAATAAATTCTTTTCGAAAGGAATTTAAAATGAACCGATACGCAGAAAAATGCTAGTATCGTGGTCACCGAGTGTTACAAATTCCTTTTAACTCGTGAATGATCTTTCCAGGTTCCAGCTGTACTAACAGCCACCAGTTGCCTGCACTTCCCGTCAAAGCGGAGGGATCGGACGGTTTTTCGCCAGACCTCCCGCGCGAATGAAGACTCGCGTTAGAAAGTTTCCTCCCGAGGACCCTCGACGGTGGCTCGTTGCTCTGGCGAAAGTTCCCCGAAGAGAATCTTCCGGGACGTTTTGATGGATTTTCGTTGAGCACTACCGGCGTGATGGCGCGACTCTTTGATCGATTAAGCAGCTGCCAATTCGATGCTGTAATCTTCCTCCTTTTTAATTTCCTTGCTTTGACGGTGGCGAACTGCCGAGCCTCGAGCCTCGGGCGTTTCAACGAGGTAACTTCGATAGTTGACTTTGATATGGCTTTAGTAAATTAAGGAAGGATGTTAATGATGACGGCTTGTGGATAGTTGGGTTGATCTTATGAACTCCGTTGACAACAGTATCTTTAACGTGGTTAAACCTTAATGGGGAGTGGGAGTTCATCCAGTGTAATTAGACGTACCTTTATATTTTTAGGATGTGAGATCTCGTTGAATTTATACGTTTGTTAAATACCTAGGGAATAAATTTAAACGTAACACGATGTAGTTATATCCAAGCTCGTTTGTAGCTTTCAGTTATCAACCAGAGACATTTCGATCAGATATCGCGGCTCATAAAAAATCACGTGTACTCGAATAACAGTCGCAGTTCAACGACGATAAAAATCTCGCAAAATCGAAACACAACGCGCCGTTAAACGAAAGAGAGAAACGCCAGTCGCTTTCTTAGAAGTAACAGCAACTTTCCTTGCCATCGAGAAATAAATTTAACCGCGTTCTCGCATGCTTATCTGCCGTTATACGCTTGCCGCGGGAATAATTACTCGAGCTGTAATTTTTACAATGGGCCAGCGTGGCAATGGATATCAGCTCGTATAAATTGAAGTCGCACGCTGTGTATAGCGTCACGGAAAATTTTAATTTCGCCCGCGAATTGAAATTTATTTTAATAATGTCGCTTGACGATAATGGGAAAATAAATTAAGCAATAAATTCGAAAACGTCGCAAACATGTTTATCGTGTCATTATAAAATTAAGAATTTTAAATAAAATTAGAATAATTTCTTTTAATTTTACTATTATTAGGTTCACGTACGTTACAGGAGAGGATTAAAAAGAAGCTTGAAAAAGAAAAAATGTTGGCAAAAACATAAAAGTTACAGAATTGGGCATCGTCCAAAAAATACTGGTTCTCAGACCATTGTGTACTTTGCAGACTGTAAGTCACGATCAAGTTTCAAGTTGGTTAGGCATTTCGCAGCGAAGGCAACCGCGATGGAGGTTTCAAAAGATCTATTTCCTAGCTTAATGAGGAGTGAAACGACACATTCGCCGGTAATGAAATCAATGTGTGCCCCGTAACTACCAACCTAAAAATCTTACGGGCCATTTAACGGCGACTAATAGTATTTCTTCGCTATACACGTTCTTCTCGCAAAGTTACAACCACACCCACATCCTCCTTCTATCGATTCTTATAAATCTCAAGCTACTAACCGTTGCACGTTTATCCTTTCCTATTTTAAATTACTCGTTGCTATATTTTTTCAATAATTTGCTTTCAATCGCGTATAAACAAAAAATAAATAATGGAAGCTATGTCAAATTTAACTACAACACTATGGAAATCTTGATCTTTGCTTTATTTAAACGCATTCAACTCTCTCTTATTCTGCAAAGAATCAATCGAAATATACTCAAGATTCTGTAGAACAGAATCACAAACGCTTAAACCTGGTATACTTACTTTCATTTGGTCCAAAACAGGAAGGGAACCCAACACAATTGCGTTTCTATTTCGGTCGCAGATCGTCCGATTCATTTTCCATTCTCCATCGCTATTTTTGCATTCCCGTCGCGTCGAGAGGCAGAATGAACTCGCAATTTGCCGAAAAATCGAACAATTTGACGTCAATTCCGTAGGGCAATAATTGTTTTCGTATTCCCCTTGTCCACCCCTGGGCGTCCTTCATCGATTCCCCGTACTGTCTGCGACCTAATTGAGTGTTCTATTTTCGAAGTACGATTATCATTATAACGGGGGAACGGAGAGGTTACGGAGCGATACGTGCGCGTGGCAGGAAAGATTACAATTTCGCTTGCACGGTCAGTCGCTGGTGCAAGCCCGTCTCTGGGCTTTTATTTCCATCGTAGCTCCTAACGAGATATTGATACAGCAACGAGAGAGGCTGTAACTTTCCGGCAGCGGATCTCCTCGCGTATAGACCTCGTCCTCGTCGTTACGCTAAGGGGGATGGGCTCGGTAAATCCGCGTTAGTATGTGCGGAGGGTTGTGAACGTAGACTGTGTAACCACCCTTCTTGTTCTCGAGCATCGTCCATAACATCGTTCCGGAGTTCCACGACAAGCCGTCGGACGACTTGGAAATTTATTATCGAGACGCGCGGGGAAAAAGCGAATCCGACTCCCTGGGACTGGTGTCCTTGCCTATAACCTTTAATTCTCCCGTGGGTGAGCGAGCCGCGACTCTGGATTAAGGATTACCGTAAACCAATCGCTTCGAGGGGAAATTGAGATCGGTGGCTGATTTTTTTAAGTATGGACAACGTTCAAGATTTATTTTTTGAAAAAATAAATGGTGTGAAATGAAATAACTTGTCCTATATTGAATGTTTAACCCTTTGCATTCCGAATTTTCTGATTACGGTACATTTTTGTCGAGGCTCACACGACATAGGATCACAAAGTGTTAATAGAAGTTGGTGAGACAAAATAATTTTTCAAATGAAAATGACAATCGTTGATGGGCATCGCGGTTAGCGGAGATCCTGGAATTTTAAACGTCGCTGCACGTAACGACACCTTAACGACAGGGGGTAAACTCCACTGTCCCGGTCGGCGTACGAGCACTAATTAAACGAGTCGCCTCGATGTACTTGTTACAAAGAAGGGTAAGGAAGAAACAGTTCAAGCGAACACTGCCGTTCTGAATCTTTAACGAGTATACGTTTTACAGGCTACCCACGATATCGGACGAGAGCATAATAAATACATACGTTCGCGAATATATGTTTTCGTACGCGGTGAACAAATAAAAATCGGTCGTAAAAATCTGGGCGTTACGCGAAGAATTCAACGACGTGTGTACGCAGGAAATTTGTTCTTATTCGGCTCACGCAACGGAGCTTGTATGTAACATCGGTTAAGGGGAGTAGACAGTCAAATTGCTCTAAGATAAAGTCTTCTTCAGGTATTAATTCCAAAGGACTGAACGTTTCACACAGTATCTACACTACCGCTCAAAAGTATGCGGACACTTGCTTCTGTTCTATAAACCATAGTTTAACTTTGTACGAAAGGTATTTAGAACGCTTATATCAATTGTAATTATTATTGTTATCTTTTTTGAGGTATCATAGCGTAATAGAATTAATTTTTATGTACAAATTATATAATGACTATGCAGAAATAAAATTCTTGCCTAGAAATACAAAATCTAATGCGGCAATAACGATGCTTGAGAGAGATAAGAATTAGTGCAAGCGGTAATATCTAACCGCGGCGGATACATCGATAAATCTCATATTTAATTTTAGTGTAGTATTGGTAAATTCCACATACGTAATTTATAACTTAAAACGTTAGATATTTCGTAAGAAAGTAATAAAAGTCGATTTTGGTCACTATTCTAGGTACTTAAATAACTTTTATAATTTATTTTTGTGTGCGTCAAAAATGGCACCTGGATACTCATTTCTAAGAAGTCATGCTGATCGTGCAGCGAGAGAGATCTATTATTTTCATAGGCGATTGTAAGCGTTCCCATCGACGTCGAAACGTATCCAATGTGATCGATAAACTACGAACAATGGAAATAGAACGTGGAAGGACGAGGTAGAAAAGACATAACGCAAATATTTGTTTCCAGCGGAAATCGAACACGTTACGTTCCATCTACTACACGACGATATAATGAGACACATGAAATAGGTAAAGGGGCTGCGACAGAAATGTACATATCATTACTTGCGTGAACCGTATTTACACGCGATTAATACTCATTCTGGAGTTTCTGCTCCACGTGTCAGAGGATTGACAACCACCCCTTCGAAGTAAGAATACTTTACGTCGAAGTGAAATGGTTTCCTGGCGGTTATTTTACCTCACTTTTCAAATAAAGTTCCCGTGTTTGCTTTCATTGAATCTTGATCGTTAAAAACTAATTGATTAAATTTATTTACTTCAAAATGAATTGTAATTGTACATATATTAATTATATAGTGTTGGGTTCCAGTGTAAGCGCAATAAACCGATACGGGTACAGTACTTTAGTGAAGTATATCGCAGCCGAGAAGTGCTGCCTCCAAAGGATTGGAAGTTGGGAGGCAAAGACTGCAAAAGCTACCTTATCGACTGGAGCAAAGACATCTTTCATATCTATAGAAGATACAGAAGAGATCTATCCAATGAGACAAGTTTCCACACAAGCAGGGGAGTTCCAAGGCCACCTCGTTATTTTAATATAATATAATATCGAGTGATCAGTCGATCCTGTACCTTACCATGAACCGAAGTAATTGCGTGTTTCTTTTAAAAATTATATATTTCCTAGCAATTGTCTTATTAGTTCTCTGCTAGGATAAACTCTCGTTACAGTTACCTGTACAACCAACATTCGGTACCATGCATCCTATCGTATCAACGGTAGATAAAGAAGAGTAACAAATTTTCATTGTAAATATCAACGATAGATAAAGAAGTAACACATTTTCGTTGTACCAACGGCAGGTAAAGAACATAACTGGAAATCAGTACTAAACTTGTTTCACCAACAGGTATCAGGATCACGACATCTCCTTCAAATACCTTCTTGAAGATGACTCTTCGGTATCTTATAGTAAATTATCATCAGACATAGCGACTACCACTACAATAAATTATCACACGTTACTGTAAGATGTTAAATACGTTGTAAACTATAATGCCACAAAACATGAGCTTATATGGAGCTCTTTATGAAACAACTGCAATCCTGTTATGCGAACGTACCTGAAGCTTGTAACTTATAAATTACACCCATCTTTTCTCTATCGTGTAACCTTACAAAGACTCTCGCACTGCATCGCAGATAAAACATTCGATCATGCTGCACGTAGAGCACGAATGCGAGCTCCCAAAAGAGGAAGATGCCCTGTTTCTTCCTGGACGAGGACCGTTACAAAAATTACACGATCTGTTCCGTCTGTCATTGATGGCATCGAGTTGGAATCCAGCCGCACAGAAATATTTACGAAGCAGCGCGTCCATAGTGCACGAAAA
Source organism: Hylaeus volcanicus (assembly GCF_026283585.1). Lineage (NCBI taxonomy): Eukaryota > Metazoa > Arthropoda > Insecta > Hymenoptera > Colletidae > Hylaeus > Hylaeus volcanicus. The sequence continues at coordinate 18,353,950 of NC_071979.1, read as the reverse complement.
GCGTCGCCAATTGCGGAATTACTCGTACATCATACACCCGTTCAGCATGTTTAGGTACGCAACACCATCGTAAGCTGTCGTCACGGTAGGAAACGCAGTAAATGAAAAGCGCCCGCGGTCGTGCAGTTTATAGGGTTGACTCGATGATGAATCGTCTCGTCAAAGCTTCCTACACGAGTCCACTGTGCTGGCGCGTAACGACCTGGTCTGTTGCAGGCATTACTGGGACATCCTGATGATTTTCGTGATCACCACCGTGTTGGTGCTGGTTCCGTATCAATCGGCCTTCGAAATGATTATGCGATCCCTGGCCTGGAGCGTCGTCAAGAATTTCTTGCTGCTTATGTGTTGCTTGGACATGGTGGTCAACTTCAGAACGGGGCAAGTAGACTAGCTGATTTGATATCGATAACAAGCTTTTGCGTTTCTTTCTATATTTTCTAATGGAGTCATCGATAAGGATGGCCAGTTGCCCTATGAAAGGTTTGGTTAAGAAAGTAAGGATCCTCGTTTAGCTTTTGCTGATGCCTCGGTAATGTAGAACGCTCGGTTGATAAAACGAGTCGCTCTGTTGGCAATGCAGAAGACGCATTTAATCAATGAGGTTTCTGCATTACCAAGTGTTACCGACAGAATGAACTAGACTGCACTACACCTGTAAGTTACGACTCAATTTCACTTTCAGATACTTGGATAAGGAAGAGCACGCGGTGATACTGGATCAGAAGAAAATAATGAAACGGTACATCAAGTCCAGCACGTTCTTCCCCGACTTCATAGGCTCCTTCCCAACCGATCTGTTTTTCCTGACCAAATGGCTCGAGTACAAGGTGTCCCGCAAGACGATATCCATGATCTGCATCTGTCGAGTGTTTTCCCTAAGCACGTACATAAGCAGAATGGCGTTTGTCTACGACATGCCGTTGGCTGTGCACGAGTTCTGCGTCATATTAGTCCTGCTGCTGTTTGCGTTGCATTGGCAGGCCTGCTTCTTTTGGCTGGTGCCTATAGTGGCGACTTCGATGGGGGTGCCCCAGCGTCCCCAAAACTCTTCCTGGATACACGGAGCGAACCTCTGGGAGGCCTCGAGGAGCCACCAGTATATGTCCTCCATGCTGCGTGCAATCGCCACGTTCTTCAGGTCTGGGCTGATTCGCACACACAAAAAGAACGTGGGAGACCTATACATGGTGATCTTGTTCCAAGTGTTGGGCATTCTGGCACCGTGGATCCTGGTGGCTCGCGTAATGCAGTTCTTCAAGGGTACCAACAGTTCGAAGCTCAGGTACCAAGGCACCGTGGCCCAGTTGAGGCAGTACATGGGGCACATGCAACTACCTCATTCAACCCAGAAGAGAATCATAGAGTACTACGAGTTTCGTTTTCAGCGTCGATTCTTCCGCGAGCCAGAGATTCTGCACACGCTGTCAGTGCAGATGCGCCACGAGATCAGCATGCACTCCTGCCGCAAGCTCGTAGAGAACGTCACCTTCTTCAACAACCTACCCCTCACGTTGCTTGGACGCATCGTGGGGCTGCTGAAGTCAGAAGTGTTCCTCACCAACGACGTGATCGTGCGCGCTAATCAGACAGGTGACTGCATGTATTTCATCGCCACTGGCACCGTGGCCATTTACACGACCTCTGGCAAGGAAGTGTGTCACCTGCAGGACGGAGCCCACTTTGGGGAAGTCGCGTTGGTCATGCCCGACGAGATGAGGGTGGCCAGCGTGGTCGCGGTAGAAGTGTGCGAGCTTTATCGCTTGAATAGGGTAGACTTCGCTAGGACTATACACCCGTATCCTATGTTGTGGGAGCGAATCAAGCAGATTGCTATCGAGAGACACGAGAAAACTATGATCTTGAATGCACAGTGAATTGGTACCGTTGCACTTCTTGCATAGTCATTCTACTTTACTTGAATGACTAGAGGAAGTTGCGGTATAAGTCCAAAATATATGTTCTCACTTGTCCAATGTTATTTCAAGTTCCCTTTGTGTTCTTTATACAGCGTTCTTTAAACTCCGTAGCACCCGTTAACCAAATAGAATAATCCTTTTCAAACTATCATTGCATCTGTGATTTCAATATAGTGTCCGCAATACCAGGCTGCGGGAGATCTTAAACTCCGTTAGACCATCAAGTTCAACGAATCGTTAATGAACGCAGAAGATAATAGCAGGGGAAATTGTTAAAGCTCCATTACATCTCGAAGATCTGATAACTGTTTCTCCCGGTCTGGCATTAGCTCCGAAGATTTATTGGCGCAATTGCGATCATTTTTGCGCGCGGTAACAGTAGACTAGGATCGAGAGGATCGCTATGCCCTGAACCGACAGGGCTGCAATTTTCAGCGCGAGCATGACCCGTTACGTCGAACGTGGAACACATGTGGAAATAAATCTGCGCATCGAAAGCGTTCGTCTTCAATCGTCCTTCGCTAACTGAGAAAGCAATTTCTTGGAATCTTAAAGGATTCACAATGTTGGTATTAACCGTTAGAGGCGTAAGCATTTTTGGAAATTACACACAGTTTATGAGTAAGCTTTATTCCATAATATTAACAATATTTTATTTCTTATATATGTATATTTGACTGCACACTTTAATATTTACCTAAACTAGTAAGAAATTGTATATATGTTATTTATTTAACAATTATATTATTTGTATTATATATCATATTCACTTTTAAGTGGAAGTGGAATCTGAAAACATTTTATGTTATTATTCGATAAAGTATTTAAAACAGCAAATGTTAGGTCATCTCATAAGTTCGTACTGAAGACTGTGTCAATATTTAATAAAGAAAAGATGATAAAATATTGCAAAATGAGAGAAATAACTCTTTTTTATAATACTTAAGGCACCGATTCGTCCATGCTCGTCAAAGAGTTAATATGGTTAGCAAAAAGTGGTGACAACTACGAGTAATGTGTCCCGTGTCTTACCAACGCTGGAACATTCCCCTTTGGAACTCGAAACGCAAGACTGCAAAGATACAACTCATATGTAGTTGGTGTCTCAATCATCGAACATTGAACCCCTTCTGATTCAAGTATCTCTACGCGTCGTCAGATTTACTTGTAGTCTATTTTGAGCCTATTTCGAGAAAGTGATCAACTATGATCTGATAGATTATACAATCCGTTCCCGACGAGATGTGACTATATTGCTCAGAGACATCGCGCCTAAGGACTCCTCGATGCTTAGCTGGATCAAGTCGTCGTTATCGTCAGCGGCGAGGATGGAAGACTCGCAGCTGATTGTCCCTGCTGTCTCCGTATATTACATTCCAAATGCACGCTCGCGAAGGAATGGATCCGATTTACCCGCACGACGTCATGGCTTATCTGTGAGATTCGCGTGTCCACGACCGTTCCGACCGGTTCCGCTCGGATATCACCGTCGCCCGATCCAATGATACGCAGCCCGTTATTAATGAATACGGTTTTCACCGCGGAATCGTCGTTTTGTTTCCACCGTAACGAGATTTCGTGCGCGTTTCGTGCGCTCGGCTGTCCGCCAGGAATCAAGCCACCCGACGGAGGGCACCATGGTCCATCCAGGACGTAAATCATCGACACACGCAGCCCGGATGGAATCTTTAATTGGGAATTCATTATCAGGGCCAGACTCGGCCGTATATCGTGGCCATCGAACGATGATGTATTTATCCGCATCTCGTTCGCATTAAATTGCCAGGAAACGTCGAACAAGCTGAAAGCCCTGACTTCCGGTGGTTTTTATTTCGCTGAATTATTCGTCTACTTCGTTTTCTTTGTAACTTTATTCGGATTAATGATGAATTACCAAAAAAATATAGCTTTGAATACATGGCATGGCGGTTGAGGGGAAGGGATGTTTGTTGAGGATGAGAAGGTGAAAGTCGGGGAGGACTCTAACCACTACATACATTGTGTATACTGCAGATGTTTGATCCCATTACCTGTTCACCGCTTAACGTTAAGATTAGAGCGGTTCGGCGATGGTTTATTGCATGAAAAGCTGGAAGTTGATTCAGGGTAGGTACAGACTTCTCTCTACTCAGGATTCCAGCATCGAGTGTGAAGACATTAAGCTTGTAAGGTTATATACCTACATTTGGCGCTCAGTTGATCGAAGATCTGCAAGAATCGTTAGGTTCTTCGCAGGTTAAGAAGTAAATTACCTGAGAGCCCAACTCTGTGACACCATCCTACCCTGCCATCATCACTCTCACCCGCATCAACAATGTACACGACAAGGGATTAAAGCGAACCTCTGAAGAGACCACACCGTGTAGAAAACTCAGCTTCTAATTATAATCACGAAGTGTGTAATTTGCGCATAATTCCTTCGGTAGTGCCCCCGGAAACAGCGCGTATAAAACAGATCCCAAACCGCGTCACATCCTCGTCAAGTTTCGCTCCCACCCCCATCAACGACGAACGAACGAGAGAAAAAGCTTCCAAAACTATAAAACGGTGCCTCTGTTCTGCTCCGAAAAACGACTCGCTCCAAATGAAACGCTCCTCGAGCCGCCCAACCGTACCGCGTGATCAGCGAGTCGCGAACGGGCGGGGGCGCCGATGGCGTTGCGGAGGGCCGCCCATTCCGGCAAAACAATGGTTTGTGCGCATCGACGCATGGGCAGAGATGCTGTGGCGGATGACAATGAAACGCTTAGGAGGGCTGGCCATTGTAATAGGTCGGCGATGCGCCTGCTTGGTAGCTCGGTGCCGTACGCGCACCGCGTATCCCTACCTCGAGGCGACGGCGAAATCCACGTTCGGAAAGAGGGACAGAGGGAAAGTCGGCGGGCGGTGAATACCGCGACCGAGGCGGGAGCGCGATAGCGCGTGACGGAGCAACGGAGAGGGCAGCACCTATTGTTATCAGCGAACGGAGCAGGCCAGAATCCGCGCGAGAAAGACGGAGCTACTGCGTTATCGGTGAAGGGAAGAGGATCGAGCTGGTAGAACGCCCGCTACTGAACGCAACAAGGGGCGAAGAGGGATAAAGCGGGAATGTACCGAAGAGGAAAGGAGACGGAGCGGAGAGATCGTTGCGGCTATGGTTATGTGGCCACACCCCGCGGAGCCAGCCAACGGGCTCTCTGCCGACCGACGACCCACCTGACCCCACAATGGCCAGATCCGCTGGCACGAAGCACGCTCGCTGGATACATTGTTCCTTCCATGCCCACTTGAGCGGCGTGCGCGAGCCCGAAAGGGGGACGATGGATGCACGAGACGCAAGGTAACCGAGGGTGCGTGAAAAAAGAGACGAGCGCTAGGGGTTGGATCAGTCGAACAGCGTGCACGCGTCCGTCCGCGACGAACCACCAGGACAAACCACCAACGATCGGAGGATGTGGCTCGAGGATGCTCTGGGACTTAGTCGTTAACGCGTTTAACGGAGTACGAGGCACGCGGATAGGGACGCTACAATTTCCTTTGCATGCGATTTTGGTTAAGGAACTGACGAAGAAGAAGGATCCTGCGTCCCAGTTACTAGGCTAAATTACAGTATCACGAAGTAACAGTTCACAAACAGAGGCTCCCTTATCCCGTGGTACACCTCGATTCGCTCATTGTGAGCTTGCAACCCCCAGGAAAATATATACGCGGGATGCATAGACACTCTCGCTAAATGAAGTTGAGATTCTTGGATAATAACTTTTGAACAAAGTTATTTAACTGCTGTATAAGTATTAGGTTGTCTAAAGGAAAGTTCATGTCGATTTTTGGAAGGTGATACAGGTCCAAATATATCGGAATAGTTGAAAACAAATAACATGTATACATCCCTTAAAAAGTGGAAAGGTAACCTATCTAATTCAATAAATATATATCAAAATTTAAATGTGCCTTTGAATTTTTCTTAAAAATTGACACGAAGTTTCTGGACAACCCAATATTTCTTAACTCCATTAGGAGCACCACTAGGGGGCAATCTCTCAAGCTCGGCGCAATACTCTTATTTTACAATGAAGAGGTACCACCAAGGGGAAAATGATCCTAGCGTCGGTTGCTCTAGCTTTCATCACGTCCCACGACGTACCAACGTCCGATGAAACGATATCCTCGTTCCTTCTGTATCGTGTCTGGATCTCTGAAGGTCTTCACGCAGGTTCCTCATAGACGGAAATGCGGCACACCTATAGCAACAAAACCTGGCGACGGCGACCCTAGCTACGTTCTCCTCCACGGTGGGTCGATACTCTGCGGGCCACCACTCGCCCCCAACCTGCTCTGCGCTCTCTTCCAGTGAATCGCCTCTCTTTCTCTGTCTCTGTGCCTCTGTTGCGCGCGATCTCACTCCGTACCACCCCTTCCATCCTTCCTCTCGCATACCCATCTTCGCCCACCACATCGTACCGTTCTCTCATCCCTTTCGGTTCCCCCCGCCGCGTCCTCCGTTCTCCTCCTCGTCTTCCACCTCTTCGTCTAATCATCCACCTTCGCCCCGCCGCTACCCCGGCGTCTCTTTTGCCCTTCTCGCTGGCCCCGTCCATAGGTGTACCGGTTGATTGATCGTTTATCGATACGCCAGGAGAGACCAGCCTGGCGAGTTGCGGGTAGTACGTCCCGCCCTCCCCACCGCCCAAGCATACGCATTACACATTTATAAGGGCGTTAAACACGAGCCACATCGACGGCATAGAGTGTTGTACGACATGTATATATATATACGTGTATCCTCGTTTTCCCTGTGCCACCCCCGCGTAGTCCTCCAGTCCGCTCCCGGTACACCGCCTCCTGCCGACCTCACCCTGCCGCCCTCGTCTTCCTTCCCTTTCCCACGCTTTGAAACCGACCGGCCGCCTAGCTAACGGAGCCCCCTGGATTGGTTTTCTATAGGAAAGGCCATGCTCGATTGGTGTCGGTGTGTTTGTAAGCGCGCCGGGCAACATCAATGTTTCGACTCGGGCTCGTCCGCCCCCATTATTTCACCCCCGGCCGCGGAACCACTACCACCCGCCGCTACCACCCCCGACCGCCTGCTTGTACAAGCCAACCCAACCCCTCCGCCTCCACGACCGCATCTCCCGTTCTTCCTGCTCTCTCCCTGTCTTCCTCTCTGTGTGTACGTGTGTGTGCGATACCATGCGGATATGTGTGGCCCGCTCCACTACCCCCTTTCTCGCTTCCTCCGCCTTCCGTCGTCGGTCTGTCGCTATCCGCGACGTGGCCGTAACTTTCTCCGCTCGCGAATCCCGGCGTACAACCAATAGTTATTGATATGGGCTTCCGTTTACCGTTGACTACATACGTAACTTAACCGTCGGCCCCGTGCACTTCCGAAACTACTGTATCAATTTTTAACTGCGCGCCGGATTTATCGTGGCTTATATTCCGTTTGGTGCGCCTCAGCTCGCCCCCGCTCGCTCCATCTAACGGATCGGGGATATTTCAACCGCTCTCGCCTTGTTTTCGCTCTTTCGTTTCCCTTTTTCAACTTTTTTTTTGCGTGTTTCTTTTTTCGTTTTAGTTCGTCGGGTGATACGGTACCGGGAGAATTCCGTGGAATGAGCCGATAATTCTTCGAATGATCGGGACAAATTGGATTGAAATTGATGCGGTGACCGGATGATCCGTCGAACCTGGACCGTTCCGACGATTTCGTTCCAGAGCTTAATTAAATTATTCTCGATTACCAGGAGTATCTGGGCATCAATCGTTCTTTCGTCGTTGATCCCCCGTGCAATTTCGTGCTGGTGATAGTTGGGATGAAATAACAGTAGTTGTCTTAGCGAGACAGCAGTGACCACACATTTACGATTAGTTTCATATATTAACATAAAAAACGTTGTTAATATTTTCGCAGCTAAACAAAATTTCATCTTGATTAGAAAGAAATAGCAGGTAACCTGTAGATCAATCGCAAACAAGCACAACAATTAACTAAATGTTCGAAGTCTACTAAAAATCGGTTACATAAATGTTCATAGGTACCTAATTAATCATTCGAGATGTAGGTACAGTAGCGATGCTAATTCGCACCACAACAACCCAAAATCCACGGACCAGTCGTCAGTCGCACACGTTTCGGCGCGCACACGATTATGATTATATCGTTTCAAAGGCAACGGTAGCGGCCAATAGAAAGGAATGGTGCGTCTACCCCTATCGACTGTTGGCTCCCGACCGTGACGCTGCATTACAGTGTTGACTGTCCGTCACACATCCCCGAGCCCGAATGACGACGTTTATAAGGTAGTGTCAACAACGGTGGGTAATGATGTGCGGCACCTACGGCCTGGTGACCATAGGAGCCTGTCAGCGGGCGGTCGGGCACCCGCAACGTATCATCCCGTCACGCTACATTGAACGTCATTGTCCGAGCTAAAGTCGCCGTTTATCGCTCAACGGGCGACGGCATGCGGACGTGGAAATCGAACGAGACGTGTCTCCCCCATTCCCTGCCTCTTTTTCGTAGGACGATGCGAAAAAATTACGAAAAAGAACCGAATCGACTCACTCTATCTTCTAAAGAAAGTGCACACTACAATCGTTTTTTGCGATTTTTGCGAATCACTCTCGTATATCTAATTTGCAAAAAATTGTCAATAAGTGGATATAAAGAATCTCTAAATCTCGAAGATAATAAATTGGATGATGTTTTTTTCTTAGCTTGCAACATATCCAGTAGAGAATTTGCTGAATCCACTCTAACGCATCCGAGGGAACACAAACGTCGTTTGTATCGGCGTGCTCGCAGCCGCCCCACGCGTACCAACTGATCTGCATAATTCGACGCTGGTCCCCGTCCTTAGAGGCACCCTCCGCGCTAACGAGACTGCCGTCAGAGGGATGTTTCTGCAATTCACCTTCATCCAGCGCTTCTGGCAGCCAACACTCGATTATCTTTGCACTGTTAAGGCATTCACTGCAACTGGTGGGTAAAACGGAAGATACGGGCCGAGGCATGATTTGCAAGAGCCACATTTTAAACGGCCCCCGTGATCCGCGGAAAGAACCAGCAGGGGGACCGAACAAAAGGCATCGGTTATTAATCTATGTCAAAGTTTCCTCCGAACGATCGCTTCGACGGCCGTTCAACGTCAGCTTTTCTCCTGGCCATTCTGCAAAGCGGAAGCGATTATAATGGAGTAAATACGAATTGGCAGCTGGATGGAAAGTGGTGCGTGTTAATGAAGTGCCGACGGAAACATCATAATCGTGCGGTTAAAGGAACACCATCGCGACTCGCTGGTCAACAGTACTCGAGTCGAAGAAACTAATTAAAATTGTACAGTGGCCACGCACGATGGAACGATGAACGAGGTAATTTGCCTTTACCGTTATCCTCTTTCGCATCGAGGGATGCTTTTTTGTCTATGATGAGTGACGCGCAATTCACTCTTCCAACATTTGTAGGGCTGGTTGCGAAAGCGAGTTAACTCGAGAGCGTAAATATTTGTGGGACAATTAAATCAACTTTACATTTTACAATGTACAACTCCACAGTTTAATGATCACATTTTCGATCCATTGACAAAGGCAATCGATTACTTTTCATGCATCCGTGATATTACTTGCTCAGACTCACGTCGAATAATTCAGTGGCTCTCGTGCAAAGAAGTAATTCAAAATAAACGCTCGGATACGCTGCATGCAGAAAGTTCCGCTTGCTGCGGACTCGAGCGTACACCTTACCGTGAATAAACGATTAAGACATAGATTTCGATCGATTGTGAGCAGACCGAGGCGGAATGCGAGGCGACAGCTGGAATCATAAATGAAGTCGTTTAATCGGCGTCTCTACAACGAGCACGACGAAGAAGAAAAACCGAACGGCCACGGGGCAACTATCCTCGATTCTGATTACTTTCATCTCACGTAGATCGTTTCATTGCGAGCGCGACGGAAATTACTCGCGGCGCTAGATTTTCGTCGTGTTCTCAATGCGACTGCCCCGTCCGACGAGCGTCATAAAGAAAAGCGTCAGAATGAGGGCGAGCGCTCGCGAAATTCATAAACTTCTGAAGCACTCCCTCCTCTGCACCCTTCTTCTCTCTGGCTGTCCGTCTCTCTCCCTTTTTCTTCGACGACGACGACGAGAGTCGAGTCGCCAGAGCATAATGAAAGCGGACGGATATTCGTGCTCTTTAGAAACTATGACTTGCAGTACCCGTAACGCCCTCCAACGAATAATTCGCCACTACAAATGGCCCAAGTTCCGAGGGACTCTCATTTAGTTCATTATCGACTTCTTCGGGAGGACTTTCTTGGGCCGAGATGGTCGATCTGTTGCGATTCGGGAGATTTCCTCAGCCTGCCGGCTGGGGGGTGGGGTGGGGTTGGGGGTTTTTCCCCCCCCCCCCCCCCCCCCCCCCCCGCCGCCCCACGCCCCGCCCCCCTCGCAAAGGAACCCTGGCTGTTTTAGGTCAAGGAATTGCTTTTCAAAGAGCGCACAGACCGCTTAACGTCAGACCAATGGGAATTTCAATTTCTCGAAACTAGCAACCAGCAGTTACGCGGTTGCTACTTCCGCTTCTAGTTATTTCGATTTCGAATTTCTTTAAAAATTAAGAAACCTCCCTCTTCGTTAATTACTTTTTAGCAAAAATGTGCTAAGCGGTGACCATTTTCCATTCAATTCTTTCTCGGCGTGAAATTTTCTTCATTTAGTTTCATTCAATTGGCATTTTCTTCGTTTACAGGAATTTCTTTCGCTAATTTTAATTTTAATTTTAATTTCTCTCCTTTATTTTTTCAAAAATTCTTCCAGTCAGTTCTTTTCACAAGAGTCTTTTCCTTTAATATGTGCAATGTACAAATCTTCTTTTATTGGTTCTTCATTTTTATTTGCAGAATTCTCATCCTTAAAATTCCAACGAGTAGAGGTTCGCGCTTCCAGGTTAAGCGGTGCACCCGTGTAAATCGCAAGTTGGTCTCTTCCACGGTCTTAGCCAACACCTCCACAATACCTCCGCGGTTGCTGGGCATCGCGCGACAACAGGTGAAAAGGAACTCCGTATAATGGAACAAGCGTGACAGTCCTCGCGTATTTCACTGGAATGGCCGGTGGTAAACGGACGAACTCCGTTGGTGGACGTTCGCCGCGTAGCTTTAATTGCTTTCGGCTTACCCCGCGTCACGTGCGTGCTTTCTTTCGGCATGGTTCCACAACGTCCAGCGGTTTCCCATAACTCGTTTCGGACGGTCGCCCTCTTATATCATGTAACTTTATTCCGCGAGCATGCGGCGGCACGGTTTATCATCCGGTCACGAATCCAACGTACCAGCGTCTGTGTCGATAACGATGCCCGAGGTGAAAAGAAGAGTCAAAACCCGAGACGACGCGGAACTTGCGGTCGCTTCATTGCCAGGACGCACGGAATCGGAGCCATTCGAGATGCTGAGCTAAGTAATTTTCAATGTAACGCACCGACGACTTTACGAATAACTTCATTCCTCGCCTTTGGTTGGCCTTCCACTCGGGAGATAACTCGCCGGGAACGCGTTATACCTGGCGACTGGATCACGTTAGCGAAGAACTGTGGCAATCATAATGCACATTTAATTAGAGGTGATTCTTATCGCGTGTTGCAGGCGGTCATTCCCTGAATCTTCGAACAGGATGCTTCAGCGGCTGTTAGCGTCGTGGCAGGTTGTTTATTCGCATAACGCAAGCAGCTTTGTTGCAAATGTATCTTAAAACCAGTTCCGAAGGATTTGTTAACGTGGAAAGCGTAAAATTAGCACTTTGTGGCATGTTTGTGTTCGCATTTTGTTTGGAATCGCATGGCGCATTCCATATTTCAAATACTCGCGGGTTCGAAAGGGAGTTCTCCAGCTGAGAAGAACGCCTCTGATTATGGTAGACGGATAACGTGATGAGACCATGGTGGTACATATAATATAGGTAACATGTCAGAAAGATGAAATCTCAATCTTAATCGTGAAGAGTTATACTAGGAGAGTATATAATCTATGTCGTGGGTTACAGGCAGTTTTCAAACGGTATACTTCAGCGATTCTCGTGTTGAGGTAGGTTATTTATCTACATAATGCATGCAGTATGTTGTAAATCTATCTGAAACCAGTTGTAGCGTAAAATTAGCACAAAGGCGTAGAATTACAGTGGGTGGCTAACGTAACTGGAAGGGTATGAGGTACCGTTAGCATACTAGAAGAAAAAGACTCCAATAGAATTTGACTCTATCCTCAATACAATATTACAACAGTACTGGTATTATTAGAACTTTACATTCTCTAAGAAGAACTGACATTGATCAAAATGAAGTTGATCGTGGAATGTTTTCTACGTTGACACGTTTTAGAAAATTCATCCAAGTTCAAGGTCATCATTTTCAACACTTGCTGTAGCAGTAACTACCCAAATAAGAAAATTAATGAAATATTTGAAGAGTGCTTTGAAACAATTTATTTTCTATTACAGTCAGCCTGTGTAACCTTGAATGACCTTCAACCAGGACACTGCATTCGTCTTGAATACCTCTAACAGATAGACATAAAAAAATTGTATGTTTATTTGCAAAAAATTCAAGGTCTTGAAAAAAAAATATAAAAAAATTCACAAATAACATTTTATAACCACGTTAGAGATCTCTTCAAATCATGCAAAAGTGATACTGATAATAACAGAGTAATCTCCACTGATCACGATTCGTGATTCAGCCTGTAATATTGCAACAGTGCTGGGACTAGTGGAACTTTAAATTCTCTAAACAGAACTCTCTGCATTCATAAACGTGTCAAGCTAAGGGCTGTCATGGAGACCTAACAGCCTCCTATTATCCTTTAAATATATCTTAGAATTCCTGTAAACCATTCCGCCACTAATCACGATTAAAATGACACATGGGGCCTGCGGGGTTGCGCGTACCACGTACGTATGTAGCTGTCCAAGAATCCCAATTTACGATCCTGTCGGCAATAAATTGATTTCCTACGACTCACCACCCCTCCACCACTTCATTTGCGTTCCATACCCTGAACAGCGTCCCGTAACAGTAGCGAATTCTCTCTCTGACCCCGAAGTCGAAGCTAGGATAGGTCGACGTCCTTCTGTGCGGGCAGGAACCGCAGTACAACCCGTCTAGAACCTAAATACCTCCTAATCGAAAAAATTTGTCCCGTTCCCAGGAATAATTTTCCTCGAGATGTTTCCAACGGGTAACTTTCCCAACTATCGACTTCCCCGAGGTATCGCGCTAGGCGGTTGACGTAGCGACTGCGTCGTCAACAAATTTGGCTTTTTACAATGCACTCGCTGACCCTTGACTGGAGATCTTGTACGGAAGTTCCATCGTTTCTCGCTTCGACTATCTGGGAATTCAGGTACCAGGCAGAACACAGCGCAAGCAATGACGGGGTCGTCAACTCTGCGGAGAGTGTAAGCTTCTTCCATTCCACTTTAATCCGAATGGCGTGTGACCGAGCAGGACACAGGGAAGCGGTGATAGTGGACAAGGGTAAGCGTGAAGTCCCTCGTGTACGTGGTTGTTCAGACGATCCTAGAGGACCGTGTCGATCGTGTCTCAATTGACCAACGACCTGTTTCGACTCCTGCGCTGGTTGTTGGAGGGCTCCCGTCGACGTCATGAAATCCCTCTCTCCCGAAGAGTCATGGCGTAGGTGGCTGGGGTCAATTAAGGGTCACTTTAAGGGCTGACGGGGATTGTACGACACAGTCGTATCAACCCAGACACTATAAACGCTCAAACAAGGACCATTGTTGAAGTATCTTGTATCCTGTATTTATTTAAAGTCATTAACTATACGGGTATAGTTATTACATTAATACATATGTAGTCAGATTGAGTAGACGTTACCGCCCGCATGCTGAGGTGCGTCTTTATGACGTGACCTGATCGGGACGCGTTGGTTTCTCCCATGATTGTCTTGTTTCTCACGTTTGAAAAATAAGGCAACGGATAAGAAAAATCAGTAAGAATTATTACCACAAATCGTTGTTGGGTGAAATGTCTACACATACTACTTACTTATTTCCATTCTTCTTATCATAACTCTGTCTTACATTACTTGTACATTGTTTTAATACTTTTCACGATCGGTACCCCTGAGGGCTATTGAAGTATCTAGACTTCAGAAAGAGAAGTCTATACCAATAGAGGCCTTCGCAGAGAGAACAAAGCCTGCAATGGCATCTGCTGGCACCGAAGTTGTCCCAGGCTACCCTTGACGAAGCTGCAAGATCCCAAGTTCGCGACAATCTATGGGTCGCAGTGTTAAGACGGTGGCGTGACTCCTCCTCTCTCCGTTTCGTCCCTCTGCCAGGTTGCATCGGAGAAACAAAAGTGTCTTGCGGTCCGCCCAGGTTCCGTGACGACGCGCCACGGCCGCGAGAGACCGCAGGACCACCCGATGAGCCGGGCATCTGAATTAATTATTTGTTTTAATATAAAATCCGCGGGGCGTGATTTAGTTGGCCGCCACGGGGCCAAGTAGTCGAGCCAAGGGCATAAACAAGTCGGGGCCGGGCATCCGCACGCTAAAACAGGCGAACGCGGTTCGACGCCACCATGCGGAGGCTGCTCGCCCCTCGGGGTTAATGAGTCATCGTTGCTGGCTGGGTCGGGAGACGATCAGCGTGAAAGAAGTTTCGTTAGGTGAGAACGATACTCGCCAATCGGAGAGAAGGTAGCCCTGGTGAATATTTGTCGCTAAGGATGAGACTAGCTAGCAAATCGGTAGACGCAGAGGAATTAGTTGTTAGGATGGAAGGTCTATTTGAAGAAACTAATGGCTAGAGTTAAACTGCCCTGAGCAGGGGGCGAGTGCTTGAATGTGTAACTACCCAGGAACTCCCGTGTGCTTCTGGGAAATCAATGGCTAGGATTCTAGAACTGTAGTTTAGGCAGACTGATCATCAATATTAGTTGTTACTAGTTAAGTTGAAAATGCAGACGAAAAAGCACCTGTTTAGACTGACGGGATTTTAAATGCGAAAAAATGTCGTTGACAGTTGAAATAACCGGTGTTATTGTCCAGTCTGGTAAACATGGATCCTACATACACATAAGATTTTAAACAAATGACTATCGTCGGTTCAGCACTATTAGATGGTCCTCTGAGGTAGGTCAGAGGCGTGACAATAAACATTAAAGGTAATACAGACTCATCTATGAAACTATCTTAAGATATTCGCGACCGGCAGATATTTTACGTTTCTAATACCGGGTACTGACAAAATAATGAAATTCTGAAGCTGGACATCGCAAATTTGTATCCTTAGAACGAAGATGAAAATTACAAAATATATTTAAAAATATCAATGTTGTAAATATGTAGTATATAAAATGAAAAGATTTTCATAATCCTTTCATAACCAGAATTTGAAGTGACGTGAATTCACGTCAACGGTCGCGGATGTGTTAATTACAAAATTTCTCACTCTTACGAGACAAACATATTTACAACAAATCCCTTATTAACAGAAATCTCTGATTCGTTGAAGCAAGGTTATGCTCCTGAACGAGCAAACTTTCTTTCCGTCCACATCGAAATTCCTGAAAATCGATTATCGCCGTAGTCTAAATGCATCAGACTCCGTATCCAATTAACGAAATTAAGGATTGATAAAAGGAAACGATGCACCTTTCGTTTTTTCGAATTGCTGAGCCAGCAGCTGTCATACCAGAATGAATTAATTACCCTGGGTACCGGTGATTAAGTGTGTCGTCAAACGTAACTAGGCAGAATCTCAAGGTTTAAACCGAAAGCGTATAAATTCAGCCCTATCTGTCGATCGATGCTGAAATCAAGCATAAATAAACGGCAAATTGCTTTGGCAACTTTCGCAGCCGACGTATTAAAAGACGGCCGTAAATTTCTCGTAGTACTGTCAATAACGTAATTAGCATAAGTGGCGCGGATTTTTATCACCGCGACTCCAATTAATACACACAGACATTCTTATATTAATGAATATTAATTGCTCGTTCTCGCGATACTCGCCTCGGATAAGGATGACGTTATCTGTCGGTTAAAGGGGCTCGATCGGCCGCTATCTATTAATAGTGATTGAATATAACTTCGTTTGGTCAATTTTGACGGTCAAATTCTAGTTCGAACGATCTACTTCTAACCCTTTGCAGTCCAAATTTTCTGATTTCAGTACAATTCTGTCGAGTCTCATTCGACATAGGACAGCAAAGTGTTAAGGAACACTTTTGAGTCTAAAATTCACGTGTTTATGAAAAAAACTAAAGTTACTCATAACTGTTCCAAATACTATGGTGTCGATTAAGACCACAATCATCCTCCCACGATTAACCCTTTGCAGTCCCGATTTTCTGATTTCACTACAGTTCTGTCGAGTCTCACTCGATATACGACAGCAAATGGTTAATAGCTTCTGGTATTGCGGTATCAACAATTCACGGTGGACAGCCGTGGATTCGAGGAAGGATGGAGAATATACATATAATATTCGCGCGTAAGTCACGTGGAATGGGGAGGACCTAAAATCCGCGTCGACCTCGGCCTGGGAAGCTCGTTAATGGAGGGAAGGTCGCGTGTAGAGGAGAGTAGCGTTTAGAGCTATTGGCTGGCATCGGGAGGTCGGCAGCCCACTAATCACCACTAATGTTAATATTATGCAGCGACCACAATGCTCTACGTGGAACCTCGATAAACCACGAGCGAATCTCGCCGAGATGCATGCACCTCTCGCATGCAATACCCTTGTTAGAGCCACGAGATCCTCTTCTCTTTCGTTTCACCTTACATGCTGGGCTTGGATTGTTTGGCACTTCCGTGTTAGGGGTTCGTAGAAAACGATTAACAATTTTCGATCTTAGCTGCGTATCGGATACGAGTATAGATAGACAGATAGAATCTTTATGGAGTTTTCTTTCTGTACCGGTAGTTTTTTCCATTAATCAATGACAAAAAACTTATTTTCCTTAATTTTTATACCATTTCCAGAAGTGGTATTATTATAAATGCATAAGAGGAGAGGCGCAGTCGGAGTGCTGTTATTAAATCTAACCTCGAACCTCGTTACCCGCAGACTTTAATGTTCGACTAATGAAACACGTCTTTATCTTCCAAAGATCAGGAAACATGCCTGTTCGCTTGGCTGAGATCTCTAGCTCGATCAACCGTTATCTATTAACAGTTATTAAATACAACTTCAGGTGGCTCATTTTAACAGTTTAAGTGAAGTTCAGACCACCATCTTTTAAACTTGAGAATATTATTTCTCGAAATTTCCCATTTCTCTAAATAACTGTAAGATACCGCTGAATAAATAACAGAAATAGGAGAACTCCAGTTATTCTAACCCGTCAGGTGATAAGACAGGTTTAGATAACTGTCCTTATTATAGGAGTCCGTTGATATCCCTGCCGCCAATGATCGCGCAGATAGCAACTCACGTCAAGGTATCTGTCATAGACTCAGGAGTATGAATTTATTGAATTAGGTATTTTTTCTTCGGGAATTATTGGAAATGATGTATAATGAAATAATAAAATAGTAATTTAATTAATTAAAAGTTTTGATATTATTTCTAACTGCCACGAATAAACTGAGATCTTTTCTATACAAGGAGCTAATCAAGACTAACTGACAAACGTTAAAAGTAAAAGATAGAAAGAATTTCTAGCTGTACACATTGCAGTTTTCACACATCTGTTTAGGCTTTAGGAAATTATAGAAAGGGTTCTCAATGGCACTTGAGAGGGCAGGCCATAAAATTTCTCCTTTCTTATTCTACAGTGATATGAGCCGTTCATTGCGGCTCAATTAACTCCAATCAATTAACTCCATAAAACAAAAAGTTGAGAAATTCGATGAAATAATGCACACTGTTTTTTAAAAATTCCGTTTATAATAAAATTTTAAATATTGTAGAATACATAAATATAGATGTAGCTTTCGTCTAACGGTATATAAAATTAATAAGATAGAATAGCCAAAAAATAATTGTCTGTAATGTTACAATTTTTATGTGACTGGTAGAGTCAATCGATTTGTGCAACGAACAACTCAGTTATTACCAATTAAGTTGAAAATGTATCAATGATCAATCAAGATAGTACCATTAGATGGTCCTCTAAGGTAGGTCAAAGGTGTGACAATAAAAATGAAAGATCCAGCTCTTCGATCGAGATGCCTGCCTCCTCGAACGAGCATGATTCATCCGAGGCTATTCTCTCGATTACAACATCGTCCCGTTCAGCTGCCCATGGGAAGAATGGGGATGTTCCGCGGGAAAGTTCATAGATCATCTTGCGGGTTCTGCAATTCAGGAAATTTAACATCGCTTACGCGCCTATCCCATCCACGAAATCGGGAATCGGGGAGGGAAATTAATACCCAGGTGGAAATTACCATTTATTTTCCGCGTCCCCGGTAATCAGGCAACGCGCGGCTGAATGTTAATGGATGGGCACCAACAGTAAATTGAATACATGCATCGATACCGTGCGTGTCCGCCGCGGCGAGCCACTTCATCAGCTGATGACCTATCAACTTCTACGCGACGGATTCGTCGATACACAGGAGTTAGGGGTGTTCGATTCTAAATCAATTTTCTACCGAATCGACCTTTCCTTATACACTCTGCACCTAGGATCGTAGGATCTCTCACATTTTTATTCATTTAATTAAAAAACTTTTTCGTACTGTTACTAGCTATATCAATGGTGCTCTCCAAAAATTGAGACAGTAAAATTCAGACAGTGAAATTAAAATACCTATGAATAGGTTTCCGAACAGATGAAGCGTTAATTAGATTAAAAGCATTTATAAAGACACTATATGGTCGACGATTCGAGGTTTTCAAACCACTATGCGTTCATTGACAACGATCTTCGTGTGCAACGAGTTGTCGTGGTCAGTCATGCGATTACTTTGTGAAAGCTAATAATAGCGTACGCTTCGTGACGTGTAACCGCGTACGCTATAATGTTAATTACAGCGTTCGGCTGATTAATTCGACTCGCAGCGGTTTTTCCTACCCGCCAGTCGGCGAGGAGCCGCCTCCGTCCGCGGTTCGTTTAATTGCATTTGCATTCTTCAACATCGTCGAGTTTACCGTTACAGGTTTCCCAGCCCGTCTTCTTAAACATC
The DNA here is from genome assembly GCF_026283585.1 of Hylaeus volcanicus. Lineage (NCBI taxonomy): Eukaryota > Metazoa > Arthropoda > Insecta > Hymenoptera > Colletidae > Hylaeus > Hylaeus volcanicus. Next base: position 18,334,892 of record NC_071979.1, on the reverse strand, counting down.
GTATTAGCGACTGTTGCGGAGTAAATTGAGCGTACAATGGCCTTAACGTATCGGTAATCACTTTATTATACGGTAACGTCGTAAGGTGAGCGACTTCGACACCTGCGTCCCATATTCTCTCGGTCCTCGGGCCCTTCAGGTTGTCACTAAGAACTGCGAATTCCTGAAAACAAAAGAAAGTTATTTAACCCCTTGACATACAAATAAAGCGGAACTTGATGCGTTCAAAAAATGTTATTTAATTTCGCTCAACTGAACAGTGATGTGGAAGATGAGAAAGAGTACATTTTACTTTTAAATTTGGATTTTTATATAACATTTAATCGGGTTGATAGAGGTGTTGCATTTGATTCCAATCTTTATACTATTGAGTAAATTGTTTTATATTTACAATATTTTCTTTTACTGCTTCACTGCTTGTTATGGGTCTTGGACGTTTACGCACAGTTTGTAGAACGGAGCTAGCTTCACTCGAATTTGAACCATCATTTGAGTAATCAACGGTATGACCACTTTGATGACCGGCGTCAATACCATTATCATCACTTGAATAACCTATTGTACCATCATCGTCACTTTCATGTAATACATCCGACCTATATCATACATAATACAGGGATTATTTATAATTTTTTCTAAACTCAAATGTTGTCTGACATTTACGGTATGAGACCCCTGCTATGCTGAATACTACTTTCTGAATACTACTTATGTGCTTCATCTGATATATCTACGCTTTTATGCTATTGGAATTGTTGGAAAGGTGGGAGAGTGGGGCATCTCGAACTGTATAAGCAACATAGCTTATTTATATACTGCACGGCCCCCGCTGAAAACAGTTATTGACGAATCAGACTGGTCAAAGTCTACACGGACACATGAAATGAATAGACGACCCTAACTCGTGATTGTATGCCAAGGTGTTAATTACAGAGAATAGGTCGTATGGAGGAGCCCATGGCTACGTACTTCAACAATACGTTTTTCCTTTCCGATAACACATGGTCTACTCAGAACAAGGACTCAATCACGTCATTGCATATTGTAACATACTTACCCAGTGCGCTACCGGCATGAACGTGAAACTTGTTAATCAACTCGGAAGCTAAACACCACTGCCAGAAGGCATTCTTCAATCTATGGCATTAGGTTACCATAAAATCATATAATCGAGATACCATCCTAGGCATTTGTGATTACGTGCAACAAGCACTGAATGGAAGAGAAAGGAGGTCGACGAGGAAGCGGTCTTTTTCGTTAGCGTCAACACTTGTCATCCTGAAAGGATCAAATTTCCAAGGATTCCCGTTTGTAGATAGATACAAATGAATCTACGGAAATTCTTCGTTCCCAATTTTTATTGTTCCTATGAACAACGAATTTTATTACCGAAAAACTTCCCCAGATATATTCTTTCCATTTAATTCATGCCATCTGTTTCGCTGACGTCCTTTTTTATGGATCGTCGAAAATTCCTCGGCAAACAGAACGGTAATCAGCTTTTATCGCGTGTCGCGAGTTTCTGAGTTCCTCCAGCCACCGTGGGATCGCATTATGACGTTTGATCGCGGCACCGATGAATAACGACCGCCTGGTTCTCATTGCCTTCTCCCTTCGGTCGCGAGGAACCGAGCGTTAAGTTCCTTTCCCCGCCGGGGCAAAGAAGAAGAAAGGGCAGGACAAAGAAAAAAAGGTGGCCTCCAGCTCGAGTCGTCGTCGGAAGAGGACCGACGGACCTCAGTCTCCGGTACTTATCTTCCCCTCGCAATCGGTGCAATATATTCAGGGTGCAAAGCGTCGTTGTCGTTAGCTGAATGGACGTTTTCACTTAAAGTCGCGTTCACTCGCAGGACAAAGGGATCATTACCCGGGGGTAAAAGAAAGGCTGCACGCCGCGACGGACACTTAAATACGCGGAATTCACGCCCCGATCACGTGAATACGGAAGCACCGCGGTGACAAAGCCGACGACATTGGACTGGACGCAGCGTCTCCAATTAAGGTAGCCCAATTCTGAAATTCCTCTACCTTTCCAGTTGCCTCGTGGACAATTTACGTTGCACGCACCCGGTATAGTGCAAACAAAATTCTTTACTGAATTATTACTTTCGCGTTCAATATTATCGAGAAAAAAAAAAGGAACAAACCACTTCCTGTTCCTTCTTGCAGTGTCATTTCGTCCGTACCGTTAGACGATGATTACAAGTAGATCTCCGCCGTAACGGGGATCGCCTTATCATGCTCGAGCAAACAAAGTCCCCAGGAATTCCGTTCTTTCGCGTCATGATAAGACTCGAGTCGATTCGCCTCGACTTGGTCGCACGTTATCAGCGGTTTCTCGTCGCGTATTTGCTTCGCTAAGAGCCTGTCTTCCCAAGCAGGAAACCAGGAGATCGATTCGACGAGGTTACGTGGTGGCTCGTCGAGCGATGCAAAAAAATTAATTAACACCCCCGGTCCGATAAGCCGCTTACAGTCCTGATAATGTTAGCCGTGGCACGGCCACTCCAACGCGTTAATAGATGCAGTCGTCGCGGCGAAACTGGCACGAACGCCACTGGTCCCGTGTAAATAAACGCCTTTAAAGTGGCTCTATTAATAGGATTCCGAGTTTATAAGCCGGAACGCTTTTTTTCGCCAGGGACCAGATAGAGCGCGACACGGTATCGCGCGCCGTTCTCGAAGCAGCGTCGATCCAGAAGCCGATTTAGCTGCAAGATAATCACAGGGAGATCGTCCCGCGGTGTCGAGAAAGGCGGTTCGAGCACGCCTGTGAGGTAGCCAACGACCAGGATCGCCTGAAACGGGCCTGACCTACCGATCTTTCGCGCTGGAATCGACGATCGCTGCTGCTAATCGATGTCTTATCTCGCCCACCCCGTTATCGCGTTCCATTTTCTACAAGTGGCGAATAGAGTTATTCGCGCACGGTCGCTGAAGAGGAAACATTTTTCGAACAATGGAGATGCCAGGTAACGGGGTCGATTCCGAAGATAAGGAGTTGCTGGAGGCTAGGTGACTCAAATACGTTCACCTAGGATCTTTTATGCGCCTGCGATAGTCGAACCAAACTTGGGTGACGACATTCGAACGTTTTCTATTCGTCGAACCTTTCAATTTAACTTACTTTCGCGAAATAGTGCACATAGCTCCGCAGTGACAAGTATTCAAAGCATTTCTCAACTATAGTTTGCGAGAGAAAAATTTCCTGTTAAGTGCTCGCGATCGTTAATACGTAATGAATCAAGATAAAATCACGTTTAATTAGAAAAAAGTTTCACCATGCTTGTCTCGCATCAATTCGATTCTACAAATGGAATAGCCCCGCGCTTTCAGTTCCACGCGGATTAAAGGTTCCATCACCGTGTGTATAAAGTAAATGGACTTTATTTTCACGGATTTTCCAATTAGCTATTTACAAGGTGCCCCCCTCTTGGTATCGCAAGGGTCAGGAACCACTGTATTACAGGAATTCGATTTCCCCCCGAAGAATCGATCAGGAGGTATGTCAGAGGCAGGTTATCGCGACAGAAATGGCCGTTAATTCGCGTTTCCGTGGCGCAAACATTATACGAGTAACGAAGGACTATTAATAGAGGAGGCTGTGCATGCCAGAAGGCGAGTGTCTCTCTTTCAGAACCAGCCCGTAGCGTAGCCGCGCTCGCTACTACATATTTGCACGTACCTCGCGAATAGATAGGTACCTGGCGGGGCCTGGTAATTGCGGAGCCGGCTTAAAATAATGAAAATCTATTAGATGGTAGCGCTCTCTTAGCTGCGGTGCCACTCGTTTCGAAGCGCGCGAAACATGTAACGAGACAGGCGAAAAGAGCTCGAGAGACGATCGTCGGAATCAACGGCGCAATGGGAAGCCGTTCGGCCAGTTCCGTTTTGCGTTAAATGGATACCTATGAAATTGATGTCCGAGCGCCTTAGTGCTCGACCGCGATCTCCGCCAAGCCCCACGAGCTAATATCCATAACCTGGACCCATAGGACACCGCGTTCAATTTTTACAAAAATGGACTCTATCGAGTTCTCGAAGTTTACTGGTTTGGCTTTACTTAACTTTAGTATGGCTTTATCAGCCATACTCCACCAGTCTTAATCAACGATATCTAGATAATACTGATAGACCTCTGTCTCAACTCGTTTCTCACAATTCTCATTAAACACTCGATTGCGCATAGAAGTCAATTCCCTGATGAAATTCTAATGCAAATAAAATGTAAATGGAAGCCAACTGCGATCAATATCAATTGCATCTAAAGTGGAAGTATCTAGATGAATTGTTCCACCCCCACCCCCCCCCCCACCCCGAAAACAAAACACACCACTTCAGATACTACTGTTTCTCGCCAAACGACATCCTTCAAGCCCCTCCAGAAATGATCATACGCTTTATTTTTGTCCAGTGTCTCTACTCCAGAACCACCCTCCTGACGTCACCCTCTGGGAATAAAAGTTTACCGGTTACCGAAGTCTCGAGACCATGGCGCAAAGGTGCCCTCGGTTGACACCGAACACGTGAAACGGTACAAAGAAACGGTGTCCCGGAGGAATGTACGGACAAAGGAGGAAGACCACAGTGAGCATCGTCGGGGCGACGCTGTCGACGATAGCGGTGGTTGCATCGAGGTGCATCGAGCGAGCGGCGTCCCGCGTCGGTCGGTCGGTCGGGGTCGCTGACTCGAACGGTCGCCGATCCGTCAGTCGATTACTCCGGGGATCTTACGTGAACATGGAAACAGGTTCTTGGAATCCGGTTCTCGATTCTACATACGACTCTAATCAACGCGGCTAGATTGCTGCATCGTATGCGCTGCGCGGCGGTCTGCTATGCCCTGGACGGTTCGCCGCATGCGTTACTTCGTTATTACCCGCCGGTGCAGCGTTCGTTTGTTCGGTTCGCGTACCCGTTTAGGCTCCTCTCCCACCTAAACCGTCCTACGGCGAACGGTGGGGTGTTTTCCCAAACGGTAAATGTAATTTTCTAAGCAAGCAAATTTGGCTGAGTTTGGCACATTTGTTATGTAGAGAAGATGGCCCATGAAAGTTTGTATAATTTGATATTTTTGGAACTGTTTCTTCGAAAGTCGAGCAGTGATACATAATATGCTTGATTGTGGAGGATAAACAAGATTTATTAATTCTTTTATGATAATGTGTTTTAATGTTATGTTTTCATGTAAAAATGATATTTTATAATTCTCCATCATGTGGTATCTTTCGGTAACTTTCTTTTTGCCACTTTTGGAGTAATATTTTTGAAATATCTTAAGGATGTATGGGAGGTACAATCGAAGAAAAGTTATATGAAATTTTATTTAATCGTATATCTTTGTAATTATGACATTTAAACGAACAAATTTATTTATTCTATAATCTTATATATTATATTTAGTTATAAGCTTGTTTTTAATGTGAAGTTCCTAATTTAACACGAATTTTGTTGTTTCTACTTAATTTTAATGAAAAATCTAACAACTACCTTATAAAACCAAGGTCATAACTTGAACATTTTGTAATCAACTTTGATTTAACAATTTTCCTCATGAACTGTTCTCTCCACTCCCGTAATGGATTTGAAAATAAAGTGCATAGCTTAAGATTATTTACAGATACAGCTCGAAACAACAACGCGAAGGGGTGAACATTTCCGCAGCTCGAAAACGAGTTTTTCGACTCAACGTTTGCTGCGCTAGGTTCGATAATTTCTTCGCGTTGATTAGGTAGAAGAATAGCCTAAAAGCCGGCATCGTCGAGATAACCGGTTGCGCGTAGTCCGTGCTAAAACGCCAACATTGTTGGCCATCGAGTTGGTTATCCTTATGGCATCCCGGGATCGACCTGTACCGCGATCGCCGATTTTATGCAGCCGATTCGCTGCTGCGGTAGCCGCCAATTATCGTTAATTGAGATCCCGAAACGCAACACCGACCAAGAGAGACAGCTGCTGCAATGAAAACAGTCTCGAAAATCGTCCGCTGGCGACGTTCCGGGGTAGGAACTTCTCGAGCCACGTCTTCCTGTGTGGGCATCGTAAACGCTAATTTATATCAATCATAGGCTCTGCCTACGACGCTGTCGCTACGGGAAACGATCGCTCGCGGCGATTCTCCATTCGTTCGCTCAGGCTGCATGCAGCACGCCATTAGTTGTTTATTGATTGAGAACGGTAGCGCTTGCGAAACGTTTCACGGGGAATTTCAGGAATAGAAGTAAACGGTCCCATTATCTTCCGTGCGAGTATGCGAGGTACGTCACGCAATTGTAGCAGATTATCTTCTCCCGCTGCGTCGAACGCGAATAATAGCGAAGCTGGTGTTGAGTGGGTCTATTTTCCTATTTTTCACAGGTGCAACTAAGTAACAGCAACAGGCGATATTATTATTCTTAAATTATATTCCGTGTTTGTTTCTCAAACCTCTGCACTTCGAGCATACCCTCAGGGTATAGGCAGTGCAATCAACTCCAAGTATACTGCTTGAAATACACCACGGTAGATAAATACGAATGCTACCAACCGATTCCAATATACATTGAAATAAATGAAAGGCGGGATTTTCGCATTTTTAGATCCTGTAGTTAATACGCGTGGAATACGCTGCATTGCGTGTATATTTAAAGATAACGGTTGCTTCGTTATTGGTAACGAAGATGATTTTCTTTGTCGAAATTATTTATATTTTATCATTAAAATAACAGAAGTAGTAGAAGTAACAGAAGTTTTCGCCACTGTGTATGACGTGAATTAACATACGCTTGGAAACATTCAAATGAGCTGATAACTGAACCTGGTCTCATAGTTTTTAGTTGTCCTAGACAGCTCGTTCGGTCGTTTTAATTAGCCACCATCAACTCGCTTGTCGACGACTTCCGGAATGTAACGACGGAACGCGAAACAGCAACGCTTAGATTCCATGACGTTATCCTACTCGATGTCTTCATTCGAAGCGACAACGCGACAGTTCGACGTGTCGTACGGTGAGAAACTGCAGTCGAGGACTCGTGACGGTGCTCGTGCAGGGGCGTGGACTACTTGGACACACGGTGGATCGCGGGGAATAGATAGCGTGGCAGGTGGACAACCTTGGACCAGGACTCTGGTCCTCGTGCATCTCATTGACACCGATAAGCCGATCATTACACTTTTTCCCCACCCTCGTAGTCGCTGCGCATCTTCCACGACTCGCCCAAGAAATTGCAATAACAAACTTCTGTAACGAATGTAACGATGTTGAAAATGCTCCGGAAAATTTAACGCTCTCGCTACGATTATAAAGATTTACTATTGAGTTACGAGATTTTAAATGTTAAACTTACAATGTATAATAAACAAGTTTCTTCTGAAACATACCGAAGGATATTAAGGAATGATCACTTTCATGGTCAGGTGCCGAGGAAGAAACTCTTTATCAGTAAAATCAACAAGAGCAAAAGATTAAAATTTGCAAAAATGTAGCAGGAAAATTTTGGTGAAAACCAAATATGGAACTAGATTTAATACAACCAAAGAACCAAGGTTCATGACAGACGAGAAAAATAAAAGTATCGTTCACCTACCGCACACGTTTCGCTGATCTTACCGAAGGACTTAGCCATTGATTCCAATTCGGCCGACTTGGGAATTATGAGGATTTCCGCGACGACTCGATACCAGAGCGAAGAAGAACAGCCAGCAAGAAGACCAATTAAATTTCGTCCGCCGCGAAATCCCCGGTTAAAGAAGCTACTTATTTAAGGCCCCCTCGAGAATAATGTACTGCATTCCAAATGAGGAGATTTACACAATCCACGGTCTGCCTCTCAGACCCTCAGCCCGAAGCAACAAGTCTTTTTGCACGGAACTGTTCCGATGATTTTTCTTTCGTCGCTACTTTTTCAGCGACGCGAAGCTACCAGCACGGCAATTAGGAATCCCTGATTTCTGAACTGTGGAGACCAGATGTTTTTTCGTTGGGAACAATCGCAATTGGTCGGGAACTCGTCGATTTCTTGCCGGTGGAAACCAACGATCGGCAAAATTTACTTCGCGAGCGAGAATTAAACTGGCATTAAGCGGTCAGCGTTGTTTCGCGATATCTCGTTGCTTGGAGCGAACAAGAAACAGGTTTGAGTATTAAGTGTTTTAAAATATCTCAGCGGGGCTATAGTCAATGCGAAATTACGCATCCACCGAGAAGTGGATTACGATTATCGTAAAGCGTTAATGTATTAACCAGGAATGCCAAGTGTGTTCTTGATCTTGTTTACTTAGATGCTCTTGGCAATGAAGAAGCTTTCCATAACGAGAAAATGACGTACACCCCCGTTCATAAATACGTGTATGTGGACACTTCAATGAATGATTAATATACACCGTAAATTATTAATACTTTTGTTGCTAAATTCTATATTGGATGTATATTTAACAACATTTAATAATATTAAATGTTTTAAATATCATATTCAATTCTATAGTGAAACTATGGCATTATTTAAATAGAAAAGTTCAGAAAAAATGTTCGATATATCAAAAACATTTATGGCGAATTATTACAAAATAAATGAGATAATATTACTTCGGATACAATGAAGAAATTAATAATAATATCCAAGTTTGGTAAAAGAAATTTTAACGTTATCTAGTTTTCTCCATGGTTTCTTATCTTTACCAAAAAAATCTATTAATAAAATCTATTCGCCAATGCAACATAAACATATCGAAACATAAATGATATAATTGATATTATTAGATTCGCAACTTTTATTAGATATTTATTTTAATTAAGAAAGTGTCCACGTTTTGATTAGTCCAAATATCCCTTGCAAGACAAATTTTCCATACACGAGTTCTCCATTTCCCCCAATCAATTAAAGCAACCCCATCAAATCACTAGGCATAAATATCCCCCTGTTGAAGGAAGATTCCGCTATGCAAAAATATTGGCAACCCGTGGTTGGCATTGAATCTATGCACACGGCCAGCCAGATATTTCCACGTGATGCATCATCGCAGAAAATGCATCGGTGCCTGGCCGTTTACATGTGCCAGCAGGTGTCTGCCGGTTTACAGCAATTTTGCGAACCTGGTTGCAATCCTGAAACGCAAATAACCGACGGGACTCGAGGGGAATGATTGCGATAACTGCATTTGCCGCGGCTCGAAATCTGTCCCGATGCTTACGAACTCGTAATTGCGCAAATTGCAAGACGCTCTGTCGTCCCCGTTGGAACACAATATATCAATCAGATAGATATTAACGACCGCGTAAAAAGTTAATGGAATAGTTTCCTTGCGCACAATCCGCTGCTGGCGTAATAGTCCGGGCGTTATAAAATTTCGATTACCATGGCGTAATTTCTTCCATTTTCGATATACTGTTTAAGGTGTTTCTAGTGAAAGTCGAGTCGTTAGATTGGCACACGTGTGTTGCATGGAAAAATTAAGCAATGGATCGGAGCGATCGAAATGGACATCGAATTGCTTCAGAGCTTTGTAATCGCGCATTCACGACACACTATAACCCTCTGTTGCATACATTAATTAATGTTCACTGTGAATTGTAAATGGTTGACTCTGCGGGTGTATTAGATGTGTAGTTATAAGTATCAGGCGCAAAGACAAGCGTACAGTAATTATGCTTCGTAAAAATGATTAGTAAATATGATTAGACTTATGCACGTTGAAGAATTTGTATTTAATGTCTTATAAGTAAAATACTGGTACGGATAATTTCATTCAAACAAACTGTTGACACTTGTAGAGTTCATAATTTATAATTCGTGAAGGTATTGAAAGATCAACCTCACGGAGAGTTTGATGCACCGTCCACTTTGTCGTGCACGTAACCGAACCTACTCAACTCCTTTCTCGATCATCGATCGAAAAGGCGTACAACTGTTTTCACATCCATCAAGAGGTGTGAAACGTAATTACGGCGAGCCATGTTGCGTCGAATTTGGTATCAATTAACGAGATCATCCGTAAGAGGCATCGTATATGGGAAAGTTATTCGCTATTGCGTGTCTGTTCGCGAAAACGAACTTCCGCGTTCTCCTGCGCAACGTATTTCTCGTTGGGATATTTATTTCATACGAGCTGCTCATGGTGACGTATAAAAGTGCAATTCGCTCTATCTTGGTCTCCTTTCTGAGTTCCAGTTATATGACAAATTCGTCAGATCCTATGAAACGGAATAAAAGACGACCATTAAGAAGTTAAATCTGGTTTCTCCTCGTTTTCTCAAACACTGACCACTTTCTCCTACTAAGAACTATTCTCCTCTAAAAATCGCCAAAAAAGGAGCAAAACAAGAGACCCAACAACTAATTGATCACGGCGCAACAGGCCAATCAGGAAACATCCTTACTTGGACTACATTTACATTTTTCTCCAGCTACCATCCACGTTCCAGAAAATGACTAATTTGATCACCGAACAGAGTAGAATCCCGTCTTAAAAGGATAGCCTCCTGGTAGTGTTCTTTAGTCTTAACGTTCTTCCATCTGACCTTCATGAAACTTCCACACCAGTAACACTCGTCTCATTACCTCAGACCCACAACTTCGATACCTAACCGTCTAACTACGCACCTCACCCTCTACGCTCGTTCGACTAAGCATCTCCATCCATGTTTCTCCGTGTACCAAGCTCATGACTTCCATTCTCGTAGCTCCTTTCCGCTCAAGTTCTTCAAAAATATCCGCGTTACTTACACGCGGAACAGGACCGAATCCGTAGCGTGCAGCCAGGTGACGCGCCATTAGATCTCTCGATGGTCGGTTCGCGCACCGCGACCAGCAACATCGTGTAGTACCAGCGCCGTAAAGGATGTTCCGCGGCTGCGAGCGGCCGCGCTCCCTGACTGGCTCGCGGCGATATGTAAAAGTGAAACAAGTTGCCGAGGGTCGAATCGCACGGCGGTATCGGCTCGCGCGGACTTCTGACGCGACCCAGGGTCACGGAACGGTCGATGGAACACGTGCAGCTCGCAACGGGCAGTCGTCACGCGGCGTCCGCGCGCGTTGCCGCTGCGTGTCGGTCGCATACCTGTAACAAGACGGACAATAACAGGCGTTACGACCGCGGTGCGGGTCGGAGAGATGTTCGACGTCCAGCGCGCACACGGCCCGTCTATCGCGGAGGAGACCCACGGGGGTCCAAGAGGGAGAGGAGGGGACGAGCAGCGCGATCTCTACGCCGCGACACGGCCGAACAGAGAGCTGCTGGTCGAGACAAGGGAGAATAAGGCTTGATTCCCACTAGAGCCCTGAATGGGCTTCGAGGTACGATGAAGAGCTGTTTGGATCGAGAGAAGACTGGCAATCTTGGCGTGGGACTTTGTGGAATTGAACAGAGATGACATCTTTTTGCTTTTTATTTTGGTTGAAAGTTCTTGGCACATAGAAGCCTACTTTACTTTTCGTGGAAATGTGTCAAGCATGAAATATCGGGAGAACAAAAGAATTTATTATCGTGACAGTTTGTAATGTGTAATTACAAAAAGATCTACAAAATGCCATGTTACCCTATGGTCATTGTGTGTCTACCCTAAGGGAGAGAACGGAGACGCGATACGCTCGGGCCCTGGTGGGAAAGAAGAGCCCAAGAGTGGATCGAAGATGTAAGGAGGCCCGTGCATCACCTGTGTCGGCCCACGGGTATTGCCGCTGGCGTGCCGACGCAACCTGGCGGCCCGAACGAGGAGGGTGCACCATCCAAGAGCGCTAGAGAGAGAGGGAAATGGGCCCTACGCGGACGGGGAGTGGGGGGCGAAACGCGGCCCTGTCAGCCGAACAGGGAGCAGAGGGGAGCCGCTGCGTGTGTGACAAGTGAGGCCCCGGGAGGTATCAGCAACCACCACAGCCTCGCGGACGCGTACGTGCCGTCGTGGGACGGGGGATGCGGACGAAGAGGAATCAGCTGGAAGAGAGACGAAGGGGGACGCGGGGGTTCGAGTATTCTCTGTTACCGCGAGGGCAAAGGGTGGAAGAAGAAGCATTCTGGAAGCGAGAGAGAAGCCGCTGCCCTCCGGCGCTCGTCCGACGGCATTCCTTCCACCGAACGAGTCGCCTCTTCATTCTTCTTATCGGCTTCTCTTTCTTCCTCCCCTTTGTATTCGGGCGCTTCTGCTTCCTCGCCACCCTGGGCCCCACTCGTGCGTTGGCTCGCTTAGGTCCCAATTTTAGCCTCGAAAGACGCCTAAACACCCGACTTTGTCACCTGCCGCTCCCTTGACCCGAGCTGGGACTTACCCACTCCTGTTCGCCGCTGATCCCAGAAATCCTACGGTAGATGGGCCTGCTGTATGTGTAGCGGAAGGTTCTAAACTTTGGATATCATTCTAGTAGTGCTGTTCGATCCGAGGAGTTCCGTAAGCTAAGAAGAAAAATACCATCCATTACCTCTCTTAGGTGTTTCATATAAGACAGTAATACTCAGGCATGGTAACTGCTATCAAGACTAATGACATTCTCACTGTCTAATTGAATCAATTCTGTCTCGCAACGTGTGCACGTTCGAGTTCGCGTTCGTCACGGCATCCAAACACGACGACCGAAACAGCGGAGAAAGTTCGCGGAAAAAGAGAAAAGATCAATTGTCCGACTGGTTTCGGTATCGTTCCCTCAGTCGTCGGAATTCGTGTTGGAAAGAATGTCCACCGCGGTAAAAGAGAGAGCGATAGCTTAACGAGATTTACGCCCGATTGTGAGATCATGGATTAATAAGCAAATTGGTGCCGGCTCGTGAAACATTCTAGACAGCGTGTAACACCTTGTTGATATTTAGCCGGGATGCATAGGAGTGGACTAACTAATCAAACCAGTAAATAACAGTTAGACTTGGAGAGTGGTAACTGAAAAGATGTGGGGCTAACAGGGGTAATATTTGAACATAGTTTAATGCATCATCTTGTAGGTTGTGAACTGGTAACACACAAACATACTGTTATTTATAGGAGCCATCTTCTTAACGTGTACACGGTGTGTACACGTTGTTTCAAGTCACCTGAATTTCAGAATTAAATATCTTGCTTCAAGGACTGTCACCCGGCGTGCAGACTGAAAGCGATATTTAGCCTCCTCCTCGTGCTTCTCAAATGTTTATATCAATGACTGTGCACTCGTTTCGTTCAACATGCCCTGCAACATCTGCTCGATGAGATGTTGCTCCGTGTTTGATGATCAATAGTCGACGACTGGACAGAGCATAACTTAAACAGATAGGATCGCGAAATCACGCGTGTCTCCACACCTCAGACGAAAGCAATTAGAACGCCTTTAAAGCAACATTTCGGAAGTAGCAGACAGGTAAGAAAGCAAACATTAGAAGAATGCACTGGACGACAGGAAGACTAGGTCGTCACAAAGTTACACAACACTGTTAGTATAATATTCCCAGGCATAAACGGCGCCGTTTTTCTGCTTGACGATGAGAAGTCAAGCATAAATTAGGCGAGTACGTTACTTCTGAAAGAGCGATGCATGATCGTGACGAGATCCGTAACCGTGTAACGGACAGGGAGGAGCGAGACCGTCCCAACGATGAATCTTCCCGGCGTAATTAAAAGTAATTTCCTTAAGCAGCGCCGTATCGGTCGGTGGCTGAATTTCAACGCGCGATAACATCAACAGCCGCGTATAAATTATACGAACCGCAGAAAAACAAATACATTTCCGACGTCGGACAGGTCATTATACCTTGCGTTATTTATCCTTGATGATCATGAAATACCGGTTCCTCGCGGCCGGGTCTTACGTACAATAATTAACGTACGATAGTAATAACGATAATTCGAGATCTCGCGCAGCATTCCGCGCTACCGGACAAGCGGTTGGCGCGCGGAGCCTTCATTCATCGATCTCGATGGCGGTCCGCCTAGGGTACGGTCCTCGAGGCTCCTGCGGCGGAGAGTTATTCGACGCGAGCGCTATCAGCGCCACGATGGCGCGTTTCGATTCGGTATTATCTAATCGCGGCAGGCATACCGGGGCTACCACGCGGGATTCGTTCCCTGTCCGTTCCCGCCACGGACGCTTATGCTAGCCGGATACCAGCGTGCACGCGCGCACGAGAAAAGCTGCTAGTAGCGATGGCATCGAGGCGGATCGAGTCCATTCGATCCTACGATCCTAGGTTTCAATCTTATTTTTCAGCCTTTGAAATGAAGTTTGTCCACCGAGTTGAGACCATGTTATCCCCACCACTTCGGGTCCAGAGCCTCGAGCAATGATCGAGTCGCGGCGTAATCTCTGACGCGCGACAGATGGTGTCTCGGGTCGGGTTGTTTATGAGTTATCGAAGTTGAAAAGTGAAAGTTTCCTATTTGCTGTCACAGTGTACTACTCACTCTTGCTGTTTCCTAGTTGAGTTTACTCTTTCGTATTCTCTTCTCCAAAGTAAACATAGCCGAGTGATCATTATAAAAGAAGCTAAGAACAAACTTACTGAATTAGACAAACTTAGACAAACTTAGACGGAATGTGTAAAATTTGTAAAAGATTAAATAGAAAAAACTGTTAAAACTTCCTCTTACGTATATTCGAGCAGAAGTAGAACAGTCCGTGATTAAGAGGAATGTGACGTTTGACCATAACGGCTGACGTACATATTTCACTTGACGGTAACCAATCTAGTCACTGAGCAAAATGCAGATTACTTTTTACTTTTTATTAATTATTTCTCGATTGTTTAAATCTCATGAAAACAGAGATCCCTACGCCCATCACTGGTCGAAGGGTATATCGTACGCGTATATAGGTGTGTGTACACATACCTGTGGTTCGAACGCTGCGGGTCGTTTCTTCGGTGATTTTTACTCGCGGCAAATAATAAATTATCGGCCGGCCGTGCGTAATCGGCCCAGAATATAATCTGCGCATGGACAACCGTATCGCGCTGCGGTAGCAGCGGAGGCTCCCTCTTAGCCTACAATCTGTCTTACATATTCATTATGGCTGGAGGGTGAGCAGGTATTATCTCAGATGGTCGGTTTGGAACAACGTATAGCTTGTAATTTTCAGGGGGCCCCATGGACTGCCCCTCTTTGCTCTTCTACGTCCTCGTCGTCCCCCATGGGTTTCTCCGCTCCCACACCTCACTCTCCGCACTCCTCCAACCCTTCCTCCACGAATCCTTCATCGTAGCGTTTTCTAATCTTATTTTGTAGCCATGCGCATAAAGAGGTTAAATATCACCACGTTGATCGCCATGATTTCCAACATCTAGGGGTTTTCTCGGCATGGAAATATTCAACATCGAGACATTATCGTTTATAGTATACCCAATCTTTACTCCTACCAAAGCCGTGGATGTTTCAAGCATGGCACGTGTTTGCAAGCGTCGATAGTGGCACGGAACACTGGATGTTGTCGTTGTCATTGCTATCCAGCCCCAACGACCGTGATTTCTGCATCGTTCACGTGTCCATGGGCACGTCCACGCGCACGCCAGCCACCACCTGATGATATCGACGGTTGACCGTAATTGCCGACCCTGCGCGCCCGTCTACCTGCTTCGCGAGGAGCCCAGCGACGATCCTGGCATTCCCGGAACTCCGCGCGGCGCCTTCCCCCGGTGAACAATCAGCGTCCATCGGCCTTGCGATCGTTCCAGGCCCGTCACGGTAAATCGAAACACGCGCTTTGCATACGAGTCGATGCTTCTTTTCGTTTGCCACTGAACAGATTCCCTCATCAGTCACCGTAAAAAATACCTCAGCATGCATCGCTTGAATCAGTTCATTTAAATGCATTTTCGGTTAGTTTCCATCCTCTCTGATGATGTATAAGATAGTTTATGTTCACATATTTCAAGTCCTTTAACACTTTGCACTACTCTGTCGAGTGTGACTTGACATCAGTTTTCATCTCAGGAGCTCTTCTGTCGTGTCTCACTCGACATTCTTTCATGTCCAAATCAATAAGGAAGGAAATTGTTTCAAGAGACATCATACACTTGAAAATTACAAAAGACAACAGAGGTGAGAATAAAACTGGTATTTAAGTGAATTTGTTTCTTCCTTTATTTACTTAAATAGCCTTATTCTTTAGTTAAAGTAGATTTCAAATAAGAGACTTAAAAGCGTTCGGAGGTGCTGATAACGAAATTGAAATATAATTCGGAGTGCAAGGGGTTAAAACCTTGAAGGCTGTTAGTTCTTCCAGGGTACAGTTGATCCACAGTACAGCTGAAGCAGCATCGAATCTTAACAATGGCATCATCAGTGGGTTCATTCGATGGATGCTCTAGAAAATGTCTCCAGAAATCGCTCCGAGGTTACTTTTGCCGTCTCAGGGCACGAGAAGTACCTCTCCAAAGGTCTCTCGAGCAGAATTGCGCTTCGATTCGGCAGCTCCCGGTAGCGAGCTTTCTTAACATCGACTGCATTGCTCTGAACATCGCGGTTCTGTTCGTTGCACAGCAAATGAGTGAAAAAGACGGGGACAACGAAAGCAAGAGAGAGTCGTGGCACGGAGCAGGTGCCACGGGAAGTGAATGACTGGAGGGACGATGGTGGTGGCGGCGTCGGAGACGGAGAAGGGGAGAAGGTTTAGCGAGTAGCGTGAGTGAGGTGTGTAACTCGAGTGAGCGGATAACGCGAGTTTGGTGAATGAGGCGAATGAAGTGAAACGCTCGAAGTCGACGGCGCGTGCAACGAGTGGGTGATACGCTTTCTAATTATCGAGATTAATCCGACGGGAAATAGAGGCAGGCGTGTGCCAGCTTGACGCGCTTTGCCCAGCCGCGCCGTTCCTTTTTTCCCTTCGGCACTCGCGCGCTTTGCGCCGCACCAGTCTCGACACCGGTTCTGTTATTTTCCCGCGTGCCTGCAACCCTACACCGCACAACATGACCTGCATTCTGACTTGTTTACTGCTGTTTTTTCCGGAAAATGGCTGTGGACTAATCGCGACACACTGTCCGTGCCCCGATCGCGTCACTTTTCCTATTCATCCCAGAACCAAAATGGTCGCTCTGTTCCTTCAACCTTTGTCACAGAAATGGGAGTATTTGGTCTATTGAGCTGTTTAAATGGTCGACTGGATATTTTGGATATCTGAGAACACGGAAACAAAGAGGGTGAGAAAGTCCTAATATGGCTGCTGCCAAATGGTTATGAGTGATACGTTGTCATTCATCAATGTTCTAGAAGTCTTATAAATCTTGAATTTCAATGACTGATGCTACTTAAATCCAAGTCATCAGCTCACGCCGTACAATGCACAAACGAGAACAACGCCATTTTGTTTCGTTTCCCTCAACGAAAACACGAAAGCATATTACATACTTCATTTTCAACCTTACTTAGAGTATTATCACAACTAATTTGTTAAGATAGGCTCAGGTTTATCTTCTCCGAGGTATCACAACACCCTTTATTAATCTTTCAGAGCATAGGGAGCGACGTGCAGCGAAAACATTTCCAGAGAACACTGTGTTCCTTGCACGGTGTCTTCCTGGCTTTCGGGTCGCGACATCTAAGTGGAAGGCAAGAGGGCACAAGGTGGGTCGTCGATATCCGCGGAAGAGGAGGATAGTAGGCGAAGAACAGACGGAGAAAGAGAAAAGGACCGGGAGGGGGCAGGGTTGCAAGGGGGTACGATCGAAGTACGTCGGACAGCAAGGAGGCGCCGGTACTGCGCGCCACACCCCAATGCAGCAACTCCATTGATTATTGTTGCCGGTGCACTTCCTACCTCGCCTTGGCGAAACGACAAGTATGCCCTGATTCCAGCTCCCTTCCAGCTACCCGCAAGGTGTTTCGTGCCAGCAACATTCCATGTTGGGAAATTTGTAAGAGGCTGTCGGTACTAAACGATGCTAATGCCCCTCGATGCTAATTCCGTACCATTCTTTTCGAGACGACACCTTATTCGAGTGTCTTCGAGAATTAAGACAAACAAATCACCCTCCGAATAAGATTTGGACCCTTTGCTTCGGGTCATTACCAAGGTAACTGAAACAAATTTAATTATTATATATATTCACGAGAAAATACAAAACTTGTAGAGCTTTTCGTTAGAATGATTTGTGTAAGAGAGTATTCGAAACGTTATTGTGTTGGTGTAACACTGTGTAGTTAATGAATTCTTGGACTTTTTTAGTTGTGTTCTACTATGTATATAATTTCGTAAATTCAGAATGCTAAATTTAATTAGTTTTCGAACATGAGTCAAGACACCCCACCTCTCTGTGATACATTTTCCTGTTACATAGAGTTTCGATACCAACACTTGCCAATCTCAACATTCTTCCCACCACTATAAATAGACTGATTCTGAATGAAACCTAAAATAGCAGAGATATTTTCCATAGTGCCCCGCCCTGTGCAGTACGTGCTTTTCGCGTTAGAGGCACCCACGACGTGAAATTGATTCGAACCGCGGGATAATTACTAGCTATCTGGCGAATGTTTATCGGCATATTAAAACAGTTAAACACAGGTTGTCACCGCGCCGAAACTGCGGGCTTACAGGTGCCGGGAGGGAGGGCCAGGTAAAAGTGCAGGTTTCAGGTGGCTTTGGGACTGGTTCCGCGGCGATGGCGCGAGCGCGTGGGTGGAAGACCAATCATGGTTGGCGCGGGTACAGTGCATCCGCAGAGTGCAGGTGCAGCGCTACGGAACAGTGGCAAAAGAAGCAGCGTTGCGCTGGTCAGCGCTGACACGCCCGGTTGCCCGTGCTTCCGGCGCCACCGTCGAACACCGTGGTTTCGCAACCTGCTGGCGCCAGCGAATTTGCAATCGCGTGTGTTCCGCACTTCGTCGAACCATGAGACGTGTTACGTTACGAAATTACTCTGGATTGGGAACACGCTTGTGCTGGTGTTTCCAATTTTCTTGGCTGTTTACACCTTACATTCTGGGACCTCTTCGTAAACGTGGATTGTCTATTATTACTTACAGTTTCTGATTATACGAACTCGTGTCAAGTACGCGAGCGTTAATAGTAATTAAAGAATAATAGTAGACATTCCCTGTCT
Source organism: Hylaeus volcanicus (assembly GCF_026283585.1). Taxonomy (NCBI): domain Eukaryota; kingdom Metazoa; phylum Arthropoda; class Insecta; order Hymenoptera; family Colletidae; genus Hylaeus; species Hylaeus volcanicus. The sequence goes on along the minus strand of NC_071979.1, from coordinate 18,315,923 downwards.
TGTGTTCATTCCCATTACACAACGGCTTCGATACGGGGGTGTTAAATAAAACCAGAAAGCGTTACAGCAGTTAAACGTTTAGGTAGGAAATACGACTCGAGCATACAGTACAGAAGCGATATTAATTTCTCGACAACCCATTATTATTATCTCGTAATTTACGATGCATATATTCATATGGCGTAGCAATTTTTCGTTCCCCTCAAGTTACCAAATTGACCACTTTCTACCACTATCCTTTCATTACCATTTACCCGTTTGCTGACTCATTTGTCCACGTCACCGTGGCAAAGTTCAGACAGGTCGACGACAGATACTTGATTCCAGTTATAGCAATCTTCTATTTCAGGAAATCGTCTTCTAGTGTTCCCTGTGCGTTTTCGCGGAGAACTTCGTAAGGGGGAGAGGGAGGGGAGGGGGCATAATGTAGAATCAAACGTACGTTTCTACTGCGCGCATCGCTTCTAAAATGCAGTACGTAATTAACATAAATAACGCATTTGCCGTTTGCCAGTGTAGTACGTCGCGGATATAATATTTAAACGACAGCGCTTTCTACGTTACCTGCAATTTATTCAAGATGCAATTACCGCTCGGCAAAGCTATACGTTATTACAGCTAATTGGAAATCGACACTATCAGACGCACAGAAAGCACATCGTGTCTTATAATTCCTGCGTTAATCACTTTAAGTGGAAGGCAGTAATTAGTGCTAAGCGCAGCAATTTCGCCTTTAAATATACGCATATATACGTATTCGATACGCAGACCCGCGGTTAACTTTGATAAAGTAAAACGCGATTACGTTCCTGTTCGTTCGTGTTTGCCGCGAGGACGCTTTCAATGAAATCGCTGTTGTTGCTGAAAGCATTTTAAAATGCCGACTGATACGAAACACGGACGCGTACAGTTTTCCAGTTATCCTGGATTTAAATAACGATTTATCCCCAAGCGAAGCGTGATTATTAATGTATTCAACTGGAATATCGACTACCTTATCGTCGCCTGTACCGATAGATAACGTAAATTATAATTTATGTAATAATTTGTAAAAATTGTCAGAATCACGCCTTGTCCTAATTGACTGTTGCTCGGAACTGAGCCGCGGTAAGAGTGGAGACAAGCACACATTGCCGTGCAGATTCTATTCGCATTAACTTCTCTAATTGTTTTTGTCGATTAGATTTAATACGGTCCGTCTATCGGTCGAATAAGGATAAAGCATTTTCTTTCTTTCTTTCTTTCTTTCCATGTCTCCTTCTTCTATACTTGTTCGATCGATTGGCGGACTGTGTTAAATCTATTGAATTCAAAATGTAATTTAAGGCTTTATATTACAACAAATGAACAAGTATTACAGGTCGATGGATTCCTCTCCACGTCAGCTTTCATAATATGTCAAACTAATCCCGTAGTTCCATTTCAAAAAATAGTGATGACCTTGCAACAGCCTCAGCATTTGGACAAAAAAAAAACAATAGTCATATTAAATGAGCCTTTCGAACCATCTACCTTTTTCCTGAAAGATTTTTTTATCGACGATAATTCGGACATTATCGCTGTAACAATTTTCCACAATTGTTGGATTATGTCTGTAGATAGTTTACTTTTCCTCCACTTCAAGCGTAATTGGGATGCGAACAACGTTTCGAATAAAAGCAAAGCATGCCAGACAATGGACGGGCTCCGTGAGAACGAAAAAACGCCCGTGGTAGATAAGGATGAGTCGTGGTTACGTGTCACCCCATCGAGAAGCGCCTAAGTGATGTCTAAAAATGTTCTTTATTCAGGGGTGACAATGAGCACACAATGCGGTTGCTCTTCCAGCCAGCACAATCTGGGATTTCGGGCTACTGAGCATTTAGGTTTGCAACTCATCGTGAATCGGAAAAACTCCCCAGAGTTTACGTGGGAACAGGACACGCTTCGAATGCTAACCCGTCGTCCCTTCAGAGCTACTGTTCCCTGCTACTGGAATGGAATCGAAACACTGGGCTCTCCGGCACGTTTTCACCTTCGAAAAGTATCCTGCGGCCAAGGATCGTTATTGGAGGAATCACGTTGTTCATTTTTGCGAATTGCCTCAGCTGTTGCAGCTAATTAATTTCGTAAGAGCCAGCGCAAAGTTTGACGCCGTGAAACTGATGCGTTGTTGGAGATAGCGAGGGTCTGGCTAAACCAACTTTATCGTCTTTGTATCGACGCCATCTTGTTCCTGTTGAGTGAATCAAGGCTCCTTAATTGCGTCTGACATTCAGAGGTGCATTTGCTATGATGCTTCGCGATCTCACGTGTCGTTCATTTAAAATTACAGTTACAGAAGACTTGACGTCACACCTCCGAGTCCTCTAGTGTGAGAGCGATGATGCGTTGTTGGAGACAGCGACAGTCTGATTGACCTTTCTTTATCGTCTTCGCACTGACGATGTATTGATTTTAATTAATGAACTAAGGACAGCTCGGTTGCGACCTCCAGGAATATATTTATTGCGATGCTTTACCCTCTCGTACAACGTATGTTCCTTATGACAGTTAATAAGTAATCGAGACCACGCTGAGTTGAAATTCCAGCGAGAAGAATTGTTCGATGACTCTGACAATAGGAATTTGTCACTTTGAGGAATCACTATTGTCGAGGATCACAAGTTTATACGTCGACGTCTGGGTGAAGATAAATTATTAAGTGGCATCTATCGACTCAGAATTGAGCCGGTTGCACAAATCGATTAACATCATAAACTAAAAAGTTAAGAAATGGTTACAATATAAATTCAAATAAATATTGTAAAACGTTCTTTCCTTTTCAGGAAAGTTATTATAAATATAAAAAGTTATGACTACACCAAGTGCTTTTAGACTTAAATTTAAGATTTGATCAAAAACTGGTGTTAATCGATTTGTACAGTGAACAGCTCAATTGTACCTTCTGACTTCAAAATGGACGACTAAGCGTTCCTAACAACCAAAGTGCAACTAGCGGCAGAAAAATATCTACTGCAAGAACGGTAACGACACGTGGTTACCATTATACGCAATAATCGTTAGGATAATTAATGCCCGCGCATTTATCCGCTACGCGCACTGCAATTAATTACAGAAGCGGAAAAGTATGACGCGTTATGCGTACGCCATTACACTCTAAGCACGGTAACGCTGTCTGGTTCTAATTGTACGCCGAATCGAATGATCGAGAGCAGGCTTCTTTGTGCTTCGACCATCTCGGCCGAGCATTTGTCCAGCAACACCGTTATCTTTCATCCCTTGATTGATCGCAGCTCAAAGTTAGATCGTTTCGCGGCAACACTGGTGGAACGATTGATCGATCGGCGTTAAGAACGCTCTTCGTCTTGTCGGTGAAAATAAATGTCATGCCTCTGGTGTGCTGCATTCTTAGCCACGTTCTATCATTACTCGCACGCCCGACATCTCTCGCGTATGCTGTGTTTACTATCGAGAACAGATCTGGCCGATCGATAGGGCCTGTATCTGTTGGTAACACGATGTCGGTGTGCTCTACTGGTTCAGCTACTGAATTAACGAACAGCGCCGATTAACATTGAATCTACGTGTTGGCTGAGCAAGGCAAAGGCATGTGGGAAGTAATTGCCAAATACTGGTGTATCGTAGGAAGAAGAAAAGGCCTTGAAAAAAATTGTGTCATATAGGGTTAGACGTTTCAGGAGGCATTTGTAAAAGCTGCTGTACTGGTCAGTAACGTTAATTCGATACTAACCAAGATGTACTCAATCATAGAACAAGAGTCACATCATTCTCGAGAGTGATCGCTTTTTCTCCCTACGATACAAACGACGTCGATTTCATCTCGTCTCCTATCAATCTTCGCGAGGTCCGCTTCGCAAATCTACCATGACACTGTTTTAATCTAGGATCTATTTGTACTAGTAAATTGATTGCTTGAATATAACCACGATCCAATTGACCTGTCCCCTTGTATATATATAGTCTCTTTCTTAATGCAGAGTCGAGCTTTCGCTCATACCTGCACTGGATTTCTTGTGTTCTGCCTTTATTTTCTTACAGTGCTTTACTTTGTTTTATTTGCTATGCTTTACTTTATTTTATTTGCTATATTTGATATATATCTGTTTTGTTATGTCCTGCTATTATTTCTTTGTATGACGTTTATTTCTGTTATTATTCGTCTTGCCATGCCACTGAACCTCACTAATTCGATCTCCGTCTGAATCAGCCTCTTGTCCCATTGCATAGTCAGCGATTCCCGTGAAACGAGATCTTCCATCAATAGTACAAATTAGAGTATATTGCAACGTTCTACTAATCACTCTTGCTGTAGCTGCTCCTCATCGCGGTTCGACTGACCATAATCGATTCCGTACAGAGGCCCCGGGACGCGTATTCACCAATGGAACAATGCGAGAAAACGGTTCTCTTGGTAGCATTGTACCTTACCGAGCGTCTCGACTGGCCAGCTCACATCTTTATACCGGTTCGGGCGTGCAATCAACGTTGCAACGAACGTTGTCAATCTCGTGGACGCAAAGTATACTGGAAGAGCGGAGAACGCGGCGAAACGATTTGCCGGAGCAGCCAGCGGGTAAAACTTCGCATAGCATCGCATCGGGGTGAAACAAACCGGTCGCGTGCGTGTTTGCTACGTACGACCAGCGGGGCAGAGGGTCAATCTCCTCGTGACTTCTTCTTCGTCTTGTTCCTCCTCTTTCACCTTTCGCGTAACCGTTTTCTTCTTTCTCTACTTTGTTGTTCTTGCCTTCTTCTTCTTTGTATACGTCTGCCTCTTCTTCTTCTTGTTCTTCATCTTCTTCTTCAGCTTCTGCGATCTCCTTGGGCGTACCTTAGGCACGGTACACACTTGGACTAATCGCTGTGACTCAAGGTAAATAAAGGAGCCGAATCTTGGCTTTTGGGAATCTATTCCTGAAAGTATCTAAAAAATACAGACAATATCATGACGAATCAAACCTTGTATCTATAAGAAATGTATGCCAAATTGCAACTGCGAACACTTCGGTTTACAACTACAATTATTATTTTTATTTCACGAATATCGATTGAAGAGTGATACGAGGAAAAAAATTTGGGCCAACTGGAGATGTGTACCAGTCTTTAGCAGCGTCAGCCTTTTTGAGTAGATGTTCCTCGATCTTCTTCTTTCTCTTTGGCCACCCATCCGTCCGCTTGTTCGCTCCCCCGGAGGTCGGACATCATTGTCTCGTCTTCGGAAAGGGATAGCGGACGAGCAAAACGAAAGAGACGCTTATTCAATCCGGTAGACGCGAGAGGTAATCAGTTATTTCCGTTGGAGTGCTATTAAACGCGCGCTAATTATGTTTCTTTCTCGTAGCTGAGTGCAGCTGTTTCGCGCGATTGACCGAAACGGTTTATATTGTGTCTCTATCGAAGGAACACACGATCATAAAGTAGAAGTAGGCTAATAAGAAGGATATAGTTTTGTATTTATTACACGATAAAGTTATTGCTAGTAGTTGTTACAACTCAATTAATTTTTAATTCTATAAACTATCGTAAGAGTCTCTATGAAAAATAAGGCACGGAGATTCGAACCCACGATTTTCGGATCCAAAGTCGTTCACTTTTGCTACACGACCAATCCCGCAACCTACGATTCGTGTCCTTGTTTGACTCCTTATTCTTGGGTATAGGGAGCGCGATACTACACTATTAATTTGAGGATACCTCTTCTTAAAACTAAAAATATTTATTTATTATTTCTTATTTAAAATCATCTTTTGGCACCAGCAACTGAAAAAGAATCCACAGAGACCTCTTCTACTCTAAAGCAATTCCGAATGATCAAACCTAGCAGCTCTAAATCTTTCAAGCAGTGAAAAGTGACACGATGAATAAATTTCTAAACAGAATTCTATCCGCCAACGAATTAGCCGATGCTCTTTTCGCGTTTCCTATTCTCACCTCGAGCGATCATCGAATTAACCTCGACATTGCGCGCTAAATTTCACGGAATAAGCCGAACGCTCTCGTCGCCCGGGTAATTTATACCATTATCGCGGATGCATCATCATAAATTTGCATACGCCGTTACGACACACCGCGTCGTCACGCGAGACGAATCTCTACGAATACTATACGCACCTTCGAAGCGGATCGTCTCGACGTCGCAAACCACCACGTATAACCTTTACATCCGAAAAACGAAGCGACATCGATCACAGAGATTAGACGTGTTCTGTTTTTTTAAATGTGCGTTTTTTAATAAACTTTAGGAAAAAAATACAAAAAATATTTGAACTCGACGAAGAGGCAATCTGATAATAAAAATGTTATTTACTTTTTAAGATTGCTTAAAAAGTAAGGTGCGCCTTATAGTCCGTAAAATACAGTATTTTACTAAGTGACAGTGTAGCTTTATATTACTGAAAAAATTGTTAGAGTCGCTTCAGTAGTTCCAGAGATTAACGCCCATATACAAACAAATTTTACCTCAGCATTGGAGCTACCTAGCTCTGATGAATACAGCCTGTAACGTTTGCGAAATGTCGGCAGCTGAACATAGACCCGTTGACCATTCGGAAGCCATGAAAAGTACAACACTCGCCAAAGTCCTAACCTTCTCTGGGCCGAATTTTGTTTTCTACAAACAACTTGCAACGGATTACTTTGATATTTCAAGTTGATGGTGTTTCCTAGTGCTCCCTGACCCCCGACCACCGCAGAATCCTGAGCTGTCACGAGGACCTGAGGATCCTTTCCTTCACCATGGCGACCTTACGCGGAGCCGCGGGCAGCTGATGGCACGCAGCTGCACGCACGTGAGCAAAGGAATCGCCGTGAAACGCTAACGTTATAATAACGGTCGTAACAACGGCAAGAAGTCGTAATTTAAATTGAGTTTCTCGCTTGTCCGGCTGTAATAGCTCTATTGCACGCCACTTGAACGGAAACGAGGAAGAAGGACAGGGTATCTGCGTAGGGAGAAGGAGAGCGAAGGCGTGACGCGTAGACGGGCGCGGAGGGGAAAGAGATGGATCACGGTGGGTGGGTGGGTTGGCAGCGATATTCTGCAACGGTGGCTGGGGTGCGTTGATCTAATTGATGGGCTGGGGACAGAGCCAGGATATGACGCGAAACCATTGTGGCCCACATTATTATAATATATATTATAATAGGTATCCTCCGTCACCGATACCGCGTCGTGGCTCCCAACAACCGAGCGAGATAATGCACGGGGAAAGAAAGAGACAGGGTGACACGCCGTTGGTGTAATAATCCGTCGACATTGTTCAGAGCGACAGTTAGGGAGTGCGGTTAGCAAGTGTCAGACAGATTGCGGGATATATTGTCGACGTGTTCGGGGCAACGGGTGGCGTTTCTTCGACGTCGTGTCAAGTAGTGATGTGATCGAGGCTGTCGATTATGCTCCAACGTGTCTTGACGTTAAGACCTGACTTACAATCGAGGAACGTATTACATACAAAATTTGACGCATTTTTGGTCCGTTCAAGCAAGTCCCTATTTTGTCTAGAACTGATTTTGGTCCTTGGCCTATCGAATGAAAATATAAAAATTTTCTTATATACTCGTTTCTTATAAACGAGTGTAGGGTCCTTTACTAATCGCACATAAAAATAGTTTGCTATAACCGCTCGTTTGAATTTCATGTTGGATTTCTCTGAATGGAATCATTGAATTCGAAATATGGGATACCTTGCAATTGCACCTCTATAATGATGTTTAAAGTGCGCGTCGGTTTTATGCGGGACTGATACGAACCGAGTGCGTAATCGGAGTGGCAATTAAGGATTGATATCGCAGAGTCGAGGGAATTGATTCGATGTTACTTGCAGCTGCTTCTGATTGATTATCTTTCGATTGGTAAGGAGGGAGCCCGAATGGCCAACACTGTACTTTCCTTTTTGAAGTCTTACTTACCGTTTAAGATACTTTAGCCAAAAAGAATGTCATTGATAAAATCTTATTCTATTAAGTAGTCCTTAAAGTTCATGCCACTTATACTTCTGCTACTCAAATTAATATGTAAAACATACTCTCAAGTGTTATAAAAAAAGGCAATCTCTCTCATTTTACAATATTTTCTCACCTTTCTAACATAGTCATTATACCGTCATTATCAAATTTCTGCAGTTTTTCTTATTAGATATTGACACAGCTAGAGCACAAACTTATGGGACGACCTAACCCTTTGCACTCCAAGCAATTTGGGTATAGGCAGGTAGTCAACTCCAAGGCCATTTTTCTTAGATTTCTCAGTTATGGAATGGCCACAAAAAACTCTTTGCAGTTTGTTAAATTATACAACCACTTCTTTTCTTCACTGTTCTTTTCAACATTTTACTTACGGTAACAAAGTTATTTTTATTTAAAATAATACCGAAAAACAGAAACTGGGTTAATACTTTATTTCTTCTACAAAGTAGTGCACACGCTATTACCTTTCGCAAAACACTACCGATCAGAAGTACATATTCTCATAATTGGGGTAAGAGTACAAAAAATGCATAAAGATACAACCGTCTGATGCCATTGATGAACGATCGCTTATTAAAACTCAATGATAAATTGTGGGCAGTGACACTGGGCGTAAGAGTAGAAAGCCTTCAAGCGCCTGTGGCAGTATAGGTGGCCTTAGGAGTGCAAAGGGCCAATATCTATCTCTGGATCAAATATTCGTCAAATCAGCTTCACTCAACTAACCAGGGTTAATCGCCACGAACGCCGAGCAATCCCTTGTTCTCCTATCGATGGAATAACCCGACTACTCAATATCCGATATCAAAAACACGCAATGGATCCAAACTCCGGGTGAAATATCTCTGTTTACACGATTCTTCAGGAGTCCTGATGAACCCAAGGCGATAATCCAGCGGCGTTTGCGCGAGAGCTGCTCACGGGGCGGTGTATCTCAAGTGAAATCCGCGTCTGCTGATAGGATGACGTTGCAGGTGCTCCGGGCGCGTCTTCAAAGTGGTTAACTGCTGATCCCGTCGGCCCGGCAATTCGTTAAAAGACATGTTGGTAAGTCGTGCATGCTGCGCGAGCGTGAAGTGAAATTGAAGCGTAACCACTCGAAAATGAACGGGCATAGGCGTCTCCTCTCGGTGGAAAGTCTTGCGATACGAACGGCACCCGCTCCGCGACGTCCCAGCCGCTCTGAAACTTATAATGAAGAAAATCCTCGAGACGATCGAATATAGGAGACTCCATATAGAATTACTAAAGCGAGGAACCGTACGAGTGTGTCTTCCCTTTCCACCTCTCGTGCTCACCCTTCGCCGAGACTGCGCCACCCTTTGGCTGCCTTGAAATTCAAAGTGTTCTCGTTATAGACGAGTGGATGCCGCTTTAACCCCGGGCCGCGCGGTAGCATCTAACGTTTAATTGCATCGGACTTTAGCGCCGGATATAACTTCACTGCCGGAAATTAACAGGCTTTAACTATTGCCTATACGCGAACCACGTTACCTGTGCAAATTATACGAGTGTGCACGCGCGAGGCTTTCGATATCTGCAGAGTGCACGGCGAGGTATTCGACTAATTCTCGTCTATGAGACCACCAGGTCATTCTGGAGGAAAAGGTCGTGAGCACTGTAAGCCTATTTCGTTCCCTTAATTAATTGTAGCGGAAATTAGATACTAAACGTGCATGTAATGACACAGCTATTCTGATATATATATTTATGACAGGGAAAATAGTTCACCCTGATTTCATATTGTAGGGATTTTTTATCAGAATGGACCAAAAAACCTAACACTGACACTGTAGTAAATACTTATTTATATATATGGAATAAATAAAATAACTCTGGCAACAATATTTTTAACTCCGCTCGATGTGCACGCTGTGCCTCTCTGTGCCTGGTTTTAACTAAAATTTCATTCATTCTTCCAATGGCATTTTTCTTTTAACCTTTTACACGGACAACTGACATTCTTACCATTCTCTCTGCTACCGTCATGCAACCGATCCCTTCGTCCAGGGCTCGGCAGGATCTGCACTTTTCGGCCGTTTTTCGGTAAAACCCGCCTCCTCACTCGCCCCTTACGGCACGGCGACTGACGTCCCGCCCGCAGCTTTGGAGCTGTTGGTCGCTCGGGACCGTGTCACTTCGCCGGGACCTTGCAAACATATTTTTAAGAGAGATTTCAGAGTAACACGTTGATCGCGAGGTGCCGGTGACGGTGGTGCCGTCCTGAGACTCCAGACAGGTCATTGTCTACGGGCCGGCTAGGCGGGGTTTTCCAAACAACGGCCACAAAGTGCAGATCTTGTCGAGCCCTGCCTTAATCTAAACATTCACACGATCCGTTTCCTTTCTTCCAAACTCTCTTCAAACTATCACACCTGCAAACCATGTATCGTTTCCTCACATCCTACAATACAAAGCTACAAGAGCAATATGTGATTGAAATCGAGAAAGGAATGCTTCGGAGAAGTGAACTCTATTCAAATCTTTCTAAACAGACCTTCACTGTATGTATGCCATTTTTTGATCAGAATCACCTGGTAAACGCGTGGACCTGGTTTGTTCAATACCTCACGGGACACCCTGTGCATGTCAGTGATTCTTAATTGCCGTGCCGCTGCATCCGAGACGTGCAAAATTCTATTCGAGTGACGTATTACGAGCGATAGTGATTTATCGACGACGTTTATTGGTTTTAATAGTTACTCAGGTAAGATTGCATTCGATCGTGTATTATTTTTCTTAAGAAAAATTTGAGAGATGCGTTTTTAATGGGAGATCAGGGATTCGGAACAGAGGTGGTACGATATCTCCATTTACCACTGATAGTTTTCTGTCTGTTTCCCCTAAATTCTTTTTTACTATTACCACTCATGATCAAGTATGTGTCAGGGCTTTTATTTTTAACTATATTTTGAACTGAAAAAATGTAACAAATGCCTCCGAGTTTAACCTATTACACGCAGCAATTAAAAAATACAAAAAAAATTTAATTAACTGTATAATGATATTCATACTAACCAACTGGAACCATTTGTGCCATAATTGCTATTGTTTTCATTTAAATATGAAAATTAATACTCGTTCTATTTTTGGGACATTGGCGGAATGTACTATAGTTTATTAAACAAACTGTCCCTCTGTGTAAAAATGTGTTCCAAAAATGAGATATTGGTTAAGAAAGACGAAGAACCACTGGTCTATCCGATAGTGTGCACCGTTGCTGGAGCGCACGCGCGAAATAGGGCTGTGGGAATGAACACCACGATCTGAATTGCTTCGGCTTATGCGCGTGTCCGCCCTTGGACTACCCGTTATTAGAAGATCGAGCGAAACGTCACGGCGTGATAATTAATGCCCCGATACTAAGGCGAACCGACCGACTGGACTGGAGTTATTACCGATTATGCAATAGTTTTGCGAACGCGCACCAGAGACCTACGATCGGCTCTTCCCTCGGTGCCCGTTTCAATTAGTCTCAAGTGCAACAGCGCCGCGGATCAAAATTCAGGCCTTAGTTGCGTTGCGCCTCATTCGTCGAGGACAACAGTTGCATTCAATGCAATTCGAGTCCTTCGATCTCCTCGAGTACAGCAAACAGCTGTAAGAACACACAGGGAAACTTGCTCGATGATTCCGCCGATATTTAAATAACCTTTGGCGCGATGGAGGAATAAAGTTGCAAAAGGTGTCGATTCATTAGCACTATTAGTAACGCTGTGTGGCGAGACGGTGTGGCGTAGATGCTAGAATGTCACGTTTTCATGTGTAATCGTTCTTTCCCGGTGGTTCGAATCGCGTAGGATGATTTTTTACAGGTTCCCGGGGTTAAACAAATAGTCGAAATATGAGAAGATACTCGTCATTCTACCTTGGTTTTACTTTTTTTAAAAGATAACACCAACTAGTTAACCTCTAAACTTAAGCGGCAGTTTAACCATCTGATCTCATCTCCGCTATTTTAATTCGAATGCCTTAGGTTATAGATCCTTAAATCGAGATTCTCAGACTAATTATTCTACCGTACATGAAACGATAACCTAAGTGGATAATCTAATCTTCACGACTGTCTGCATGATTTACACAGCAACAGATCGTCCAAGCTCAGTCAAGAAACTAATCAGGTAGCAAGTTATTCTATCAACCTAAGTACCCAAGAGCATGTCACCGTCAACTGAAGTTCCGCGACATGAACAATCTTCTCTCACCAGTCGCAGAAGACTGAGTCGACGCGTGACGCGTCGATTATTGCGAAACGCAGCAGCGGACAGTCGTTTGCTACCGCTGCAATCCACTCGTCGAGATGCTAAGTATTCTTCATGCTCTTGGCAGTCATCAGGAGTTTATCTATGTACCAGGTAACGAAGGCAGATTACGATTCCAACACGAAATAACGGAACAGATCATAATAATGCTACGGAAAGGTACGGTATGCTTTCGAAGAAGGATCTAGTACTGTTTTATTTACTCATCGATGGATCCTAATATCGCGGACAGAATGACTTACACCGAGTGCACTGTCATGCCGTAGAAAGGAGAGAAGGGATCCTCGAATCACTCAATTTTCCAATGTTGGCAAAATACAGATTTATTTGAGAGTTCCAGGCACAAACACTTACAAGAATCTTCGTTACGGAATTACGAATTTAATAACATGTGGTCGAGGAGTCAACTGCCCGTATTTCTTTCGTTGGGTCCTATATATGCATATTGTATTCAGGTAGTCGGTGAGGTAGAAGTTAAAGTTTCTGCAAGTTGAACTATAAATTACGTAGAAAGTATAAGGCGCTGAGTAATCTGGTTCTGACGGATTAACGAAAAGGCGTGTGAGTCACGGTAAATAGACGGTTGGTTGCAGTCCAGCATAACAGTACTCATCTTCTTAGCTACACAAAGAAACAAGCGTTCAGCGTCGCAAATATCTGCCAAAGGGCGTCAGTAAGTTCTTTAACCACCACACCTGGAATTAGTGCGCTCTCGAGGAATCAATTTATTACAAGACTCTTTCAGGTCGTGAAATTGATGTTCGTTGGGCAAACTTTGGTGATGGTCGGTGGACCGTGGCCAAGCATGAGAGTCGAGGCGCACGAGATGATGCGCGACAAGGCGATCACCGCGTGGTAGCACCGCGAGCGGTGGTCGTCGGAGCTCGCCGGTTCGAACTTATCGGACACCCGATGGGCACTGCCGGGGCCCGAAATAATTGCCCGCAGTGAAATATAAATGATACCAAGATTGTGGAGCGACGAAGGGGTATGGGGTACGCGGCCCGTCCAGGGTCTACGGTGTCCGTGGCTCCTTGCCACGTGTGCGCGTGTGCGTGCGCGGCCCGTCGACTGGCTACTTGGTACGCGAGACGTACGCGCACGTAATTGCGTGCCCGTCCTGAAATTATTCATCTCCCCGACCATGGCTGATCCCAGGCACCGCACGGACCGGCCAGCCACCACCGGAGCCAGCCCCAGCGGTATGATAATGCATAGAAGTGCCAGTCATTATACTTATACGTAGCCGGTGTATCCACTGCCCATCCTACCTACTCGCTACGTAGATTACACCACCTTCGAGACCCCGCTTCGCCCCCTGTTTCCGCGCCGATCCCCCACGTTTTGCTCTTTCTCTCCTCGTCCCTCCGCGTTTTCTCCTATCCGTTCAGGATGAACTCGTGCGTATACACGACCACGCGAGTTTCGCCGCTACGGTTAAATGCCAATTTTTCAGGAGGTTCGAAGACCACTCGACTATCTTTTAACTAGCCATCTCTTCGTCCACCAGTACAACAGCTGGATTGTCTCCAGTTTTTATCGGAAACTTTGCTCACTTTCGAACGCGCACGATTAATCACGCGCGCGCAGTTATTACCGCCCCGTAGGATACGCTCGGACTCGTTTTCTTCCGGATCATCGAGAAGCTCCACTTTCGTCTCGGCGAGGACGATGACTCCTCGATCCAGCAAATTTCGGGGCAAGGCTCCGAACGTTCGACGCGTCCGCGGAGCGCATGTGAGCGCGTCTCGCGCGACGCTGGACTCCAGGTCATTAAAAGTCACTTAGTACCGCGTCCACGTGATGCGTTTTTAAACGGAACGCTTTCTCGACGCAATTTACGCCGAATTTTCGCGTTGCCCCGTGGCCGTCCGGAATGATATCTCTGTCGGATGATTGGCCCCGCGGCGTTCAACGCGTGCGGCTACGTTCCATGGCAATTTAAATCCGAGGCAGTCGTAAAGGATGAAAAGAAACATCTCACGAGCGATATTCAAACACTGTTACACACCTAACGACGAACAGATTGCGGCTGGCTAATCGCGACTAAGTACAGGCCCTGGCGTGCCAAGAGCGTCGCGAGAAAAACCAGCTGGCAAGATATTCCCTGTTTCTAGGTAAGGTTCGTTCGCGGAAGGAAAGTCGATCGGAATAATGAACGTACAAGGGAAACAGCTGGTCCGGAATCGCTGCACTACCGAATCGCGCAAACAAGAAATTGGTAATTTCAGCAGGGGCCTCTAGCGAGGCTGCAAGTGGAATGGAGAATGAAACACGTTCAAGGGGGAAATAAAGAACACGACGGATAACCCAAAGCATAAGCACCCAAGGTGGTATCCTTAACAAGGGTGTAGTCCAACCTACATCCTTTCCGTCATTGAAATCTCTATGCTTTCTCCTCCATCTCTACATCTGCTTTCTCATCGTTAAAACACGAGAACATTGCTGCAAAAAGGAAAGTCAATCCACGTAACGATCCGAGAAGTAAGAGACGGAGGATCCCCAGGCTACCGAATCACGCGCGCAAGAAATCGGTAATTTCATCAGGAGGCTGTAACCGGTCCAGAGGATGAAACGCTCTGGCATCGGAAGTTTCACGCGATTCGCGATACTCGCCACTGTCTCTCCTCCGCCTCCCTCTCTCTTCGTCTCCTTGAAGCGAGGGCTTTGTTTCTGGAGCCACTCGAAGATAATGAACACAATTACGGCCGAGCTTTTTGTTCTAGAAATTACACAGTAGTGTGGTGGATGCATGTCTGTGGCTGATTGCTATGCCCCGCCGTCTCCTCTGGGCGATACACAGTCGGCGTACACGCGTACGTTGTACATGCACGCGTCCCCCGTTTATTCACCGACACCGTTGCACGGACCTGCGGATTATCCAGGGACCATGGCGGTGCGCGAGCCCACCACCGAGCGCCGTCGAAGACGAGGAAACACGAACGAGGACCAAGGCGGAGAGACGGAGTCGTGAAAAGGGGATGACGCGGCGGGGAACAGGGAGGGAGGCAGGGACACGGAGTAAGCTCTAATTGCATTCAATAAAGCAAATAATAGCAAGCTCATTAGAGCAGAGAGAGGAGCTGGCGAGTTGACCGCGGCTCGTATGCCAACCTGCCTACGCTCGGACGAAGGAGGCAGAAGAGGACGAGGGAGAAGAGACAGAGGGAGACAGAGACGTGGAGAAGTCGCCGTAGACGGAGGAAGAGGGAACAGAGGCGCGGTGGAACGAAGAGAACTGACCAGAACTGGCGGTCGTGCCCATCGTATCGTCGCGAGAACCACGGTCCAATGTCATTTATTGTCCCTGGTGGACAAGCGCAGTTTGCCAGAGCGCACCCCCCTGGCCTGGCTTGCTCTGCACGCCCGAGACGAGGCGAAGCCGTGCCTGACCGCGTCTATATGAATGGGCAATAGCCATGCAACCATTCGCGTCCTTCGTTAGCTATTTATCCCCGTTTATTATTATTCGACCGCGTTCCATATATACTCGCGAACCGCACTCAACACTGTATACCGCGTAATCGATGAACCAGGACTCTTGGGGAACGTCCCGCCGCTCCTCGAGCCTGGATAGGGATTCCTCTTAGCTCTTACTTTCCTGCCGGCCCGTTCCGCTCACTGAGCCACGTTTGGCTCCGATAGACTTTCTGCAAATGCGACATAGTTGCTCCGCTCCTATAGGCGAGGGAATATTTTGTGTTTACCGAGGATCCTTGGATTTGCATGAAGCGCACCACCACCTCGCTACTGTACACCTTCGTTGAATCTTTGAATCGCAGACTCCACAGTTACATAATTTGTGCAGTTCTGCTGTAATCAATTCAATAAGAAGACACCCAAAGTCAAGCATGTCCGCTATCTAAGCGCCTACTTTTCGCGCCTGTATCAATCTTTAATTGCATTTCGAGGAACCCCAATAAAATGAAGCATCTCCTTCAAAACTACCCACGGTCTACTGGCTACTCATACACGCGAATTCATCGATCGCGCGTGGCAGAAAAGAAGCAGAAGAAAGCAATAACCGTAACGGTGTGCTGGGTGCTGCTACCCGGCGGTCTCGATACCACTGATAAGTGCATCAATTTCACCGCGGAGGCAAATTAATTTACCATCCTCTCCCCCCCTCCCCCCTCTCTCCCTCTCTCGACGGAAGGAGGACAAGCGTCGCGTAGCGCGGCCCTTTTTTTCCTCCAGGACCATAAAGGACAACACCTGAACCGGATCCTATTTCAGCTTAACAGGGAGCGTACAACGAAGACCACAGTCGTGCCGTGTCGTTCAGGGACACGAACAATGAACCACGCATGGACAGGAAAGCTCGTTCCGAACAAATCGAAGCCGGCCTTCGAGGGGGTTGGGGGAGGGTGGAAGATAGGAGCGAGAGAGACTGAGAATGGAAAAGGAGACTAGCAGGTAGGAGAGAGAATCGGCCGCCCCCGACGCGGGTAAACGCCGGTAAGAATGGCGATTCGGCTAATGTATTCCGCGGTTGTGCGCGCTCATTATTCAGCGATAATTAATTGACGGCTATAAATAAGCGGTGCGTCCCGGCACCGCGTAAATAAATGGTTCGCGCGAACCGGAATGGTAATGGTGACTTTGACGGACCGTTTAAACTGGAATAAAGCTGGGATACCTCATTCCCCCCGGGGTTTCTGTGGGCCCGGGTCTCGAACCATTCGGTCAGCTAACGAATATAACTCACCTGCCACGGTACCGTCTATACCGGTGTCTTTCGAACAGCTCTCCGCGATACGATGCGAGAAGTACGTTTTTATCGATACCTGCGGGTTTACACCCTCTATGTACCCTCTATGGAAAGTAGTCGTGTTATAAAAATATTTAATTACATACCATGTGAAACTTCTCCAGAATTTTGAAAAATTTCTTTTCTATTTAACGTTGTTGCTTAAGAATATTGATTTAATAATTAATTGAATTTAGACACTCATCGCTCATTAAAACTTAATGATAAATTGTGGGCCATAGGAGTAGAACGTGTTCAAGTGCCTGGGATAGTACAGGTTGCTTTACGAGTGCAATGGGTTAAAATAGACCCATTCCGCGAGTTTCTACGTAGCTCACGCATCCTCCTCCTCTGCCACGAATATTTTACTCGCCCGCTGGTCTCTTAAACATCAACGTACCTGTCCTGTCGTCTCCGTGTCCCGTGTCACGCGTCCAGCTCTTCTCGAGTTTGTGCGTCGTTCTGTCGTCTCGTTTTACACCTTGGCACCGTGATCGTGTTTCTTTTCAGGAGTGTCGACAACGAAACCCTAATGTAATCGTTCGGGCCGATCGTCCCTCCGATCGCCGGCGAGCCATCCCTTTGACAGGAATATTGATCAACTGACTGCCGGAACGTCGGGATTATATCTGAAGACCCCACTTTTTCGCTCTCCTTCTGCTCGATTTTGCGCGAACCCGAGCCCGACCGATGGTTAATAGGAATGTTTTGAATTTGTCAGCTTGAAACGTTGTCGTCCCTTCCTGGTGAATACGCCCCCTGTTATTTATTCGTCGGAGCTACTTCAGCTGCCGACGCGTCTCTCCCTTCCGTGCCACTGATTCGATTCCATGCGAATATTTGCGTTGTCGTCTGGTCAACTTTGACGAATGTTAATGTGTTTTGAACGGTGAATAATTTAAAATAATAGCATATCACGGCAGAAAATAACACGCCATTCAAGACTACGGAAACGTACTACCAGTTTTCAGCGAGCCGTAATTTAGAAATTGGTAACCATCGGACCGTCGCCTTCCAGCATAGCAAACAAGAGTTAATTGATTGTTGTTACCGAGGGAATTACCCCTGGATGCCGATTACGCTGGAAATGTTCCATTCGGACTCCGTTCCGTGCACTGTTGCCTAATTCTATTCGCAGCGAGCGCGAAGGAGAGAGAGGCAGAGTGGGAGAGACGTAAACGTTTATGAAAGCGGTACAAGTTATTAAAGTCCAGACTTCGTAATAACCAGTGGCTTTCCTGCACTTCCTCGTTCACGCCCACCGTTCGACGTTGGACAGTATACAATTAATTTCCACCGCAACAGTAACTAATCGCAGCTTAATTCCTCCACTGCATCCGTAGAACCGTTTCGCGGAGATACAGATCGACCTAGGACGTACGGATCTATGAGACTAGGTTGCAGAAAGGCAAAGTCTTCCTCTGGTCACGGTCGTTGGAAGAGCAACGCGTGTCAAATGTGAGATTCGCCTAGGTCTTCTCGCATAAAGAGGAAAATGACTCGAAACAGATCGAACTCTTTTTGCTGACGAAGATTTACAAAAGCAAATTCTTTGCATTAAACTCACCCATAAAAAACTTTATCCACATAGCATCCAAGGTGCTTGGAATCATCAACGAATACTGTTGTACCATGTTTCACCACGGTTCCATGTTTAATTATCCCTCTTATACTCGATCTCCGCGTGTCCTGGTCGCGGTACTCGCCAGTTCCAGTTGCATTCCTCCATCTCCCCGGGTAAACGTCAAGAATTTTCGAGCAAGGTGCAACACGAGGACTGAGGGCGAGGACCCAGTCTGACACGGGAGAGATGCGTATCTGGCCGCGCGAATTGCGGCCTTCAGCGAAAAAATAACACAATGAATTCGAAGGGGTTTATCGGGGCGCAATCTCGGTAGATGCGGAATCCCGCCTAATAACCTTTTCGTCGATCGACATTGTTATGGGTCGGTCATTAGAAGCGGCCAAAAAACGTAAAACTCTCGGAGAGAGGGAGAGAGAGAGAGAGACCAGCATCGTTTATCGGACCATGCGCCCGCGCCGTTGGGTTTCATCGGCGCGCACTTATCTCAAGGGACTTGAAAATCCGGTCGCATTAAGATATCTATCGGAACAACGGATGTGCGCCATTAAACTTTTACTTTATTTAGCGCTCGGAGGAGGCCGCGGGTCCGTGGTGCGGCTCAACGGGAACACGATGGAAGGAGACAGGTCGAAAGGGAGACGAGCCTCGGGCAGCAGAGAATGGATAGGCGAGGGAAAGAAAGAGGGAAAGTCGAAGACTAGGCAAGAGCGACCATTAGTTATCGTGCTTGAACAATCCTGAACATTTGATATAAGTCAAGATCAGACCAGTGAGAAACGGTTGCCTTCCACGTACAAGAATTTCATTCTATTTACAAGTCATTCTTGAAAACGATAACGTGACGTGCAATTCTCGATACACTTCCAAAGATTACCAAAACACATTACCTGTTTCCAGTGAGTCGTAATTATTAAACGTATGCAAAAGTTTCCGCTGTTAACATTTAGGTCTCTCCTTATATGTATGAATTTCGGAAACATTGGTATTTATATTCTTGGTATTTTTATTCGTTTAACATTTGGCAATAATATTGAAATGTGTGTAATATGAAAATGTTGAAATTCGAGTCAAAAAAACGACAATTACGGGAAGTTCTTCTTTTCCACGTTAATATTAAAAAACTGCTACGGAAACTCATAGAGTATTTGTGGACGCTTATGGTGAATCTGCTCCTTCGGAACGAGCATGTAGAGAATGGTGGAAAAAAATCACTATAATACACCGACAGACATGATAAAGTAATATTTCAACATGACAATGCAAGACCACATCTTTCCAAATCAGTGAAGAACACATCGGAATCGTTCAAATGGGAACTTTTACCTCACCCGCTTTATTCACCGGATATAGCTCTGTCGGACTACAGTAAAGTCCACTCGATCTGGACATACTCTGGCGATTGTTCTTGGACGTGTAATTATTATTTACGTTTACTCCTAACGACCGGCTCTCGCACGACACCATTTAGAATTGCTAATGACCGTGCATCCGCGGTCCGCTGTCAATAGGTACTAAAACTCATTATCTACCCAGAACTAACTAATTGGATACATCTGGATTGACGGAATGCAGCTCGCGTACGATTGGTTATTAAATCGCTCGCTTGGAGAAGGATGCCGTTGAGGATCCTTATGTTAATGCTGCAGCCATTACGGAATGGGAGTTTACGAGATGGCGAGGAATCACTTGTATACCGCGGAGGGCAGTTTATGGGACTCTAACGGGCGTTTTCCTCGATTGCTGTGTACACTGATTTCGTCTTGTTCTGGCATGCGCTCATGAGAAAATATTATCGGAGTCAATTCGTTTACTCGTTTGCCAATGGTACATGTTTGGTAACCTGAATATTTCTCGTTCAGAACATAAACCAAAGGGTGTAAATGAAAAGTGTAACTGTTTCCTCTATACTACATAGAGACAAATGTAGACCCACATTCATAAATATGTGGACGCTTACTATGTAGTATCTAGTTATGTCTATAGTTTTTTATCGTTTCTAATGTGATATTAAAAAACAACTATTAATAAAATATATTCGCTAATGCAACATAAATATATCGAAGGAAGTGCCCACGTACATACTTCTGAGCGGGTGTATATACCTACTCCCAGGTGATAATATCTCTGATCCCATCGTAATCGCTTCGTCCAAGCGCAAGATGGCTTTCCAAAGGCTTCTTTTCTCGTCGGACCTCGCAAAAACGCGAGTGAAAACGAACGTGTTCCAGCAGCCCGTTATCCCAGCGTAAACGATTGTTAACCGCTCGTCCGCTCGCGAGTCCCGAAGCAGTCGGTTTTACCCGAGAGTTACGACCCTCGAGCTCGTTACGCATGCATAGGCGCGAGCATAAAACACTGGAATTGCTGCGGCGCGCGCGCTGCTCAGCTCGTCCCATGGATCCGTCATCGTTGAACGACGTTCGACCCTTCATTTTTCGAGTTTCTTCGGTTGGATAAACTAGTGGCGACGCGGTCGGCCCTTAACTTCGCCAACCACCTAGGATTTCCTCCGGAGGCCACCTAAGCGGTCTTTGTCACGAGCTGTCTCGACCATCAAGCCGCGCCTTCTGGCGATCAGCTTGGTTGAGCTTGCCAGCGCGAGCGATGTCGGGTGAGGGCGACGACGGACGTCGTTACTCGCGCTGATTTAGTTGAAGGCTGCGAATTTACGGATCCACCCTTTTTGCGCTGGGTGCCAGCTCAGCGCCGAGCCCTTTCTCGTTAGCCGCCTACATTATATTACCCATCGAGGGGCATACATCATTCCCTCTTTATGTAAGTATCTATAACAGCCCGAGAAACATTTGCAGCTCGCGCTGCGAGAGACGTCGGGACAGCATCGCGTGGGCAGGCGTGAGCGCGAGCACGCGGACGCGGTGGAAATGCTCTTGCAATGCCGCGGAATTGATGTACCGCGTCCGAAGAACAATGCCCAGCGCCGTAGCCAGACGCGTTGAATCGCCACGAAGAAAGCCCACGTGTCGGCTGGACGCTGAGCTCCTCTTTGTCTTGCGGCGAGACTGAGAGCCACACCGATGGTCACTTCGGAATTGGTACCCTCCGTTTCGGTGGTCCATTTGATGAATTTGTTGGGTCTGGGTGGCTCCGGAACGCTCCTGGTGGTGTATCAAATACCAGTGGTGGGAAAGAATCAAAAATAAAACGTTCTTAATATCGACGAAGACTAGAGTTGGACAAGACTTTGACTACTCGTTCTGAATTGTATAATAAACAGGTAGTTAGCTGGTATAATCATCGGGTTTTCAAGTCCAAGATTATAATTTACCTGTGAATATAAAGATAAGGATCAACAAAAATTTATTCAATCCGCTTCCTAATGCCGTATAAAATTTTTGCAGCGCGAGTTAACAGCGACACAGAATCGAACAAGGCGTTCTGCATTATTGGCTGGATGCACCTGATAAGCGAATCGATTTTGTACGATGGAATGCTGTTGCATCCTCGTTCCGCTATCAGAGATAGTAAATTGGCATCGATTCGATACTTAGCGTATCGCTAGTCGATAAGACGCGACAAGTTTCGCGCGCATCCCTACTTATAATTGTAAATCCGAGAGTTTAGCGACTGATAAGGGAAGTATGCGAACTGTAACTGAAACTTGAGTTTCCGAATGAAACTTGGTAGAGATAAAGATCATCGTCAGAGTAATTAAATCTGATAAAAATCAGAGAGACGAAGTTGGCCGCTAGACGTCGCTGCGTTTGAAAGAATCTTGTATTAAAGTAAATAAACGCAACGATAAATAAAACAGTTGTTTAAGAGTATGTAACAATGATAATAACTATCTATTAGATAGTAGGAATTCCGTCCATCAAATCTGAACTCGAAATTTGAAAATTCAAAATGGCGGATCCAATATGATAGCACAAAATGTGAAAAATGACTGGATTTAGATGAAACTTGGTATAGAGGGGTTTTGGGGATGCTAACGATCTTCATCTCATAAATATTTAAAGGAACAATAACGAATCGATACATTAACCCATTCAGGGGGTATCTAAAACTCTAGAACATCAGAGTAACAGTTGTACTCCAGAAATCTCAAAAAGGACCAAGTGAAGTCCGGTAACAGCTTCGTCGTTCCATATCCACGAGTAAATCGTTTCGAGTCAAATAACCCCGAAAAGAGCGGCGAGATTAATCGTGAAAGCATGTTCCGCCGATAAGCCAAGCGTTCCTCTTAATTCCAGCTTTGCAACGTTTCTCAATCGGTTTAATCGATAGTCACGTACAATCGACAGACCGTTTATAATTGGCGATTCGGGCGACGAGCATAACGTCGACGGTATCTGCGTCGTCGACATTGTCGTGAATCGTTTCGGTCGGCCCGCCTTTGTAGATTACGCAAGAGCCATAATTATTACCTCACGTTGGCAGAAAAATGATAATTACTTTACATGCTTAATTACGATCTCGGGCCAGCCATGTCCCTCGGGGCCGATAGGCCGCGATAGCGCTTTAATGGCATAAGAATTAATTATACGGTGCACGCGATACGAAGAAAGTATCACGGCTTTTTATTCGGTAGGCGAAGCATTAGGCGCTTAATTGCCCGGACGTACCTTTAACGAAGATCAATGGCAGCAAGCGTACCGTCCAAACTTTCCTTAGATTACAGGCCACCGTAATATTTATCCGACGTCAACATAAATTTGATCGAACGATCTCGATCTTCGTCCCATCGATCGAACTCGAATCTCTCTAACGCAAACACCTTGCACAAGCTGAGCTCTATGCTCCGACTCCGTGGGATGTGGACTGTACGAAATACGTATCATTCGTTTAAAACTGCAATTACACGACACACGCAGTCGGTAGAATGTACGGAAAGTACTATAATTCAGATCGAATTCTGCACAGGATGCGTTACGCAACTGGGGCGGTGCGTACCTCCTGTTTCATTGAAGATAAAGAAACTGGGTAGTAGAGCAAGAAGTTGAATCGCGTAACAAGGTATATCCTGCTACGACCTCGAGTATATCTTAAATACAATGGTGCGCCAACTGACAATGTATGCAATTGCGGTGTTTCTTCAAACGGAAGCATACTTAAGGTTAAAATAACACGACGTTTTTACCGCAGGATATAAATAGCTTGAATTTTATCGCCACAGAATGTACAAAGTAAGTAAATCATTGTGAAACACGATACAAGATACTGTTACAAACATAGCATCCTACAGAGTACCAAGCTGTCCTAGTTTTGAAAACGTCTGACCGCAAAATAAAAATATTGAAGACCCCAGGTATATACGTGTATTGTAATCACTCCGTCTCAACACGATGGGACGATTCCCATTGTCAAACCAGTCGTGTAAGTCGGCCATTAATTTGTACACGGATAATACCTTTCGTGTCATCGCGGCCAACATTATGGTATCGGCCAAGGCAACCACTCTTCGTTGCCTAACAACACAGAACATACAGAATGGCCCCAGGGAGTTCTCCGTAGCCAGATCATCCAGTGCGGACGAAGCATTTACCGGCGCTACGGCGTCGTATGCATCGGCACCGGTGCATTGTTGCGCACTGCCCCGATGTTATCTGCGCCGGTGACGTTGTCGTGAATTGTAAGACACCGCCGCAACCCACCGACTCGCGGATGGAAACGAACGGATTCGAGCAAACCCACGACCACGTGAAATATACGTCCGCGTTTCTCTTCTATCCGGTCGATTATCTCGAGGCTGCTGTCGCTCACGCGGTAATTGTCTCTGCCCCGGGAACCGACCGAACCGTTCGATACTTAATGAGACGTACGATTGCTCCCAATTTGGTATACGTACTAACCCTTCGCGAGGAGCTCGAGTAACCTGCGTAAATCTCCGTCACGCAGCTGTCGCGCTATTATGTCGCGACGAATTTACTGCGATGCGAGGAAAGCTGATAGCTATTGAAATTTTAAAGCCTTCTTCAGTAATCGCCAAGGATATATACCAAATTTGAAAATTCTCCAGCTCCAATTTTCTTTGGATACAATTTCCAAAGTTTGTTTAAGAAAACGCGTTACTATGTCGCGAAGAATTTACTGCGAGTCAAAGACAGGTGATAGCTATGAAAATTCTAAAATCTTTTCCAATAATCACCGAAAATTAATACCATATTTAAAGCACCAAGAATTCTCCAGCTTCAACTTTCTTCGAATAAAATTCCCAAAAAATGGTTAGAGAAACATATCTCGTTTAAATAAGACAAGATTAAAGGAACATCGAAGCAATTAATGTCTTCCGATTCGACACACCATAATTTCCTCAAAGACATTTTCCTACCGCACGAAGAACACCATGCAATTACTGTAAAATGCTAATATAAAGTGACTCGTCTCTTACCACCGAGCGCCTAACGAGACGCTCATTATTCCGAACTGAAAAATAAATCGTTTCCCTTGCCTGCAATTTTCACCGACGCCGATGTGATTGGTCGACTAAACTCGTCGCGAAGTTAAAAGCGACCGTAACGCTCGCCTCTGTTTATTAAGGATAGCGGTTTATGATCAACGTCCGATCGGGGAACGCACAGCCCGGCTGTAAAGAATTGTATTTACGAGAAGTTAACGCGTCAGATGCGTCGAAAGGAATTCATAATACCTCGAGGCACCCGTTTTTAATGGTTCCTCCAAGCCGTCAGCGTTAAGGAATCGATGGAATCTGGCAATCGACGACCCGCGTGACGCGTTAACGCGCCATGTAGGTCCTGACGCTTCTTCTGGAGGACGCGCCAAGTCCTCGTCCAGCACGGATACGCGAGAATTACTGGCTGCATCGTCGATTGGCTGCCCAATGTTTTGCAGCAGATAAACGCCGAGATTCTTAAGGGTTCCAGGTACAATTATTAAAAACCGGTAGAATCAGGTGTTGTCCACCTGACCATCCTGTACGCTGAGGGCCTATTTGTTTTTCTACTGAAACTGATGCATGAGTGCTGCATGGTCCAACCAGGGACTTTTCGGATATACGATTCAACAAAAGACTTGATAAAAATTAAATAGCGTGACAAAGCAATAGAAAATTGATTTTGATCGTTAGTCTTCTGTTAGTCATACTTTGTCACGAAGGTAATGCCTTCCAAAGAAGCAAGAGCCATCCACTCGGTGGGTCGACGACTGACTTTCGAATGTTTCGCGGCAGATAAGCGCGGAGATTCTGAGCTCCGAGGTATAATTATTAAAAACCGGTAGAATCCACGCTTGTTCTCCGCCCGAACATCCCATTGGGCCTAAGTACCTATTTGTTGTTGTCGTAGGCAGGCATGCCTCTCGCGGCAAGACACGTCCCTTGCTCAGTGATAAATTTCATTGGAACGACGAATGGTTGTTCGCGATTCGTACTTCCTGGCCGAGGGAAAATCCCTTTCTCGAGGACTCGTTGGAATTTACCATCAGCCACGGCGACTGGAAGGCTGCGTTCTCTGTTTTCTGTTTTGCGAACGCTGCTGCTCGCGGAAAAAGCGCCTACAACGTCGCGATTCCGCGGAAGACCTCCCCCTCCCCCTGGTGCTTGATAACAAATGCACCCAGCAACTGTGTTCCTCGTATCGCGTCGACTTGTTCTGCCTCGTGCCTTCCCCCGGAAACCGTTTAAAGAAAATTTAATCACAAAGTGGTTGCCCGAGGCTTGGTGGGATCGCGAGAACTGAATTATTTCGCGAGGGTTGTCATTAACGATAGGATTAAGAAAATTTATTTTATTTACTCTCTGTTATCAGATCCGTTTCTCCTTTTAGTTTCAATTAACTCTATAAGTGAGCAAAACCTTATGTTTTTACCTTGCGTTATGCATGCAAGGTAAACATTCATTAGCTCTGCGATACTGCATGTTTACGTGCACAAGTCTGTTAAAACATCGTCGGAGAACTGCATTCCTCGACCATGAAAACAAGTAAAACTCGAGGTTAAATGTAGCAATAAATAACGCACGATCATCTCAACAGGATCAGACCGGCTGTCAGATAAGACTTTTCCTGACGGAAGATAACGAGAGAGTATGTGTGGGAAACGGCTCTCATCTCTTGGAATTAATTCGAAGAAAAATTAGTAGGTAATACTCAGGTATAGTGTTTCGAAGTTGTTCCTAAATGGATGACATGCAGATGTAAGCATGTTACAGGATGCCTATGGTATCACCTTGCTAATTGATCGAGTATCGATTTAATTACTTAGAAAACTAGTCTGTTTTGCTGGGTGAACATACTTTTCTACTAATTGAGCTAGGTAGCAGATATCGTCAACTGTGGTGTAGTTGGCACTACTGTTGCGGCGCGTGATAATTGGCAAAGATGAACGAAAGATTCCAATTTCGCAAGGAGATAACTCTCGAGCTCGTCACGAGAACTCGAGATTTACTAAGTCGTGCACCGGTCCAATTGGATTCTCGAAAGCGTGTATGCATTTATCGTGGTCACACGACGTATTCGGTTCTCTGTTGGCTCGGACAGATGTATCTGTAAATCGATTCAAGATGGATGACCACGCAGCGAATAAATTGCGCTTTCCCTGTCAACACGGATTTGTCCCGCGTGAGTGGCACTTGTTGGGCAATCCACGAATCCCCCACCTTTACAAGGCGATGATCCTTCGAGGAATCGACAACTGCACAACTAGAACAGTGAGAAAATGTGGAAGTCCTCGTCTTGGTTTGCATTTAAACCCTTTGCACTTAAAGCCTTTTTTCTAGTATCTACCAGCAACTCGAGATGGTTTCTTAGCATTCTATTGTCACAAATGCTAAGTTTATAAGGAAACATCGGTGAGTGCTAGACCCCGATTTTGATGAAACTTGATACATTTGTTTATGGGACCTTCCCATGAGGTACACCATCTTCAGTTCGTGCCACTTTTACGTTTCAAGCGAGAAACTGTCCCTTTTGTCCGAGCCGCCCCTTTTACTTTTGCGCTTATAACTAGGAAATGATAAGAGACATCAAAAAACTGTTCAAGCAAACATTGCACTGTTTTTAGAGCCCTATAAACCAATGTCGAACAATTTTCAAAAAAGAATTTTTTTTCAAAAATTATCCTCCCTTCCCCTGAAATTTTTAAAAAGCGTTTTTTTATTCTGAATTCAACGGTGCGTATGAGTTTATGATTATCATACTGACAAGTGATGTAATATTGTAAAATTGTTGCTCTAGTAGACGATCTTGCAACGGAAAAAGTAACGTCTGTGACGAAATTCGTTAGTTTCGATACTTTGGTGGATATTTACACATATCTACATACATACACACACGATTCGATAATTGAAATCCATTTACCCAATCAAGAATTATGATTTTTTCATTTTCACCTGAGCGTTCTCGAAATTTCGACAATCGAGATCGACATCCATGCACGCATCGGGAAGATCGACCGCGATGATCACGGAAGAGCTGGCTGGAGGAGCAGGACACCGACAGGGAGGAAGGAAGGAAGGCAGGAGACAAGAGACGAGAGCAAAGGAGTTACGGGAGAGTCCTGGTCCGTCTGACAGTGAGGTGTCGGGTGGTCGGGGCCCGGCTTGCTGTCAGCTTGTCAACCTGTCAGCCCACGCACGTTGGCACCACGGCAGTCAGCCTCGTGTGGATTCACACCGACTGTTCGCGCCGTGTGCACACTTAACCGCACCGCTGCGCATTGTTCCAGCCACGGAGAGTCCTGCTACGCGGCGACTACGTGCATAGAACGGGGCGACGCGTCCAATCCGCGGCTTACATGGGGACGTCATTAGTCGAGGAATCGCGAACGACGATCCGTCTCTTCAATCCGCTTTAACGAGCACTCGTCGAAAATTCCGCGCGCGGTTCTCACCCCTAAAGGCGTTACAGCCGATTCTGGACATCGAGACTGGATCACTTTGCGTCCCGCTGATTGGATTCTTCGGAATACTGGAATCACGGGATTGGGAACGTGGAGAGGATTTTTTGAGATGATTAGTAATTGTTCGAGTAGTGTACCTGTTACGGAACTAATTCAGTTTTCTTCAGTCTCCTACACATGGAAGGCATACATTTACATTGTACAAGTCTAGAATCATGTCTTACTATTAAAATGGGGCACTTATTACGTAGAAATGTAGCATATAGTTTCCTTTTAAAATTCTGATGCTTGTCTACCCCTTGAGATAGTTGGATCCTGATCCAATCCCAGCCCCATAGTTACCTGCAACTACTGTTCTACCATTCGAGCCATCGCGGCACGCAACAGATCTAATTTGCATCGAATTGTTCCTTTCACGTTGAACGCAGTTGTTTAACAATTCCCGCCCGCGCCGAATGTTCAACGTGAACGCACGCGATGAAAATCAACGGAATGTGCCTAACGGGTGGTACGAAGTCCGAGACTCGCGTAATTAATACAATCGAGGTTCCACGCGAAGCGAAAAGATGGTTACTAGCCGATTAATTCAATAGCAGTAATTGGCTAATTAAAGTTTATGAGCTACAAATGTAAACATTATCGCGTCCTATCATATCGTTCATGTTGCATAAATGAATTTGTTTCGATTTTCTACGTATAGGATACCACGTCTCTCGATACTTATTCAAAATTGTTCTTATTGTCGTGTGGCAGACGTTGCAGGCACAGGATTGTTCTATTTGACTTCAAAGCGTCTCTATTCGATCACCATCGACGTCAACACATTCTTGAAACCTTTGGTGGTCTCCAGAGCTCTGGGGCATATTTCTTTCAGTATCCTTGCTAAGAAAAGAAAAAGAAAGAAAATTACTAAGATGATTGCGGCAATTCCAAAAGAAATGTGCCTGGGGGTTCTGGAGACCACCTGAAGAAGATTCCAAGAATATGTTGACAATAATGACGAACAAACGGCGGTTCTTCAAAGGCAAAATGAATTCTATAAAACATGAAATTGATTTTCCTTATTCTTACTTCTTGCTAGAGTCCTTTGAATACGTTGATACTCTCGTGGTAGTATTACATGCACTCATTTCAAGAAACAGAACT